>NC_137674.1:86433439-86535939 GCF_963989245.1 Nansenia antarctica
GCTATATAAATAAAGTTTCACTTCACTTCACTACTTACAGTCAATTATGTCAAGTAATATCCATACTTTGAGAATTCCACATGAATTGATCACAGCATTAGTTCAGACAAGACACTCAAAATCAAAGTCACAGCTGTCCGTCATGTTCAAAAGGACAGAAGCTTAAAAGCGGCCAAGTTAACACTCTGCCATAGCATTTGACAGTGTGAATATTGTGCTGGCTATGGTATACGTTTTGAGTGGTCTTCCCACCAACCATACCCAGCCTCCACCCACACTTCCTGTCTCTCTCCATGTTGCCTTCCAATTCGGTTGTTAAGTCTGACGTCACGCGTGCCGTTTAGCAATTTACGGGTCCAAATAAAAAAATCCCTGCACCAGAGTACCAGTGTACTAAAGCGGTAGAATGACAGGATCTATTCATACAATAAGGGACACAGCACTTCCCCGTGTTTCCCATATTGTCAGCGTCTTTGAGCCTTAGAAAGCGCTAGACAAATATAATTAATTATTATTATTACTGTGGCATTTCGAAGAGAGCGCCTCAGCCAACGTTGGACCCAGAAACACGTCACGACTTAACAACCGAATGGCGGGGTTTGATAAGCAATATTATATTGTATACTTGTATGTCAGGGTTGTTACGGCTGACAGTGTCCCAAGGAAACAAAATGGACAAAACCAAAGCGCTGCACAAAGGCTGTATACACAAAGCCACAACATGAGAAAATGATTCACAGAGTCACTGAGATGGTGTAGAAAGGGTCATGTTTTAATGGACAGCCCTCATACCTACACAAAGAAACACTGAATCAACAAAACCTCCACTAATAAGAATAAACAAAACAGGCATCTCTCCCGCTACCTCCATAATCTATGGCAGGGCGGAGCAGGAAACAAAAACAGACCAATACTCACCGTCCCCAGCCAAGCAAAGAACCAATTCAATGAACATGGGAGAAAACAAAACAAAACCCCAACCCCAACAACAAAAGCAAAATAAGTCCAACCGAAACTAGTAATCAACCAACACAAAACAAAAAGGTAGTCATTGTGAAAAGGGGCGACCAAACATTTCCCGCCTCCTCAGACAGGCACACACACACACACACACACACACACACACACACACACACACACACACACACACACACACACACACACACACACACACACACACACACACCACCTCAACAGAGCAAATTGGGCAGTGTCATAACAGGGTTGTTTTACTGCAGACAGGGAGCTCGACAGAACGGAGACATCCAATTAAACCAAGCTTAGCTGTATTACCATTTCCATGACATTAACATTAAACTGACGCGTCCTGATTGAAGCGAAAGTAAGAAAGTATTTTTCAAGGTTCACAAAAGGGGCTAACTCCTGACAAATACAGCCTATTATGAGGAATCATTTTTGTCTGTTTGACTGGTGGAGCTGACAAGCGCGAGCTCCTGTCAACTGTCATCTTCGTTTGCTGAAAATCGATGACCCTTGCAGACCCTTATCTTTACGGGGGGGGGGGGGGGGACACACACAATAAAACAGTCTCTTTTGAAGAGAGCCCTGATGTAATGCAGAGGGTAGTGAAGTGAAGATAGGCACCATCATGTTGTGTCCTAACATCACCTTTGTGATTACATCATCAGAGAGAGATACTGGAAACATGCTTGGCAACGCACAAGACAATATAGTAAAAATCATAAGAGAATCACTTCTTCTAGGTGAAGATTTGACCTCACCTCAACAGTGATGTATGGTGAGGTATGGCAAATGGACTGCCCTTATATAGCGCCTTTATCCAAAACGCTTTACAACGGCCTCTCATTCACCCGTTCACACACACATTCACACACCAATGGCGACGTAGGCAAGCTACCATGCAAGGCGCCGGCCCGCTCACTGGGAGCAAATTTGAGGTTAAGTGTCTTGCCCAAGGACGCTTCGACATGAGGCCAGCTGGGGGCTCGAACCGCTGATCTGCCAACCTTGTGATCATTAGATGGCAGCTCTACCTCCTGTAGATGTATGGAGAGGTATGGTGATGTATGGTGATGTATGGAGATGTATGGAGAGGTATGGTGATGTATGGTGATGTATGGACATGTATAGAGAGGTATGGAGAGGTATGGTGAGGTATGGTGATGTATGGAGATGTATGGAGAGGTATAGAGAGGTATGGTGAGGTATGGTGATGTATGGAGAGGTATGGAGAGGTATAGAGAGGTATGGTGAGGTATGGTGAGGTATGGAGATGTATGGAGAGGTATGGTGATGTATGGAGATGTATGGAGATGTATGGAGAGGTATAGAGATGTATGGAGATGTATGGTGATGTATGGAGAGGTATGGAGATGTATGGAGAGGTATGGATATGTATGGTGATGTATGGAGAGGTATGGTGATGTATGGAGATGTATGGAGATGTATGGAGAGGTATGGTGATGTATGGTGATGTATGGAGATGTATGGAGATGTATGGTGAGGTATGGAGAGGTATAGAGAGGTATGGAGAGGAATGGTGATGTATGGAGATGTATGGTGATGTATGGAGAGGTATGGAGAGGTATGGAGATGTATGGAGATGTATGGAGAGGTATATAGAGGTATGGAGAGGTATGGTGATGTATGGTGATGTATGGAGATGTATGGAGATGTATGAAGATGCATGGTGATGTATGGAGATGTATGGTGATGTATGGTGATGTATGGTGATGTATGGAGAGGTATGGTGATGTATGGAGATGTATGGAGATGTATGGAGATGTATGCAGAGGTATAGAGAGGTATGGAGAGGTATGGTGATGTATGGTGATGTATGGAGATGCATGGAGATGTATGGAGATGTATGGTGATGTATGGAGATGTATGGAGATGTATGGTGATGTATGGTGATGTATGGAGAGGTATGGAGATGTATGGTGATGTATGGTGATGTATGGAGATGTATGGAGAGGTATGGAGATGTATGGAGATGTATGGTGATGTATGGAGATGTATGGAGAGGTATGGAGATGTATGGAGATGTATGGTGATGTATGGAGAGGTATGGAGAGGTATGGAGATGTATGGTGATGCATGGAGAGGTATGGAGAGGTATGGAGAGGTATGGTGATGTATGGTGAGGTACTCAGTCTGTTGGGAACATACTCCAGCAGGTCAGAGAGACTGGGAGTAAACTAACTTGGACGCAGGAGGTAGAGCCGCTGTCCAATGATCACAAGGTTGGCAGATCGGCGGTTCGAGCCCCGGCTGGCCACATGTCGAAGTGTCCTTGGGCAAGACAATGAACCCCAAATTGCTCCCAGCGCCTTGCATGGCAGCTTGCCGCCATTGGTGTGTGAATGGGTGAATGAGAGGTCGTTGTAAAGAGCAGCTTTGGAGCAGCAAAAAAGGTGCTATATAAGTGCAGTCCATTATATCTAAAGGATACAAATAGTCAGAACTCAGGTAACACGACACAGCAGATAAGAGAAGTATTCAAATGGTGAAACCGGTTGACAGAGACGCAGCAAATGAATGACCCTCTTGGCTTGTCTCCTGCCTGTGGACTTAAGTGTGAAAAATTAATTAGAATAACATAAGTAGGTGAGACGTCGGCGGAGGCCGGAGTCGACGGACATGATTAGCCATCGCCTGGAAGATTAACGAGGACCTTCCGAGGGAGATTATATTGACAAAAGCTGATTATGCTTGAGGCCTTTATTCAGTGGAATATCATTACGCATAGAACAATCCGTATATCATATGCGATCCCCCCCCCAACCCCCCTACTTTCAGAGCTGACGTTTCACTAAACCCAGTCTTTAACCTGATCCTCTGTGCGCTGTGGGGAATTTATTTTGTATGAAATGAGTCTCTCTCTCTCGCTTTAACTTTGCGAAAAGAAAAAGTGACATTGTAGTGAAAAAAAACTGTGGTTTTTTTGTCCGTGTCGGCAACTGAAAGGACAGAACTGTGAAGGGGAGTGCATCGATGACCTTGAAGTTGATGGATCATTAGGTATGCATGGATTCCAGAGGATATGTCAATGTTAAATCAACTGACACGCTCCAAGTGGGATTCAAATAACCGCCGGCTAGATTAGTAGTGCAATATTTACACTGTACCTCTTTCACACATGACCTAATAAGACCACAGAACGGTTTGGTGTAAAAGTCGACAATTACTACAACTGCTCATGCGAAGCTGCCTCCCGGTTTATTAAAAGACATAAGTGACACATTCTAATGCTTTGCATCACTGTGTAAAGTAAATGGTAAATGGACTGATTTATATAGCACCTTATTCCAAAGCACTTTACAACGGCCTCTCGTTCACCCATTCACACACACATTCACACATCAATGGCGAGGTAGGCAAGCTACCATGCAAGGCGCCGGCCCTCTCACTGGGAACAATTTTGGGGTTCAGTGTCTTACCCAAGGACACTTCAACATGTGGCCAGCCGGGGCGATCGAACCGCGGGTCTGCCGACCTTGCAATCATTAGACGGCGGCTCTACCTCCTGCGCCACAGCCGCCCCCCAATGCCCCAATGTAAAGTAGTGTTCTAGTTAACTAGGTAGCAGTGGGGGATTACTCACACAATCCATTGCGTTGTTGCAGTATTTTGGCTCGACTAGCGAGTTTGTTGTGTTGTGATTCTCAACAACGTTGAAACGTAGTTCCGTGTTTCAAAAGAAAAGTCCGAACATTTTGATTGGTTGCCGACATGCGGACCGAATGACCAGACTGTGTCACATAAGGGCAAGCAGCATAAACAAAAGACTGCATAACCATACCGTAGCTACCATACGTCTACCTACTGGTTATCTTCTAAATCAAATGAAATACAACTTTGCCTGATTAGAACTCAAGTTTGCAGTACCCTCTATGACTGTATGGAATGTCATGGAATATGTGATATGAATCTATGCTGTAGTATACTGTTCAATATGTCTAGACATTGACTTTTGCATTTCCCATGGTGTTTATTCATGGCGTGGTCTGGTCTCTGTGCGCTGCATGCAAATACACAACATATTCCCCACAGACGCTTGGATAGGAGACCATACTTCTGGTGCATGACTCCTTTGCCCTTGGTGAAAATTATTTCATGCATTACTTATATATATATATTACACTATACGTCTTTATTCGCTGCAACCTACATTCTAGATTGAGACGCCTTTTAAGAGATCTCCAGAACACTCAGAATGACCCGGCTCATAGCAGTGGTCAGTGTTGCATCAGTTATGATTCAACAAATTACTTAAGAAGAGGAATGCTTTACTGAAACAGTATTCATTCATAAAACGCACTGCTAAAGTCAAGAAATTGGTCCAACTATGCAAAAACTGACTGATTGTATTGGAAATAATAAAAGCATACATGTAGGTATGAACGTACAAGCAACACAAGCAACCTAGACAGCAGTCCACCCTATGAATGAATGAATGAATGAATGAATGAATGAATGAATGAATGAATGAATGAATGAATGAATGAATGAATGAATGAATGAATGAATGAATGGTCTTTATTGTCATTGCTATAGTACAGGTACCAAACAACGAAATTTAGGAGGGGTGGCTCCCCTGGTGCTAGGAAAGAAAAAAAAACTAAAAAAAACAAGAAGGGAAGGAGCTGGTTTACATAAATAAAGGCTATGTACACTATCCACTATACTATACTGTACAGATAGACGACTAGGGTTGTCATATTGCACATAGTGTTATTGCACATTCATTTAAAGTGTCGCAGTTTGCAGGCTTGAAATGTACATATTTGTGCCTCAGCACTACACCTGATTTTTTCAATCCAGCAGCTGCCATCAATCCGTCCAGACTGTCCAGGGCCCAGAACCTAGGTCTTTGCTGTGTTCAGGGCCTGGATGGCCCTGGGGTAGAAGCTGTGCTTCAGTCTGTTTGTCCTTGCGGCCATGGTCCTGTACCGCCTTTTCGAGGGCAGCCGGGCAAAGTGTTCGTACCCAGGGTGGGTTGGGTCTCTGGAGATCTTGGAGGCCTTCCTGAGACAGCGTGTGTTGTACAGCTCTTCCAGAGAGGGGAGGGGGGCGCCGGTGATCTTCTGGGCTGTTCTCACGACTCTCTGTAGCGTATTTCTCTCCGCGGTTGTGCAGCTGGAGAACCAGTTGCAGATGCCGTAGGTGAGGATGCTCTCCACTGCGCCGCGGTAGAAGGCCACCATTATCTCCTGCTTGATGTGTTCCTTCCTAGACTCTCAGGAAGTAGAGACTCTCAGGAAGTAGAGCCGCTGTTGTGCCTTCTTGATGGTGGCTGCTGTGTTGTTCTTCCAGGACAGGTCATCCTGTATGTGCACCCCCAGGAATCGGAGGGCTGAGACTCTCTCCACGCTCTCTCCGTCGATGAGCAGGGGCTGGACCTCAGACTTTTTCCTCCTGAAGTCCACGATGATTTCCTGGGTCTTTGACTTGTTCAGGAGCAGGTTGTTAACCTTGCACAGCTTGCTCAGCTGCTCTACCTCATCCCTGTACGCCGCCTCGTCCCCCCCCGAGATGCAGCCCACCACGGTGGTGTCGTCTGCAAACTTTACGATGGAGTTGCTGGGGTGGACGGGGGTGAAGTCGTAGGTGTAGAGGTTGTAGAGGATGGGGCTTAGCACGCAGCCCTGGGGGGACCCAGTGCTGAGTCTGAGGGCTGTGGAGGTGTGGGAGCCCACCCGCACCCTCTGGGGGCGGTCGGACAGGAAGTCCTTGATCCATGCACATATAGAGTGTGATAGTCCCAGGTCTAGTAGTTTGGTCACTAGCCTGTCTGGAAGGATGGTGTTGAAGGCAGAGCTGAAGTCCACAAAGAGCAGTCTCGCGTAGCTGTTTCCCCTCTCCAGGTGGGATAGAGTGGCGTGGAGAGTCGTCGTGATGGCGTCCTCTGTGGACCTGTGGGCTCTGTAGGCGAACTGGTATGGATCCAGGTTGGGCGGGAGGCGTGTGAGTATGTGGGCCCGGACTAGTTACTCGAAGCACTTCATGATGATTGGTGTGAGTGCCACCGGGCGGTAGTCGTTTAGGCAGCTCACCGTGCTTTTCTTCGGGACTGGGATGAAAGTTGAGGTTTTCAGGCAGGGTGGGATGGTGGCCTGGGACAGGGACAGGGACAGAGACTGTATACAACCCAGACACCCTAACCCTCCAGAATTATACCATGTGTGATTGCGTAAGTCAACTAAAAATCAACCATTCCTTGCAGAGTTTGCAATTTTAATGAATCGCCATTTAAAAAATTATCAAAACAGTAAACAACCAAAAAAAAACACACAAAATCGACTGCAGGAAAAACAAACAAAAAAAAACAACAAACATTGCCAAACCCCAAAGGGACTGATATAGTAAGAGTATATTCAGTGAATACACTTGTTATTACATATGGTTATAGGCCAATACAGGCTGTCTTTGATACACATCATGTTCTTATAATCGTTTTATAATCATGTTATGCTTGTATATGTTTTTATCCTGTTGTAAAGCACTTTGAGCTGCATTTATTGTATGAAAGGTGCTCTATAAATAAAGCTTTACTTACTTATTACTATTCTGGGATATTGCTGAGAGACAAAAGCCCTTTCCACACCTGTCATTTTAATAATAATAATAATAATAATAATAATAATAATACATTTTATTTATGGTCACCTTTCAAGGCTCTCAAGGACACCTTACAAGACAGTTTAAAACCACATATCAAAACATCAAAATGACCTGTATGTGCATTGCGTTGGTAAATATTAAGATCAGATAATATAATAACGATCTGGTTTTAGTCAGAAAGATAAGCAAACCCTGAGCATCCAACACATACAGAACACAGGACAAGTGTGTGTGGGCATCAACCCACTCAATACTGTACGCCTGGCTGCCAGAATCCATCCGTCTGCGTTTCCCCCCCGGGTAGTCACAGTCACGCACATGTTCCCTCTGTCCTTTGTTCATGACAATCTGTAAATTGAGTTGAATGATGATCTAATGACATTCATTTGGGGATATTAGCTTTGCTTAACTGGTAGTAATGAATTGGAACTTCCCTCCTCCAGCATGGCGGGCGGCCTGTCTTAGCCCAGCAGGGAGAGATCATGTTGCAAACAGGATGAGGAGGGAATAGAGGTATTAAAGCATTATGCTCCTGGCGGAGGTGAAACTGTGATACTGTGCGTGGCCCCTTAAACCCCCGGCACTAAGAACCACCCGGAAGACCTGATATGAATACATGAAGATAATGATATCACACTGCTATGCTTATACGCTGCTATTTTTGAGGGAAACGTGGAGTTGAGGTAGTGACTGTTAGCTGAATGTGTATCAATATGCACAGGCTAGTGAAACTGTGAAACCCTGAAGTGAGCCCTGAAGCCCTTTGAAGCGAGCGCTTTAACTGTCACCGCGACGGAGGCCTCCATGGATGTCGCTGCTGCAGACAGACACAAGTTGTGAATACATGTCGAGAGCTGGTGAAAGCCTCCACACCACGTTAATGACGAGAGCTGTGTAGGACGTTTTGAAAAACAGAACGGTTCGCCGTTATCAGCTTGCCTTATCAGATCGGCAACATTTAGTTAATTATAGCAGTTTGTGAATTACAGAGATGAAAGAGTGGAGATGTTTTAAAATGTCAGGTTATTTTAACGAGGAGGACCAAGCTATGGGACAGACAAACTCTCTGTCTGCTCTCATACCGTCATCACACCTCCTCTCACGTCTCAGAGGAGCAGGGGAACATGTTTTTATGCAGCCTGACAGGAGTGTCGGCTTGGATAATGCAACACACAGTACAGAATGAAGTGAGGGGTTGTCATGAGACACTGGAGTAAGGATGGTGGGTTTCAGTGGGGTTGAAAATTAGCCGACAGTTGATCTCATTAAAAGAAAAGTCATAATAGGGTGACATTTTTTTTTTGGGGGGGGGGCAGCTGTGGCGCAGGAGGTAGAGCCGCCGTCTAATGATCACAAGGTTGGCAGATCAGCGGTTCGTTCAGCCCCGGCTGGCTACATGTCGAAGTGTCCTTGGGCAAGACACTGAACCCCAAAATTGCTCCCAGTGAGCGGGCCGGCGCCTTGCATGGTAGCTTGCCTACCTCGCCATTGGTGTGTGAATGTGTGTGTGAATGGGTGAATGAGAGGCCGTTGTAAAGCGCTTTGGAGCAGCAAAAAAGGCACTATACAAGTGCAGTCCATTTACCATTTTCAGCAGGGGGCCAAGGACAGCCTTCTCTCTCCAATCAAAGTAAAACAATGCTCAATCAAATATATCTTTCTATCATCACTGGCGACGTGACTTAATATTTGAGGAATATGAAATAAAAGCTTACCAGTAAGTGATGATTCAAATCCACTATTGACAGTTGAAGTAAATGTTTTATACTTTTTGACTCTCTGGAGCATCTCATCTGTCAAACAGCAGGGTGATGACCGATGCTAGCTGCCTAACCCAGCTAACAGCAGGGTTTCAGTAAACATGAGGTAAAGTTTATCAGTATCTGTAAATCTATCATAGCCGACCTACCAACATGGCTCTCTCAACTAGCAGAGATAGTTTGTGACGTTAGAATTATAAGGTTCTACATGTTTGTAAAAATTTAGTTTTTTACATAATCTGATCCATTAGGTGTTTATTATTAAAATGTTGAAATTTTTGAGTTAGTGATTAATCAAATACAAAGGTTCCATCTCACAAAACATAATGGAATGTAAAAACATTGACGCTCAATATCTCTGAACTGCCCTAAACGGAGATAGAACCTTATCATTCTAAGCTCACGAGTTGGATAGCTTTGGATAAAGGTGCTATATATACTGTATATAAGTGCAGTCCACTTACAGAGCAAGACATCATGCTGCAAACACAGGCCTACATGACACGGCCCATGCATTTATCCAGGACTCGATCATTGTGCAAAAAAGGCCAATGAATGTGAAAACAGTAGGATATGGTAGAGAGAGATACGGCCTAGCCATCTGGAACAACACGCTGAGCCAGACCCTGTCAACCGCAAACAACCAAGGCACCAAGGAATGGATTGCTCAGATCAAAAATCAATGGAGACCAATAGACTCAGCAGAAACCATCTAATTGTGCTACGGCAGCCACTCCTCAGACCCTCTCTTTGTAAAAGGTGGTAAACCAGTCAAACTTTTGAAGAAAACTGCAAATATAGCTAAAAACATATATAGATATAAAGAAGAGTCAGCAAGGTAGAAATATCTTCCATTTCTGCCTTTTCATTGACAACATCGGCTTACAGTACATGACTGGCAGGTAGTATTAAGTAGGGTTGGGCGATATCCACACTTTCATTTTAGAAAACATCACAATAGATGATAATATCTGTGATTGTTGACGTATGGTGGAGATATGGCAGGGTGAGCACATCAACAGCTGGTGTTCTCAACAGTCTGGAGAAACAAACAGACATCACGTCACCTCTACTTGTGCTGCTGTTGTTTCTTTCTTAAGTAACTTGTATGTTGTACATTTCTTTTATTAGGATAAAACCCCTTGAGATGAGCCATCTCGTTTTCACACCTAAAGCATAATACATCATAATACAATAATACAATACAATAATACAATACAGTACAAATATAATAATACATATTGCATAATACATAATCATTACATATTACATAAGAACAGGATAAACAATAATGTTAGTATGAAATAGATCACGAGTAAAACTTCTGAATTCTAAGACTATTTATTAAACAGAGTTACAGTTTACAGAGACACAGAAAAAAGTTGATGTGGGGCTGGAGGCTGAGAGGACAAGAGTCTGATGAGGGCTTTGTCCACACCTTTATGCCCTCAATCGCACCCATATATGATGTCATTCAGGTCAAGGGTCAGGGGGTAAATTCACAGGAAGTCATCCTAAGATTACCATATAAGGACAGTATCCTGAGCA
Organism: Nansenia antarctica; assembly: GCF_963989245.1. Classification (NCBI taxonomy): domain Eukaryota; kingdom Metazoa; phylum Chordata; class Actinopteri; order Argentiniformes; family Microstomatidae; genus Nansenia; species Nansenia antarctica. The sequence continues at coordinate 86,444,353 of NC_137674.1, forward strand.
TATGGCCTTTTAGACAAAAACAATTTACGTCATAAAACCCCCTTTTTGCCAGGAGAATTTTTTACAGAACTATGCAGAGTCAAAAGGCAAATACAGGCCCATACTATACAATTCATTCATGTGTGTGTGCCAAAATATACCACACTGCACACTGCACTTGTAGCTATGCACATATCTGTATTTCTGTATCACTTCTACAGACTATTCCTGTAAGAGAACAATACCACGATTCAGATATCCGATAGGTTCAGGTTCAGTATAAAAAAAAGCGGAAAATAAAAAGCGAAGAAATTGCTGCCAAAAAGGTATTTTGAAGGTCCTTTATAAGTAGAATGGTAAATGTTTATACTCTCAACTGTCGGAATTATTTCATGACCAACCGACATGGATTGAATGGAGTGATTGATCAAAAGCTTTTCTTCACATGAAAACCTTTAAAAGGCTTTGTTTCACACTGGAATCACAGCCTGGCAGCCCAACGTACTGTTGGCTCTTAATCCTCTGCTCTTTCTCCTCTCTGTTTCAGACGTTCCCTCGCTACCTTATGGCACAGTAATTGCCCACGGTACAAGAATAGATCAGAGGAGACAGAATGCAAATGCATCGAAAAAAGCCTTAAGCCTCAATGTCGGAGGAAGCTAATGCATGTCTGGGAGTTGCGTTAGCGAGTCTTTGAATTCCAGACACATTTTTTGGGGGCGATTCAGACCGAAGCTTAATATTTGTTTTTTTCCCCCAATGTAGCCTAGCTTACCCTGTAAGAGCCGCCGCAACCAGTCCAACACATTTCCATAATGAACCACAAGGCATGTTAAGGAAAATGATCTTCTTCTCTTTAACAGATATTGTACATAAACTTTGTTTAAAAAGAAGAAGTGACATTTGTGGATAGAATAGAAGATACACAGTTGTAGCCTATATACATTCTTAATTTACTTACATTATTTAGTGATACTGTGCTATCATTTCAAAGTCATTCAGTAGAAATGGATAATAATGTAATAATGTGTCAGGATGTGAGGTAAATCACAGGTAAATGTTCCCCTCTGAATTACAAACAACAACAACAACACGTATCGCATCGTTGGCACCAAACTCCCTTCCATCGAGTCCCTCCAGGCAACCCAGTGTCGACGGAGGCCGGCAAACATCTTCAAGGACATAACCCCCCAGTAACCCCCCCCCCACACACACACACACACACACACAGACACTCACTCTCAGTATCCCCCCCCCACACCTTGGGATACTATGGATATGACAATGGAAAATAATGCCTATACTATGATGACAATGGCTGCTCATCCCTGGTTAATGTGATCACTATATCACCGTTGCACTACTGATGTTTACATTACTACCTTTGCTCATACTGTATATTGCACATTGAACACGTCTCCTGACATAGCTTCTTTAATACATTTTTAAAGAATACCAGTCTTCGAAAAATCTTCATCTACCCTGACGGGCAGACATACCTGAGCAAGCAAATTCAAGGGGATAATTCAACGGTTTTATATTCACACTGGGTTTTGTTATTGTGCTGATAGAACCGTGCTTACACATAGCTTTAAGCAGTGTCTGGAAGCACCAACAGTGGTAGGTGGTTACGGAGAGAGAATTGCCATGCTGCATGTAAGGCCTAGAAGACAATCTATTCTCAGTCACATAGATCAATAAACGCTAATCTGGGAAAAACACTAAACAACGGGCATACATTCAAAGAGTTGAGAATAAGTGGTAATTGCTCGGAAGGTGTTTTGAAGGTGGTTCAGCCAGACACTCGTCAGTTTGAACATGTATTACACACATGAACATGGTAATACATTCACGCCTGGCTTCAACATGGATGGATCTGCTCTCTAGAGCTCCCTATTAGTATACAACGTGGCAGGGAGCCCTCGACTTATCAAACCCAAACACAACACCATGTTCCAACAGCCAGGGAGCATCTCATTATGTGGAACAACAGACAATGTGCTCCGTTAACTAAAGCAAGCAGTTGCTGATATCACAGATGATGACCCTCCCGGTGTCTCCCTGCAACTGTGGCGCAGAGACAAATGACCTTTGACCTCCTGGATCTGAGGTCATTCTAGCATTATGTGAAAAAAAACAGACTGCAGGTACCGCTAACTACACCAGTCCCTGATATCACATGTTTACATTTTTTGGCATTTAGCCTTATTCCAAAGCGACTTACAATCGATACATTTGACTAAGCAAGTGAATCATCAGTTCACCAGTTGCAGCAGGAAGAGTAATCTAGCTCAGGCCCGGGGCCATTGGCAGTTTCCGTGATAGAAGGAAAAATCAAAAAAAACAAAAATAATGTTTTTTTATATAGACACTGGAGAAACAGAGAAACAGTACAAGGGGGGCAGTAGAAGTCTTAGGGGACACAGTATAGTCTAGTATAGTAGGAAAAGCGGGATTAACCTCCCTGTGTACCCCTGTAACTTTCAAGGCAGATAAGGACTACCTCTTACATGGATATATTATACCTTATGAATTATACACTCACTGAACACGTTATTAGGAACATAATACCGGGTAAGGGTCTCTCTTTGCTCTTAAAACAGGCGCAATTCTTTGTGGATATGAACACTTGAACACTTGGGGCCCTATTAATAATAGGCTATAATATAATTGTAATTGCAATATATTATAGCATTATTAACAGTTGGATCACCAATTGAAAGCGCTAAAATGCTTAGATCACGAATCCAGGATTGATTTGAGATTTGGCCTACCTGTCAGCCCGAGGTAACAAAGTTGTTGCCGGTATATGCGCTCGACGCGCCGTCTTCGTCTATCATAATTCCTTCCTAGGATATATTCCATTGTTCTCTCTCTCTGGCTTAACATTTGCCAGTGGTGGCATTTACACTGTGACCGTAATTGACGTCTTGCCGTGGAGCCACGTGCGTGTTCATGTGTGCCCACATGCATGCGCAAACCGCGGAGGCGCGCTCGTGTTTCAAAACGTGCATGAAGTCTAAACTTAAGAACTTTTCAAACCACTTCTTAGCGCTAGGAGCAAAGTCAGATCGCATAATAGCAGGGGCGCCTAGTGCACTTCATTAACATATGAACACTCCCACAATGAGTAATATATGCACGGGAGTCTTACGTCTTATGTGTGAGCGCCTATCGACACCTGCATAATAGCAGTAGCGCGTATGAAGCGTATAATAAGGGTGGCGGTAGGTCTTAACCTGGCGGTGCGTCTTAATTAAGACTTAAGACGGCAAGTTAAGAAGTGCATAATAGGGCCCTCGATCTCTGCACTTTATATTTATATTAATTATGACTCTTGCACTATGATGTTGGTTTGCACTGTCTTGTCCTGTCTTGCACCTGTCCTGTTGTAAACCGTGCTCCACTGTCCCAAACCAAATTCCTAACATGTTTACATGTCATGGCAATAAAGTCTTCTGATTCTGATTCTGATTCTGATTCTGATTCCAGATGTTGGAAACATTCCTTTGAGATTCTGGTCCATGATGACATGATTGTGTCACACAATTCCTGTAGGTTTTTTTCAGGTGCACTTTCAAGCTGTAAATCTCCCGTTCTACCACATAGAAAAGAAGGTTGTTCTATTGGATTCAGATCCGGCGACTGGGAAGGCCACTGAAGAACACTGAACTCATTGTCATGTTCATGAAACCAGTTTGAGGCGACTTTTGCTTTGTGACGTGCTGCATTATCATGCTGGAAGCAGCCATTAGAAGACGGGTACATTGTGGCCATGAAGGGATGCACATGGTCAGCAACAACACTCAAATAGGCTGTGGAATTCAAGCGATGATTGCTAGGTATCAACAGGCCCAAAGTGTGACAATCAAACATTCCCCACACCATTACACCACCTGAATGAATGAGAAGGTGTACAGGTGTGCTTTCGGTCAGTGTACACAAGTTTCAGATTTGAACAAGGGATATCGTGAGCTTAGAATGATGAAGTTCTATCTCCGTTTATAGGTAGTTCAGTATTGGGCGTCAAAGTTTTTACATTCCATTATGTTTTGTGAGATGGAACCTTTGTATTTTATTAATTACTAACAACAACAAAAAATCAACATTTTAAAATAACACCACACAGGCATTAATAAACACCTAATGGATCAGATTATGTAAAAAAAACTCAATTTTGACCAAAAATGGAGATAGAACCTTATAATTCTAACGTCACAATATCATGAAATCTCCTTCACGGTTCTGTGCTAGTTGCTAGTTCACAGAGCATGTCTGTGAACCACCATGAATGACAATCAAGATCAGATTTGTCATTCTACTTCCACACTATGCAATCAGTACCCAGCCAACCACCTGCCAAGGAGCGTCCTGCATCCCATCATAGACGTAAGTAAGTAAGTAAGTAAGTAAGTAAAATGTATTTATACAGCACCTTTCCAAGACCAAGGGTCACAAAGTGCTTTACATAACAAGGAAGATTTAACACAAATAAAACATAATACAAGAGTGAAAGCCACAGCAGGTTAAAACATGCAAAACGTAAAAAAAAAAAAGTGAAAATAAAAACAAGTAACAGACAACAGGTGTAACAGCATCAGCAGGACACAGAAAGACAGGCTTTTGGGGCCATCCAAAATGTCCTATACAGGACAGTCTTTAGCTGTTTTTTAAAAACCTCGACCGAGCCAGCTGATCTAAGATCCAAGGGCAGAGCATTCCAAAGTTTGGGAGCCATGTTTTGGAATGCTCCATCACCCTGGGTCTTCAGTCTGGCACGGGGGACAACCAACAAACCCTGGTCAGAGGACCTGAGAGACCTACTGGGGCTGTAAGGACGCAGTAGGTCACAGATGTAAGCAGGTGCCTGACCATGGAGGGCTCTGTAGGTGATGACTAGAACAGTGTACACAAGTTTCAGATTTGAACAAGGGATATCATGAAATCTCCTTCACGGTTCGGTGCTAGTTGCTAGTTCACAGAGCACATCTCTGAACCACTGTGAATAACAATCAAGATCAGATTTGTCATTCTACTTCCACACTGCAATCAGTACCCAGCCAACCACCTGCCAAGGAGGGTTCTGCATCCCATCATAGACGTGTCGTGCATGCTGCCTGTCTCTACATGCTGCCTGTATCGCAGGCTGTTACTGCTGCACGCCGCCACTGACACGACTCTGTCTCATGCATTACTGCACTCTGCGCTTGTTGGGATTTGACAATGTCTTTGACTTCATCTAAAGTATATGTGACACAGTCTGATCGTTCGTTCCGCATGTCGGCAAACCAATCAAAATGTTCAGACTTTTCTTTTGAAACACAGAACTACGTTTCAACGTTGTTGAGAATCAACAACACAAACTCGGTAGTCGAGCCAAAGTACTGCGACAACGCAATGGATTGGTTGAGTAATCCCCCCACTGCTACCTAAGTTAACTAGAACACTACTTTACAATGTTAGCAGGCTCACAAAACAAGCTGTGTTAGTTGACTAGCAATGTGTCGTTGGTTTTCAACAACGCAGAAATGTATTCTCATATCGGATCCCGACATGAGGACCAAAGCATTAGAACGTGACACACATTTGTATGCGACTGAAGACTATCGACCCATCTTCATCTGCGTGACGACTGAAACCTTGGAGGTGGAGGTCACTGAGATGGCAGCTTCGATGCAGGAGGAGGGAGGTGTGTCTATAAGGAGGGAGGCGTGTCTATAAAGAGGGAGGTGTGTCTATAAGGAGGGAGGCGTGTCTATAAGGAGGGAGGCGTGTCTATAAGGAGGGAGGCGTGTCTATAAGGAGGGAGGTGTGTCTATAAGGAGGGAGGCGTGTCTATAAGGAGGGAGGCGTGTCTATAAGGAGGGAGGCGTGTCTATAAGGAGGGAGGCGTGTCTATAAGGAGGGAGGCGTGTCTATAAGGAGGGAGGCGTGTCTATAAGGAGGGAGGCGTGTCTATAAGGAGGGAGGTGTGTCTATAAGGAGGGAGGCGTGTCTATAAGGAGGGAGGCGTGTCTATAAGGAGGGAGGCGTGTCTATAAGGAGGGAGGCGTGTCTATAAGGAGGGAGGCGTGTCTATAAGGAGGGAGGCGTGTCTATAAGGAGGGAGGTGTGTCTATAAGGAGGGAGGCGTGTCTATAAGGAGGGAGGCGTGTCTATAAGGAGGGAGGCGTGTCTATAAGGAGGGAGGTGTGTCTATAAGGAGGGAGGCGTGTCTATAAGGAGGGATGCGTGTCTATAAGGAGGGAGGCGTGTCTATAAGGAGGGAGGTGTCTTCTGGCATCTTTCAAAGCGAGAGCAGTGCAGTGAACCAGCATCTGGTCATGAGGTGTGCTTCAGTGATGGTTCGTAACCAGGTGGGTCATAACCAGGTGGGTCATAACCAGGTGGGTCATAGCCAGGTGGGTCATAGCCAGGTGGGTCATAACCAGGTGGGTCATAGCCAGGTGGGTCATAACCAGGTGGGTCATAACCAGGTGGGTCATAGCCAGGTGGGTCATAGCTAAGTGGTTCATAACCAGGTGGGTCATAACCAGGTGGGTCATAGCCAGGTGGGTCATAGCCAGGTGGGTCATAACCAGGTGGGTCATAGCCAGGTGGGTCATAGCCAGGTGGGTCATAGCCAGGTGGGTCATAGCCAGGTGGGTCATAGCCAGGTGGGTCATATCCAGGTGGGTCATAGCCAGGTGGGTCATAGCCAGGTGGGTCATAACCAGGTGGGTCATAGCCAGGTGACTCATAGCTAAGTGGTTCATAACCAGGTGGGTCATAACCAGGTGGGTCATAGCCAGGTGGGTCATAGCCAGGTGGGTCATAGCCAGGTGGGTCATAACCAGGTGGGTCATAGCCAGGTGGGTCATAGCCAGGTGGGTCATAGCCAGGTGGGTCATAACCAGGTGGGTCATAGCCAGGTGGGTCATAACCAGGTGGTTCATAACCGGGTGGTTCATAACCAGGTGGTTCATAACCAGGTCGGTCAGTAAACATCAGTGACGTTCATAACCAGGTGGGTCATAACCAGGTGGGTCATAACCAGGCAGTTCAGTAAACACCAGTCATGGCTGACATGGTGGATAGCGGGACTTGGAAGAGAGGGGACAACATGCTGTATTTATCTGAGATATGTGAGGCATGAGGGAATTCCTCCGCTGTGTCTCTCAGACTGGGGTTCTTGTGAACGGTAGTAAACAAATGCTTATCCTGTTTCAAGTCAGGGAACGTGAGATCATAAGGATGCATCAAAGGAAGGTGTTTGTCATCGCCTTGGGTTGTTTTCTCTCTAATACATGGGAGGAGGAGGAGACACGTTGGGGGATTCCAGAGCGAGACACACTGATGGATCCAAACACAGGTGATGACCTGCATGTCTGCTGCCTGAGCTTCGAGGTACGGCAGGCAAAAACATCGGTTTTATCATACACTGGTCAATTCTTTGAGATTTTGGGCTATTTGGCTTCCATAACATCGTGAGCTTAGAATGATAAGGTTCTATCTCCGTCTAGGGTAGTTTAGAGATATTGAGCGTCAAAGTTTTTACATTCCATTATGTTCTGTGAGATGGAACCTTTGTATTTTATTAATTACTAACAAAACAAAAAAAACATTTTAAAAATAACACCACACAGGCATTAATAAACACCTAATGGATCAGATTATGTAAAAAACTCAATTTAACACTAGTGGAAAGAAGACGTCCAAAATACACATGTAGGTGTTTATTTTACTATACTTTGTCTATGTGTGTCTCAGGCACGTGCCGTGAGCTTTTAGATTGGGTAAGCATAAGTTATAGAAATACACGTAATTACACATACACGCTATCAGTGAACGTAGTTTCAAGGAAATGCAATTTTGATGCCCTAGAACCCGCTAATAAACGGTAGTGTCACTTTGTGATCAGATTACCAAAAACAAAAAAAAACAGTTGCCAGTTTCGACTATATCAGGGGTGCTCATTGTTCAAAGATATTTTCAAGTAGCCAGCCTGCTGAAATCTACAAGTCCAGTTTCAACATCGCAAACGCACACACGCACAACACAGACACACACCGTTTCCATCCTCCATAGTAAACTCACAACACACTTTCTTTTCACACTTTGTCACACAGGCACATCACATCAAACCATATAAACAAGCACAGATCGCCACCAGCCTCGCCAATCATATAAATCATATAAACCGCTCATACCAGGCTTGCTGTATCCCCTAGCGACTCTCCCGGGCGGCCTTTAGCCAGTAGTTCTGTTTTTCCAGTCCAGTCCAGTCTACGAAATCCCTTTAGGTCGCTGACAGTAATGTCCATATTCACAAAATCAAGCAAGTTATCCTTATTGATTATTATTATTTAGATCGTATGAGCTAGCTGGCATAAGCTATTCTGCCGGGCGAGAGAAAGTAAGGTGAAATGTTAAGTGAACTTGAAAGTGATAAGAGCCAATCAGTAGCTCTTATCGGAATGAAAGACCTACTGATTGGCTGTAAGCATGCTTCCCCTGGCTACATTTAACAGCGGGCTGAGGCATCGGGAAAAAAATAAAAATGACATTTTCACGCATTCGAATGTACGCGAGGGAAAGCAGAGAGAGAAGTGCTTATATGCAACGCAATGCAGAGTAGGAAGTGCTTACTCCTACAGGTGGCGCTAAAAATGCAACGTCAAAATGAATGACTCCTGCTGCCCTGGGACCTAAAATACGACTCTTTTAATGGAAACAAACAAATGGTTACATGCACTTTTATTTTAATATTTTCACGGTCCTTTTTTATTTTTTCGTTGGGTTAGCACTGCTTACCTCTGCTTATATGGACGGCACGTCCCTGGTGTGTCTGTATATCCTCCTAAATATAGCCTGTTTTTTGTGTCTTGTTATTATTTGTTGTACACTTGTTATTTGTTTCTTGTTTTTATTTTCACTTGTTTACCTATTTCTTTTAACCTGCTATTACTTTTGCTCTTTACTTAGGTTTTTATAGCCTATGTAAAGCACTTTGTGACTGCTGGTCTGTGATAGGTGCTATATAAATAAAATGTACTTATTTACTTACTAAATTCACAAATTATAAAAGGTAGTTTTCTCAAAATGAGTTTTTTCCTCATACTCTGAACCAGAAATCTCCACTTCAGTAGCACTTACATACACCAAACTTACCAGTTCTATTCCTATCTATATTCTGAAGGCTTTTCCAGAAGGGTTTGTTAATATATCATTCATAGCCTGATTTATGTAACATTGTATTCCTAAAAACATAGCAAACATTTACTCTTTATGGCTGTTGACAGTATTTTCTGATTCATGGAGTGATAAAAAGAGATATCAACAATCCCCCGTGTAAAAGCTGTTGACACTAATATGTCAACAAGATTAATTCAGCGTTGTCATGCTGAAGCTGGAAAGGGCCTTCCCCAAACTGTTGCCACAAAGTTGGAAGCATACAATTCTCTAGTAATCAACTTACTTTATTAACTGATTTGAAGGCATTGATATAATAATAATAATAATAATAATAATAATAACTTTTATTTGTATAGCGCTTTTCCTGCAAACGTTGCAGGTCAAAGTGCTCCAATCATTATATAATCATCATTTAATTATTTAGTCATTTAAAGGCAATATTAAAAAGATGGGTTTTTAGTCTTGACTTGAACATAATGTGCTGAGGTTGCATCCCTAATGTAAACTGGCAGTGCATTCCACAATCTGGGTGCATAAAATAAGAATGCAGCCTCACCAAATCCCTTCTTTTGTACATGTGGTACACAGAGAAAACCAGCGTCAGAAGACCTGAGAGCTCTATTGGGCTGATATGCTAGCAAAAGGTCTTTCAGATACTCTGGTGCTGTGCCAGTGAGAGCTTTATAAACAAGCAGAAGGATCTTGAAATCTATTGTGAACTTAACAGGAAGCCAGTGTAGAGTTTCTAAAATAGGAGTTACATGAGCTCGTCTGCTTGTTTTGGTTAAAACTCTCGCTGCATATACTGTACAGTATATACTGACGTTCATCCTGACAATTTCAGACTAGCTTAGTCTGTTACCAGCTAAAATCTGATGTTCTCTTTTTTAGGTTTAAAGATTGTTTGTTCTCAGACATCAACACTGCTACAGAGGCCAAGGAGAGGGTGGTTCTGGGACTGCAGAGTCTGGGGAGCCGCATACCGAAGCTACACAAGGTCAGAAGCCGTGTGGATGTGTTTGGTGAGAGCATCAACACCCCTGAGCCGTGCACACGCTGGTGCTGCCAAGTTAGAGTTAGAGACATCAGAGTTCAGTTAGAGACGTACTTTGGAGAGACCCGAACTTCTCTGGAAGAGAAACTGCTGCAGTACTCGGGGGTTAACAAAGTGCAGTTTCCAATCATGGCCCAATGGAGATACTTAGGGTGTGTTCTCACTAGAACATTTGCTTCACTTGAAACGGAGTTTAGGATAAAGTTCGCTTTGCTCGGCATCGTTTGGAGCTGTGAGAATGCGCATTCGAAGTCGCTCCCACAGCAAACAACCGACGGATGCTTCGCTTGAAAAGGGTGGTTTCGCTCCGACGCATCGAGGTTGTACATAGGAAAACAACAGCGCATGCGTGTTGATCTGGATAATAGCGGGATGAACGAGCAATTCTAAATTTTTCTGACCAATCAACTACCACGTCTGTTGCTTCGATTACGTATGTTACTTCGTTTACATGAAGGGCTGTGAGAACGCAAATCAGAGAAATAATTTATGCAACAATGTTGCGAACTCATCCACTTGCTCCGGGTCTCGATTCAGACTTTCATGTGAGAACATGACCTCAGAGTTACAGTAGAGACATTAGAGTTCAGTTAGAGACGTAACTTCTCTGGAAGACAAACTACTGCAGTACTGGGGGAGGTTAACAAAGTGCAGTTTCCAATCACGGCCCAAAATGTCATGCAGATACTTATCATTATTATCAGCACCGTGCAGTAGTGTGGAAAGTGAAGAAAGAAGATTATTTTTTCATCAAAAAGAACCCGCCTCTATGAAAGGATTAGCCCTCACAGACAGCCCTAACATGACAACATACATCCATGTTGTGGTGGTACTGAAATCCACTGAATGCAAGTGCATGCAGGTGACATTTAACACTAGAACAGCCATGGTGAGTGAGTACATTTTAAAAAATATCTTTGCACTCAATCACATTTCAGGACCCTCCTTTAATGACTCTTCCTAGATATGTGCGTTCTACCACCCGGTATCCTTACATGTTCTGAATCACATCAGGATAAGCTAGTATAAAGCTATTTCACAGTTTTTCTGTGTAGGAGGCAGGCTAATTTACAAGACGCGCCAACTAGTGGTCGTAAACGATGGAGCTTGTTTATGATTGGACGAGGCTGTGTGTGTTGTCTGTGTCTGTTGTCAAATATATCATGGGCAGGACAGGCTGGAACAATGGGAACTCCAAACCTCCCGTTGTATAATCAGACATTATCCCATATTTAACAGCATCTATTGTCTCACTAAATAATACACTACACTAAAAAAAAGGGCCATTACTTTTGGTGGACTATGCATAAAAAGTGTTTTTTTAATAATACTTTATAAATGATTAAACCAAATTGTACACACACATATATTTAACAACGCTGATGAAATAGTGAAGAATTTAGCCGTACAGTGTACACATATTTATCTACACATGACTTACTGTTACTACCTGTCCATGCAGTAATTCCCCAGTGTAGGCAAACAGCACGACACAGTAATGATCATTGGCTCTCCAGCTCCCCGGCAAGCATCATCAACATGGAGTCAGGACCCTAACCGTACTGCATCAGTCCAGCTACAGTACAGGCAGGCTTATTACCGAGCAAAGGCTGAGTCAGCAGCATTTTAACAGCCGCAAGAAACGGCAACACACAATAAATGACAAAGGAACTAGGCTGACGTTTGATTCTTTCTTTACCACAAGAACAAAGCTTTGTTTTCTCCTCAGGATCTGTCATAGAGCCGTGCTCAAGCGTGACGTCTTGTTACTAGAAGCTCTAGTTAGCAGTAAGAGTCAACAGCTGCAGCTGTTAGTCCATAGTCGATTGCTGTACAGATCCATGCTGCTAAATACAGGGTTCCCACACCTTCTGAAACATCAGATTCAAGCACCTTTCAAGGACTTTCAAGACTCAATACAATTCCCTCAAATTCAAGGACCCAACACAGCATAGTTTGAGACAGATCTAGATGAGAATTTATATAATAGGAACTATCCGCTCACAGACAACAATTAAAAAGAGAGGCTTGAATGTGTGAACACTAGATGGTCTCTTGCCTTCTCTACCACAGCACAACAAAACAATATATTGTGAAATATGCGTCAAGTTAAGCAATACAGAGACTTATTTACTAGTTGACGAGCGAAGAAAAACATCTTTGAATATATATATTTTTTAAATTATAGAGAGAGAGAGAGGGGAATTCAAGCACTTTCGATGACCTATTTCACAAACTTTCACAAACTTTCAAGGATTTCAAGGACCCGTGGGAGCCCTGTAAATAGTTTCCTTTGGTTACAGTGCCTAGGTGTTCATTGTTAACATTTAAGATGTACATGTAAAAAATACGTTTGGTGTTTAGATTATGGAATGATTGATTGGATTTGAACTAAATAGACATGACCAACAAGCTACATTATGAACTTGTGTACAGAACCTTCATGTCCTGATACAACATGGAGTATACAGTCCAAAGACCTTAATAGTAATGATAACATGACTTTATAATTACAGCCATATAATTACAGCCACCACAGACCATGCAGCACCTCCTGATATGCCCCCTGCTGGAGCAGCCCTGCAAAGCATCGGACTTGGCAGAATTACAGCCAAATATTGACCAAAAATAAGATGTATGACTTAATCTGTTGAGTTTATGAGTTGGGGCGGCTGTGTCTCAGGAGGTAGAGCCGCCGTCTAATGATCGCAAGGTTGGCAGATCGGCGGTTCGAGCCCCGGCTGGCCACATGTCGAAGTGTCCTTGGGCAAGACACTGAACCCCAAATTGCTCCCAGTGAGCGGGCCGGCGCCTTGCATAGTAGCTTGCCGCCATTGGTGTGTGAATGTGTGTGTGAATGGGTGAATGAGAGGCTTTTGTAAAGCGCTTTGGATAAAGGCGCTCTATAAGTCAGTCTATATAAGTCAGTCTCTATAAGGGCCAATCCCAATTCACCCCTACAGCTTCGTTTTCACCCCTATGGCTTCGTTTTGCGCGTTCACGTTTAGTGGTAGGGATATCCCAATTCATATTTCATCGAGCCATGGCTTCATTTCGAGGCCTAACTATGGCTTCATTTCGAGCGATTCCAGGACCAGACTAGCTTTGAAGCCATAGGCAGGGCCGTTTGGGAGATATGCGAGGCCCTGTGCTAGGGCTGGGACGACGCGTCGACGTAATCGACTACGTCAATACGTCGACTTGCGTAATGTGCGTCGGTGCGTCGCAAACATTTAAAAAAAAAAATATATAGCTGCAATTGCGGCACTGCGCCGACGTGGTGGCGGGGGCGCTGTTTCGCAAATAAGTTAGCTTTCGTCTTTGCTAACGAAATAGCTGATAGTATGTTGACTGCTCAAGGAGAATACATAATATGTATTCTCCTTGAGCAGTCAACATACTATCAATATTATGTGAAAGTACAGAATGCCTGAGAGCCTTATATTGCATTATATTATATTATATTTTGAATGGTCATCTGGTGCCTGAATATTGTGTTTTCCTTTACATAAATAATGACATTTCCACCATAAATTGATGCAGAAAGGGCACAAATTGGTGCATATCAATTCACCAGAATGCAAGAAATTAAGTGTTTGATGTTTAAGGACCCCCAGACAGCCCTGCTTCATGGGTCCCCCCCGATGTCAAACACCACTGGTACCACCTCCGCCTCATTTTGAGCCAGGAAAAACCCTGATGGCCATGTTGGCATTCAAGTTGGCTAAACATAGCAGTGATTGGGCCTGTGTCTGGGTCTGTTTGACTGAGGCAGTTACAGTAGTAGTAGTAGTAGTAGTAGTAGTAGTAGTAGTAGTAGTAGTAGTACCCCATACATCAGCTGATCATTTAAAGGGGCGGCCGTCTGAGTAATGTGCATGTCACACGCTGCTTTGTTTTATAAGAGCAGCAGCTATTACCCAGAGTGCTTTATAAAGACACTGTTAAACAGAGAGAGACAATACAGCCATTATTTTGGGGGAAATTAAGTGATACATTAATCGAACAGGGGAAAAATAATCGTTAGACTAATCGTTAAATTAGTCGTTAGAGTAACCGACTAACCGGGAAAATAATCGATAGATTAATCGTTAGAAAAATAGTCGTTTGGGACAGACCTACCCTGTGCGAAGTCAGATTTGCGAGGCCTTTTATAATGATGTAGGCTACTATTATAACCGCGCGACACGCACGCACCGATATATTGCAAGAAATGCGCTCACATGCTGTGCTGATAGACAATAGAATATATACTTATTTAGATAGTTTACAACCATGTTTGTTTCATTTCAAACCTTTTATACTCGTAAAGGATTAGGATTTAGGATAAAGCAGTCATCATACCCAACATTAAATACGCACAAGCCATTATTGACATGAATAGAGATGTTACTCACCACCATGTAGGCCTATCCTTTATGTTGAAAAGCTTACAGCAAAAGCAAAAAGACATGTCCCGTTTTTGAGAGTTCACAAGCCACTTTCTTTCTATTTTTTCCCCATTTGGTAGTTTTCGGAGAAATAAAGTTTCACTAAAGTTTCTGTTCTCATTATTTTTAGGATAACTAAATCCAGGTTTCATCTTTGGGGGACCTCTTCTAATGATCACTTCTGTAACTGTAGAGTCCATATTATGTACCGGCCAATTTACCAGGATCATCATACATGACATATCTGACACCGTAGGCTCGTCTTGCGTTCCATCACTCTCAGCCCTGCTGCTCCTGCTCTGAGTAGCTCCATCTTCCGCCTCCGTATCCTCTACTTCGCCACTCCTGACCATCATCACCTGGGGCTGGGCAGCCCCACTGCTGCCGGTGTAGCTGTTGTCCTCCTCCACCTCCGAGACATCATCTTTGCCTCTCAGGGGGGGCTGTGCCGTGCTACTACTAGCATTGCTAGTGCTAGCAGTAACGTTAACTTCTTCGGTGCTAACGGGAGCATCACTTGTTTTTAGAAATGTTTCGAACGAACCTCTAAGCGAGGCCCTGAAGCCTTCCTTTCTTTTATTTTTATTTATTTTTTCAGCACCCGATTAACATTTTCTTCCTCGGTCTCGTTCCCTCTGCATTTTGTCCGTTGCACTAAGCAGTCACTATGCACAACAAGTGTCAACGCGCGCCCAAAATTCACGTTTCACGTAAGGTGTCATAGGGGGAAATTACTTTTTTCTGTTGCTAAGAATCTCCCTGTCCTACAGGTATGCTAGATTTTAGATATATGATTGACTATGATTATCACATGTGTGAACATTTAGAAATGTATTAAAGGCAAAAATAATAATATGGTCCCTTGCCTGGCGCTTTGGAGGGCCTCGCCAGCCAGAGTACCAAAAAATATATATATATACAAAAGGTTTTACCCTGCCTCACGCGAGGCCCTCCAAAGCGCGAGGCCCTGTGCCACCGCCCCAGCTAGCCCCCCCTTAAAGCGGCCCTGGCCATAGGGGTACGCTACCCCTTGATTCCAGGATGCATTGCGAATCATCTACAGAAATGTTATGTCGCTCTATTCAATGCGGAAATGTCATTTTACTTTCTCTGTAATTACTGATTAATAAAGATTTGAAAAAGTATGATAACCATCTTATTATCTTAGTGTAATGTCATTTCAATGCATTATAGACCTTTTCTTTACAACAAGCATAACAAAAAAAATCGCTGTTATGCCGAGGTGCCTATGCTTAACATAGAAAGTTCCACGGTCCAGCGCGCTCGGGTTTAACAGTAGAGGACTGGTAGCCTACCTGATCACTTCTATTAGACTATCAAAGCAGTACACCGGAGCACTCATATCTGCGCGTTTGTCACAGGGTGACAGTCCCTGTTCCTCTGCCCGGCGTCAGTCCAATGGAATCGTCAAGCACAGCCTTCCCCATAGAAATACATCAGTGCGCGATTACAGAGATGTACAATCATGTTTATTTAGAAATAAATTGTGGTGTTTGACAGCGGATGATGGTAGACATTTAATGTAAAGTTATCTATCTAAAGTTATCTATCCACAGGCTGATATGTGCATGATAGGCGCGAATTCCCCCCCCCCCCCCCCTCCCCCCTTGGTGGTATATGACGCTATCTGTATTGCGGCACTTATTATACCAAAACAACTCGCAATCTAATCCGAGCAGTTGTTATTATGTAATATTATCGATGGATGTGCCATTTTTGATGGAGGGCAGTGAGCGGGAGACTCATCAAGGACATGTAGTTAATTAATGCAGTGGACAGAGGCTGTTTCTCCAGCGTTCCTGTCACTTCGGATTTCGGAACGTAATGAAACTAAATCTGTAAGTCATGCATTTTTACATGTTTCCCATTGATGGTATATGACGCCGTGAATTTAACTTAAGTTCAGCCGCAAAGTTGTTGCACTGTTGTCCTAAATCAGTGCAGACTGGCAGGGTAGGAGGAGCACAGGTTTCATACAGGTTAGAGCGCCGTTATTCTGTCATGGTCTGATAATGAAGCATTGTTCTTTTTTATTTGATGACTTGTTTGATCGATTGATAGCGTAAAAGTGAAGTTGTGAATGAGTCACGAGCGTCAATGCTTTTCTACGATAATACTGATGACGTATCAGTTTTGAAGGGTTGTCCCATTTCATAGGGGTAGATTTCAACCCCAACGGCTTGTGGCTCTGTTCGAAGGCCTTGGCTCGAAATCGAGTCACACTCGAAAACGAGCCATAGGGGTAGAAAAGGGAATCGGGATTGGGCCTAAGTCAGTCCTATATAAGATTTCCTAGATATGTACGTTCTACCACCCAGTATCCTTACATTTTCTAAATCACATCAGGATAAGCTAGTATGAAGCTATTTAGATGTTTTTTTCTCTGTAGGAAGCAGGCCAATTTACAAGCAGCCAACTAGTGATTGTTGTGTGTAAATAGCAGCTTGAGCATTGTAAAGAGGGGGTCATTTAACCCCCGAGGCGGCTCTTTTAGTAGGTAAAAAAGGCACAGTCTTTTCGTGTTAATGCTTTGTATACCGCTTCAGACTGGGAGACAGAGTAAAGGGTAAGACGCTACAGGAGTTGATGGAGAACTCAGTTAACGGTTCAGACGTCACAGCTGGTCTCATTAAATTCATTAAAACACAGAAGTTCTTCCTATCCTTTATTTTCTTAGAAATGCCAATCATTATTAATTCAGAACGGCACACAGACGGATCGTTTGCAGAGCCCTGGCTGTTGCAGTATTAATGGTTAGGCCGCGTGCCTTTGGAGAATACTAGTGTCGGCACTAATAGACCTGGCACCTGGCACGCACCCTCACTTGTATGGCAAAGTTGCAGTCTGGCAGAATCTCTTTGCATTGCAGTGTAATCTCCCATCAATTGACACATTCATTTTAACTCTCACCAGGGGTCCAAAATGGCCTGATCCAGTACCTAGCCACCTGCCTTCCCCACCCCCTCCCTTCCCCACATCCAGCCCCCCACCCTCCCTCAACCCACCCACCCTCCCTCCCCCACATCCAGCCCCCCCCCCTCCCTTCCCCACATCCACCCTCCCTCCCCCACATCCAGCCTCCCCACCCTCCCTCCCCCACATCCAGCCCCCCACCCGTCCTTCCCCACACCAAGCCCCCCCCACCCTCCCTCCCCCACATCCAGCCCCCCACCCGTCCTTCCCCACATCCAGCCCCCCCCACCCTCCCTCCCCCACATCCAGCCCCCCACCCTCCCTCCCTCCCCCACATCCAGCCCCCCACCTCCCTCCCTCACATCCAGCCCCCCAACCCTTCTTCCCCACATCCAGCCCCACCCTCCCTCCCCCACATCCAGCCCCCCACCCCTCCCTCCCCACAACCATTATTTATTCAGGTGGACAGGGCCCTGGGGGACCAGCAGACACCTGCTGGAGAACAGTTCATCTCCTGATTAGGGTTTCACCGTGTTCAAACACCTCAAGGATGTTTAATGTGAGACAGCTGATGACTTGCGACAAAGACGACTTGCGTAAACAAACAGCCGATATTCTCCAACACATTAAAACATGTTTTAAGTAGTTTATTTTTGATTATTGATTGTAAACATTTGTAGTTTCCAACATGCGTTTTACAAATGAAATGGACTGCACTTATATAGCGCCTTTTTTGCTTTTTTGCTCCAGAGTGCTTTAGAATGGCCTCTCATTCACCCATTCACACACCAATGGCGGCAAGCTGCCATGCAAGGCGCCGGCCCGCTCACTGGGAGCAATTTTGGCAATTGTGGGGTTCAGTGTCAGCCGGGGCTCGAACTGCTGATCTGCCAACCTTGTGATCATTAGACGGCAGCTCTACCTCCTGAGACACATCCTCTACCTCCACCAGCCTCTACCTCCTGAGACACAGCCTCTACCTCCACCAGCCTCTACCTCCTGAGACACAGCATCTACCTCCACCAGCCTCTACCTCCTGAGACACAGCCTCTACCTCCACCAGACTCGAGACACAGCCGCCCCAAGTGTCAAATGATTTTGAGATCGCCTGAAAGTGATCTTTTTACAGACCGGTCATGTATTGGAAAGGTACGATGCCTGTACATCATAACAGGTTAGGAGCTACTGGGGTGGGGGATGGTTTGAGTTGGCTTTGGGACAACTTTGACAAATGTGCTTGTACTTTGCTAAAGCCATCCCCTGATACCTTCCCTTTACTTTAATCACGTTATGTTCTTTTAATATTGCCAAACCAGCATGTGTGTTGTTAACTTGCTTCAGCATTTTTTGTTCTTTGTGGAAGTGTGCAGGTTATTATATATTTTTTAAGAGGTAGGTTTTAAATATATTTAAATATATATCTTTTTTTCTGCCCCAAACCTTGCCGAATTGGAGGTTATGAAAAGAAAATAATAATTGTACTCCTACGTACTGTTATTACATCTGCACTGTCTCATTCCATGGTAGGGGACATATAATATGTATAGTGATACATACATATAGACACTTATAATTTCCCATCACTGCCTCTATTGGGTTGATAAGTGAATACGTTTATAAATGTTTTATACCAAGTTGGATATCGTATTTTATACAACAGTTAGTTCCGACCAAGTAATTTGATTGGACAAGAGGCATTCCATGAGTGCTGATATACAGTATAACAGCACTGGGACTTTTAACTATATGTATCACTCCGCCGCACAGATGTTCTACTAAATGACCGTTAATTAGACTACATGTTTGTGTTCAGGTTACTAGGCAACAGTCCATTTGAAGTTCAGTTGCGGAACTATTTTTTGTTTATTTTTACGATTAAATAAACAAACAAATCATAATCTGTTGTCGCTTATTACTGTAAACTAATCAATCGCGCTGTAGAACTGTTGTATAAAAGCAATATCACACTCGAGGTCGTGCTGTTATACTGAATATCAGCATGGCTGTGATTGTCTTCTACTCTGCCTGTGGCCTCGTACCTACGACCGAATCACAGCCGTGCTGATATTCAGTATAACACACTCCCTCTCGTGTGATATTGCTTAATTATACCAATTACAACCTTCAGATGTCCACCATGAATGGGTCTGCTCCCTCAGGTCCCCCAACAGTATAGATGATATATCAGTGTGTCTGTTTGCACAATAATATTATACCGTAACAACCATTCCTGGACCTGAGTGCAAAAGCGAGCCGCTGATGTACAGAACCAGAATAGATCATCTATTGATTGTGTTTCCGCATGGCAGAATGGGCTCTAGGCTGACTGTTCAATGCCCCATAGATTGAGAATTGTATAGTAACAGTAACAGCTTAAATCGAAAAGGACAGATTGCTGTGTCAATTGTTGTTTTGTATATTAAATCATAAATCCCACGCGTATGGTATTGGGACATCAACAATCTGTTCCTAACCATCTTGGATTTTATATGGCTTAGTTGTTAAACCTTAAAATCTTAAATGATGATTTATGTTTACCGTTTTTATTCAAGTCATGTGTGGTTCTTAATAATGTGTGCCAGACAGACAAGTTAATTGCCTTCTCTTAAGTATGTGCCTCTTCCATGTCTGGGGTAAAGCTGTGGTGAGATAATAATAATAATAGTAATAATAATAATAATAATAATAATTAATTGTATTTATATAGCGCTTTTCCGGGGCTCAAAGACGCTGACAATAAGGAAAAACTGAAACTGAAAACACAGAAACAACAAGCAACAGATAACATGAGCACATAGAACACAGAGTTAACGAACAGGCACAGGGAACAGTTAACACAGCAATGTCCAGGGGGGGGGGTGGCAGGGTTAGGGGAGATGGTTAGGGGTAGGGAAGGTTGTATGCATGGGAGAAGAGGTAGGTTTTGAGTTGGTTATAGAGTGAGTTTACACCTCCAGATACCTTGGTTAGTTACTTTCATGACATGATTTTACTGTCCCATATTGTTTTTCTCTTCTAGTACATCAGTGTCACTAGGGCCGACACCACCTACTGGTGACTGGATATCCATTGGACTAATTGCTAATGCCTGTCACCTGTTGTATGTGTGGCTATTTCGGTGTGTCCCTTTTCCCTGTTCCCTTGTTAGTCAATCACTTGTGTTACCCTTTGGAATGCTTCGAATCCTGTTGTATGTATTACCGCTTCACGTATCCGATACCCGGAACGTTATTGAGCCTTGACTTTGTTTGCGTTATTGAAACCTTGTACCTACTTTGGAGCCCTTTGCTCAAACTTTATTTTCCGTGTGCTTTGTTCATGCCTAGCCTAGAGGTTAGAGAGGCCGGCTAGCAATCGGAAGGTCTCTAGTTCGATCCCTCAGGAGGGAGCTGCATGTGCCCTTGAGCAAGGCACTTAACCCCTAATTGTTCCAGGGGCGCCGACTATGCCTGAGCAGCCTGACCCTGTGTCTAGAGCAAAAAATACCAAAATCCAACAATTGACTGACAAGTTAATTGCATGGCAAATACAATTATAATATATTATTATGCGATTTGGGAATTAATATATTTGTTAGGGTCTCTGATTTGCATAGCAATCAATTACACACTGTGTGGATCAGGTTGTCATTACAAACTGAGCAGATGGAGAGGAACAAAACTGCTCAGGAATGCGACCCTGAAGCCTGGGGAGACTTACACAAATGTACAAAGTTGAATGGCTGAGAGGAAAAAGCACAGTCGATGGGACATAATCTCAGTCACTCTACAAAACTGGTCAATAACCAACTGGCCAAAAATAATCCCTTAATGGAAAAACAATCTCTCTCACATCCATAATTAAATGGTCGGCTGTCTCAGGAGGTAGAGCCGCCGTCTAATGATCGCAAGGTTAGCAGATCGGCGGTTCGAGCCCCGGCTGGCCACATGTCAAAGTGTCCTTGGGCAAGACACTGAACCCCAAATTGCTCCCAGTGAGCGGGCCGGCGCCTTGCATGGTAGCTTGCCGCCATTGGTGTGTGAATGTGTGTGTGAAATTGAATGGGGGAATGAGAGGCCATTGTAAAGCGCTTTGGAATAAGGAGATATATAAGTCAGTCTGTTTACCATTTATAATTGTGTTTTGCAACAATGAATTCAAGTGATGCAGATAGAAAGTGTCTGAAAGTGACTGAAATGTGTATCATTTGGTTTCACTACAACAACATTACATTTAGTGCCAATCCAGCACAAGCAATGCAGTTTCTGCACCATCTCATGTGAAGAATAGTGGTCGTTTTATCACGTTATCTGTCTGTCTGTCTGTTTGTCTGTCACCGGCAAAGTCAGCAGCTTGTCAGGACCAAGAGAACATGAAGTCTTTTTTCTATGGCGTTGTCTTTTTGTGTTCTCTCAGTCTCAGCCAGTTCTCAGTATAAGTCAGTGTTCATCAAAGTGCAGAACCTTTGTCACAGCCATAATCTTATTATCTCTCCCATCACAGCTGATATCAGTGAGCACAGCCAGTGGCTCTACAGCGGCATTGGAAAAAAAGACAGAGTAAACCGTCGGCTTATCTCTAGACATTGTTTGCCTACCTGAAAGGCCACTGATGATAGACAGGAGAAGAAGTGGTTTCCATGGTGACCCCATACTTGTTCAGGAGGGTCCCCCTTCAGCGAGATTGTTAGCAGGTGTGTGTCTTCATTAAAGCTGAGCCTATAGGGGAAAAGAAAAAACAATGTTCCAGTCTGGCTAGAAGGCACCCATCTTACACCCATCTTTATCTGATAAGGGGGGGTTTCAGAAATGGTCTGTTTCAAAGCCCAGGAGGCAATTAATGCAGTTGCATGCTTGTATGGGAGCTAGCGCCTTGACAACCATGGGAAAGATATGTAAAGAAATGTGTATAGGCATTTTAATTTGCCTCATGGGGATTCAAGATCTGAGGAATGTTTGTTCCAACATTATGTATAGTTTGTGTTCTCTGATTGATCAAAACAAAAGACCATGTTGCATGATGCAGGTTGAGGCAACATGAGCACATTGAACACAGAGTTAACGAACAGGCACAGGGAACAATTAACACAGCAATGTCCAGGTGGGGGGGGTGGCAGGGTTAGGGGAGTTGGTTAGGGGCTAGGGGAGGTTGTATGCAAGTACAAAACCACATCCGCCTAACAACACACAGAAAGGGAGATAGCTAGCTAGCTAGTCCATGTCTGTGAGACAGAGTCTCTATCTTCTCTATCTGTCTTCATTAGAGTGATTTACTTCGTTCAGAAACATTAAAGTGAGTGTGTGGTCTCTGAGGGATGAGGGGAAGGATGGCCAGATCCAGCGGGAGTGGTGCCATATTAATTATTAATGCCACCTGCCTCTGTCTCAGCTCGCTGCCTCCCTAACCCCACCCTCCCCTACCCAACCTCCCAGACTGCAGCATCGACTCTTACCACCCGGCAAGCCCCAATCACTGGGATATTTAGATCAAGAACAAAGCACTTGAAGGTTCATACACTATACATAACATGTATTTGTCAGGATTCAAGGTCTGACAAGATGATTACATTCCGAAGCCTAGAGGGAGGATAGAGAGATGTTTTAGCTGTGAGTTGTATTTTTCTGTCATGCACCTGGATCGTTAAAAAGCCTAATTCAGTTGAGACTCTCAGCTGAGGGGATCAGTGGTAGAGCTGCGAGCTGATGGACAGACATTAGGTCAGGGAGGTGTGACTGTGAGTCTCTGTTTGACTCTGCGTCGTGGTGTTTCTGAAGATTAAAACATGCATGCTTCATGAATATGAATGTCCTTTCATTGTCTGTCCTTCACTCCAAATCCTCCTTGCATGCAATCAATAAACAGGGCATAACAAATAGGCTATTATTTTGTAAGAATATATGGTATAACAGAATCATTTTGTGATCAAGTATGCCCTTTCAGATGTATGGCGTTCCTTAAACCCCCAAGGCAAAACTATATCTTTTTCCACCATTCTCTTTCACATATTGATTTATTCTTTTGAGACAATAGACTCCTCCCCTTTCCCCACTCTCGCTCCGACAGTTCTATTTTTATATCCGACCCCCATCAGTCTCTGCTGACCTCTCCCTCCCTGGTGGGTCTCCTCTCCTCCACGCTCACTCTGGAGTTTTACCTCTCTACTGATATCAGACAGTGACTTTGTAAATTGCATATGGAGGTACTCACATTTATATATTTAGAAATGCCAATGTTATGCCTGACGTTTCTGTCGCCACTATTTGAGAAGCGTTTAAGTAAAATCATCGGCTCACCTCAAACTCCCCTGTCTGAAATATACAACCGGTCACTAATCAGGAAAGCCACACAAATCACACAGGACCCCTCTCACCCCCTCCACCAATAATTTCAGCCACTTCCATCAGGCCGCCGTTACAGAATTCCACGGGCCCGGAAAAACACATACAAA
Source organism: Nansenia antarctica (assembly GCF_963989245.1). NCBI lineage: Eukaryota > Metazoa > Chordata > Actinopteri > Argentiniformes > Microstomatidae > Nansenia > Nansenia antarctica. Next base: position 86,468,351 of record NC_137674.1, read on the forward strand.
AAATCATTCATCCCAACTGCAACCACCGCCCTGAACATTTTTAAATAGGAAGTGCATTGTTTTTCTTTTTAAACCATAACACTGTTTTTTACTATTATTTTTAAATGACTGGACTTTTTAAATAGGCACTACATTTTATAAACACTGCTATGTCTGTCTGTTTTTATTGTATGTATGTGACCTATGTGTGTTTTTAATGTGGAAACTGTATTCTTGAACTGCACTTCTGCCTGTCAAAGGAGAATTTCTGTCACTGTGTGACAGACAATAAAGCAATCTTGAATCTTGAATCTTGAAATTCTCACTGTTAAGGCTGAGTTTAACTTGCTGACCTTTACCGAGGGTTCAGAAATGTTACAGAGATCCAGGTATAACTTATAACCCCAATCAACATACCAGCTGGCCCTACAATTGATCCCCTTTCTATTAATGATTAATTTAAACATTTATATAGCCTCTGTTTATACATCAGAGGAGACACTTGATCCCACACTGTTAGAACCTTTCTTTCAGCCATTAAATATCCTGTTCATTAGATATCCTGGTCATTTAACCTGAAGTGAAATGGCAGTTGGAGAGAGCCCTCACGTCTGAGGAAAGTAGTCCTAGCCTTGAAGTCCTGGCCTAGATGGCCTCCCAGGTGAATGAAAGGCTTTCTCTGGAAGGGTCAACCCTCTCGCAACCCCTCTCGTACTCAATATACTTAACACTTAATCAGCCATGAGGAATTATATCAATTATATCTTTGCACTCGATAAAATTTCAGGACCCTCCATTCATGACTTTTCCTAGATTCTACCACCCAGTAACCTTACATTTTCTCAGGATAAGCTAATATAAAGCTATTTTGCACTTTTTCTGTGTAGGAGGCAGGCTAATTTACAAGACACGCCAACTAGTGGTCGTTAATAGCAGCTTCCCATTGTAAAGACTATGGTCAGTTCACCCCAGAGGCGGCTCTTATAGTAAAAGGCACGGCTGTTCTAGTGTTAATGAAGCGATCGAGAAAGGCTAACTTCCCCCAGCTCTTTACGAAGCCTCCATATTACTAATTTTGAAGAACGATATGAATCCCCTTCATTGTGTCAACTACCGTCCAATCTCCTTACTCTGCACCGAAATTAGCCAAGGTTTTAGTTTGTCAGTTGAACTTGGTACTCACAACTATTATCTCCCATGATCAAACCGGCTTAATCAAAAACAGGCACTGATTTCACAATATCAGACGCTTATTTGATATTCTGTATAACCCTCTTCCTTCCAAGGCCCCGGAGCTGATAATATCTCTAGATACAGAGAAAGCTTTTCGACCAAGTGGAGTGGAGTTACCTTTTCGAGACATTGAGTAGATTTTGTTTTGGTGATAAGTTTCTTGTTTGGGTTAAAGTTTGCTATGCTTCCCCAGTAGCATCTGTTAGTGCTAGGAACAACTATTCAGACTATTTTTCATTCGGAAGAGGGACTAGACAGGGGTTGTCTTCTTTCTCCTTTACTCTTTGCAGCCGCCATTGAATCTCTGGATATTTGTCTGTCAGCCTGTTTTCTCTCCCTTTACTTTTGTGGCATTGTTATTTTTTATTGTTTTGCCTTACTGTCGATCTCAGTTAAGATAACTTGAATTTACCTTCTCTGTCTACCACCTACTCTCTGCCCTGCGCCACACCTGGGTCCACGAATTACACCAGAACCGTACAGCAATGTACATTCAGAGCCACATCCCTGTTAAACTCCCTATACTGCTGGGACTGCTGTTATAGACCACCAAGCTCTAGCAGTCAGTATCTTGATAAACTGTGTGAAATGTTTGAGCATCGAGCAGGAGATGAAAATAGAGAAATCTATGTTCTGGGAGAACTAAACATAAATTCTCTTGCACCCAAGCTGTCCTATGAAAAAGAAAATTCTTACTATAACCAGTGCCTGTAATCTGAGAGAAGCTCTGGAACACACGACATCATGGGCAGAAAGACTAACTGATATCCATCTTTCATTGAAGCAGAAGGTCACGTCTCTTGTGCTCTTGTCATGATCTCTCTTGTGCTCTTGTCATGATCACTTTCTTGACAAAGTATGTAAACTCAAGCAGGGAATGCCAACACCACACTGTGAGCCATCGTACACATGTATACTAGAGACAACATAATGAAAGAGAAGAACTGCTCATTTGAATTCTGTAAAGTGACATTAGAAGAAGTGAAAGAAAAAATATTATTACCTATCAAAAACGAGAAACCACCTGGTATTGGCAACCTGGATGGAAAGCTATTGAGGATGGTAGATGACCATATTGCCACTGCCATGTGCCACATCTTCAATCTTAGTCTTGTAACATGTGCCCACAAACCTGGAAAGAGGCTAAGGTAATCCCTCTACCAAAACATGCTCCTGCTGCCTTCTCTGGCTCTAACAGCAGACCAATCAGCTTGTTGTTGCTGTTATAAACAAACTGTTGGAAAACATTGTATTTGGCCAGATACTGTGCTATTTCTCTATGAACAACTTAACAAGCAGCTACCAGCACCCTTATAGGAAAGGGCACTCAACCTGCACACCGTTCACTCAGATGACAGATGATTGGCTAAAAGATATTGATTAACAGAATACTGTAGGTGCAGTTCTACTAGACTTCAGTGCTGCCTTTGATGTCATTGATCATAACTTTCTATTAAGAAAACTTAAGTGTTATGGCTTTACTCCATCTGCCTTAGCATGGATTGAAACCTGACTAATAGAACACAGAAGGTTTTCTTTAATGGAAGGCTGGTCACAATAAAAGACCACTCAAACAATCTGCAGGTTTATCACACAGCACAATGCCACAGATGTTGCATGTTTGGAGGGAGCATGCAATTGGCAAGCTGACTCCAGGAATGTCCACCAGAGCTGTTGCAGATGACATTTAGTTGTTCACTAGAACATTTGCTTCACTTGGAATCAGAGTTTAGGATAAAATGTGCTTTGCTCTGCGTCGTTTGGAGCTGTGAGAACGCGCATTCGAAGTCGCTCCCGGTGCAAAGAACCAACGCATGCTCCGCTTGAAAAGGGTGGTTTCGCTCTCGTTAGAAACGACGCATCGAGGCTGTCCATAGGAAAACAACAGCGCATGTGTGTTGATCTGGATAAGAGCGGGACGAACGGGCAATTTTCAAATTTTCGGACCAATCAACTACCACGTCTGTTGCTTCGATTGCGTATGTTACTTCGTTTATATAAAGGGCTGTGAGAACGCAAATCAGAGAAATAATTTATGCAACAATGTTGCAATCTCATCCACTTGCTCCTGGTCATGATTCGGATTTTCATGTGAGAACATGACCTTACATTTACATCTTTGGGCATTTAGCAGACGCCTTATCCCAAAGCGACTTACAATCAATACATTTGACTAAGCAAGTGAATCATCAATCCACCAGTCGTAGCAGGAAGAGCAATCTAACTCAGACCAGGGGCCATTGGTAGTCTCAGTGATAGAAGGATGAATTTAATTAATCCATTTCTCTACCATAAGCCGCCTCCAAAGTCGTTTCCAATTCCAATTCTCGGAAACGTCTTTGGAGACGGCTTATGGTAGAGAAATGAACATTCAATTCACGGGCAACAACTCTGGTGGACATTCCTGCCAATTGCACGCTCCCACAAACAAATCTGTGCAAAAATCATACTGTCTAATCAGCATCTGGACATGCCACACCTGTCAGGTGGATGGATTATCTCGGCAAAGGAGAAGTGCTCACTAACACAGATTTAAACAAATTTGCCAACATAATTTGAGAGAAATAGGCCTTTTGTGTACATAGAACAAGTCTTAGAGGTCTTTGATTTCAACTCGAGAAAAATTGGAGCAAAAACAAAAGTGTTTCTGATAGTATTTCTTGACGTCCAGGTGTTTACTGTACGTCAGAGACTGAGACCCTAGTGGATATTACATAATGTGGGTCTGCAGTCAGGCTGTCTAAAGCTCATCTCACATGATTGCTCCACATCAGGCCGACCTCTACCAGACCTGTCAGCTCAGACCTCAGCCCTCTCATTTCACATCTATCCACTCACTGCTATCCACACACTGTAAGTAAGTAAGTCAAACTTTATTTATACAGCACCCCTCCCAGCACGGATGGGTGCTTTACATACAAGAATACAATTGTTTTTGAACATCAGTGATTAAAAACACAAAGGGGACAACATAAACAAAACTTAAACAGTAACAATAAGAGGGCTAAAATGTACTACCGGCCTGTCTAAACAGATGAGTCTTTAGTTGCCGCTTAAAGATTAGTTCTGAGGGAGCAGCTCTCAGGTCAGGGGGGAGGGCGTTCCAGAGTCTCTCAGGTCAGGGGGGAGGGCGTTCCAGAGTCTTGGGGCCGTCACCTCAAACGCTCTGTCCCCTTTAGTTTTTAGCCTAGTCCGTACGACCAGGAGCTCCTATCACTGCTATCCACACACAGCTAGCCACACACTCGTATCCACACACTACACCAGTTCTACAGCGCAAATTATTAGTTAACAGTAATAAGTAGGGATGTACCCGAATACGGTATTCGGATAGCACGAATAATGAGATTTAAACAGATACAGATTTATCCGAAGTTGCTCGATATTATTCGGAGAAAAAAAAAACATGATTGACATGATGGCTGCGTTCGTAAATTTTCTCTGAGAGTTCCAGATGGCACACTGGGCTCAACGTAATAAAGGATAAAGGGACCAAGTAATTTGATTGGACAAGAGGCATTCCATGACAGCTGATCAGATTTCCAGAGCGAATTTACGAACGCAGCCTTGGGCTAAACCAAAACCACTCGCAGACTCGTTTTTTTTTTTCATAACACGAAACTTGAAGTTTTTAAGTACCACTCGATATAATAAACAACAGTTTAATGATCGTTAATTATGTATCATTTCTGGATTGGATTCACTATTCTCGTTTGCCGGAGGCTACCGGTAAGGGAGACTTTTGTAAATACTTTCGTTGGGGGACGTGTTCGTGTTTGGGGCTGGGTGATCATCTTATGTGTAGTTATGTGTTTCTAGCATGTCGATATTCTATCAGCATGTAATGTTATAAACATTAAGAAGATGAATGGCCAGGGTTTTTCCTGCATAGACAATTATGAGGCGGCCGCCTCCGTCATATTTCTAGCCGCCTCCAGCTCTAGACAAAACTCTGATGGTAGTATTTTCTATAAGCGTTGCAATCGGTGGATTTCTGTCATTTCTAACTGCAATTGCGGCATTGCACCGACGTGGTGGCGGGGGCGCTGTTTCGCAAATAAGTTAGCTTTCGTTTTTGCTAACGAAATAGCTGATAGTATGTTGACTGCTCAAGGAGAATACATATTTGAAAGTACAGAATGCCTGAGAGCCTTATATTGCATTATATTACATTATATTTTGAATGGTCATCTGGGGCCTGAATATTGTGTTTTCCTTTACATAAATAATAACATTTCCACCATAAATTGATGCAGAAAGGGCCCAAATTGGTGCATATCAAGAAATTAAGCTCAGGGGCCTCATTTATAAAGCTTTGCGTACCTACGCAGCTTTGCAAAGCAAGAACAAGAAACACATCACCAACATTCGGATTTATAAAACGGTGCGCACGCCAGTGGAATTTGCAAGCTCCTTGCCTGCTTCCCTTTATGAATCACAATCAACTCTAATGTTGCACACGTGAACGAGCGTCTTGTCCCACCCCTTTTTTTTGTGTGACTTGCGTACGTAAGTTTCCCGCAAATTTGGGATTTATAAAAAAGGAACTTGGCGTGAAACTGTGCGCACCTTTAAGCACACTGGCACCCATGCGTACGCATAGAAACTGGAGAAATGAGCAACTGCGACTCCGCTGGCAGAAGGATGAAAGAGGAGAAACGCTTTGAAATGGATACCATTTCCACCGACATAAGAAATATTGCCTCTCACGTATTATGAAGGACTGCACACAAAGGATACGTGCACACTGCACATATCTTATTGGTCCTTGTCCTGTACGCATCACACTATATATATATATATATCTTTACTGTACATATCATATTGATTTTCATTTGTCCAATCAAATAACTTGGTCGGAACTAACTGTTGTATAACAACAGCTAAGACATGAACAAGCACTATTTGATTACCAAATCTTAATGGAGCCTAACCTCCCGACACTGTACTTTTATTTCTGCACTTGTATTTTGTATTTTATCTTGTTTTTAGTGTATTTTTTATCTGTTGTTTCTCTTTTACTAGTGTTTTCTGTTAAGCACTTTGGGTGGCTGTTTTTGTCGTTGTAAAATGTGCTATTTAAATAAACATTACTTACTTACTTACTTACTAAATGTGGCTGTTTTAATTCAGTCATTCTCTGCAGTACAGTGCTACAGCTGCCTGCCTACAACCATCTCCAACATTGCAACACATGAACAATTGTTAAATAGGAATATTGACGGGCATGATATGTTCGGATAATAGCATAGCTGAGGTACGCTCTTAACCAGAGAAAGGGCCAGTATTCCAGTTATGACATGCATGTTAATGTATGCGTCATAAAATTGTAGGGAAGTGGGAAGAATATGTATGCTATTTCAGTTTTCAGATGACTGCATCGACTGCTGCTGCTATCAGCTTCATAACTCAGCTGTATTTTACAGTCTGGTCACACACCATGAGGTGTCTTTGATGCTCTACTTCCATCCATGCTGAAACATGAAAACTGAAAGGGTCTGAGAAGTGACAGACACATTGGTCAGATTTGAAGCGGTAAAAAAAAAGGAGAAAAAAAAGGTCCTAACGACACCTATCGATTCATCACACACACCTCGGGGAAACACAACCATTCACATCTCTGGATGGGGCCTTTCAGTGCTATTAAAGCTGGATAGAGAAGTACCCTATATGGGACATGAGAAGATGGACGTGTCAGAGATGCCTGGAAGTTTAATTCCCCCTTCACCTTCCCCCACCCGTCTGTTAACAATGGCCAGGATAAGAAGGACCCTCCTTTCATGACTCTTCCTAGATATGTGGGGTTCTACCACCCAGTATCCTTACATTTTCACAATCACATCAGGATGAGCTAGTATGAAGCTATTTTGTTGTTTTTCTGTGTAGGAGGCAGGCTAATTTACAAGATGCGCCAACTAGTGGTCGTTGTCTGTAAGTAGCAGCTTGAGCATTGTAAAGACTATGGTCATTTGACCCCTGAGGCGCCTCTTATAGTAGGTAAAAAAAGGCACGGCTGTTCTAGTGTTAATGACCCGCTTTCCCGGTTTTCACATTCACATTCACAGACTTCAGTCAAAGTTAAGGCTGATGTATGTTGATGGGGAAGGGTAATTGTTTTCATTACAATGAATGTGAGTGGATGGAAAGAGGAGAGAGAGAGATACAGTAGGACACCCCTCTCAAATTGGTGCATAAATTCATAGTCATCATTTCGATTTAACGCACTAAGCGTCGACCATCTAACCGCAGGGAATGAAGTTGACATGTGCTTTCACTGCTCAAGATGAAACCACTCACCCTTAAAATACTTATTTTGATACTAACCATGTTATAACCATGTTATGCCAATTTTTTACATCTGAAATGTTGATGGAAATGTTGCACTCTTGGCTTAAGGCTATACTTAATACATATCACTTCATTCAAATGAAATGCAAAACATGCCTGAGAGTGAACAGAATGTAAATGGTAAATGGACTGCACTTATATAGAGCCTTTTTTGCTGCGACAACGGACTCTCATTCACCCATTCACACACACATTCACACACCAATGGCGGCAAGCTACCATGCAAGGCGCCGGCCGACCCGCTCACTGGGAGCAAATTTTGGGGTTCAATGTCTTGCCCAAGGACACTTCGACATGTGGCCAGCCGGGGCTCGAACCGCTGATCTGCCAACCTTGCGATCATTAGACGGCGACTCTAACTCCTGAGACACAGCCGCCCCATAAGTGACACCTCCAGCACGCCTACACATCCAACTGCAGTGCTTATCTGCGTATTAAGCTAGTTTGAAGTTCCTTTGTCCCTAGTGAATGTGCAGCTAGAGCCCATTATGATTCGGAGATGACTAATTCTAAAACTATTTTGGTCTATGAGGCTCTAATTGGACTGAGAATGGGGAAGACATTCTTATATTTTAGAGGTAGTGACATTTACCTGACTGATGGAACTTTATGTGCCTGCCAGGAGGAACTCTGCAGGATTATTCTGGTGCTTGAGTGGCCCTTAGCAATCAGTTACATCAAGATCCTGATTGTGATTATCATTTCCATATTCTCTCCCCCGGCACCGAAGCCAATTCACTTATTCTTCTTGTGTGTCATGGGATGGTAAGTACCTTTAGAGTTAGGGCTTTGCGTATGGACATAATGCTGTGTGACATTGTACATTGTGACAGGGTCTGCTAAAAAAAGAAAGGGCCTAGGTAGGGTGAGGTAATTTTTCAGATTTTGACAGATTATGAAAGGGCAGATTGTAGGCTCTCGAATGATGTGTCATGCATTGAAATCTGAAAAAAGAAAGTTGAAGACTTGTATTCAGAAAAATGTAAATAAATGTCAATGTTGTTGAAAATCAATGACACACTCACTAGTCAAGCCAAAACATTGGAATGCAATGGATTCGGTGCGTAATCCCCACTACTCTACACTAACTAGGTAGCAGTAAGGATTACTTACTGAATCCATTGCATTGCAGTGTTTTGGCTAACGCTGAAATTAATATTTTTTCCTGAATAAAAGTCTGAACGGTCCGTCGGTTGGCGACTTTCACAAGCTGCTCACACACACACACACACACACACACACACACACACACACAAAGCCAATTTGCGCGAGTTGAGAATTGAAGATGTACCCTCAAAATCATCTGCCAAATACTTATTCTTATGTTGGTAAAACCTGTACGTCGTTCAAAAGTACATGCTCAGCATCATGACATCTTGTATGCTCACAGCTTTCATCTAGCCTGCTGTTGTCTAGTTGAGGAGCCCTGTTCTCTGCCAGGGATGTTAGCTTCAGGCTACACCGTCCGTGGGTCAATCAACATCACAACCCCCGATGGACTGATTATGCACAACTTGTTATTTGAGCTTGCAATATTGATATTTGTCTTAATAGCGAAGGTTAGCCTTTCACTCGGAGACCTCATTTGAATGCAATCCTTTTAATGATGTTCATTGACGTTGTGTAATGAGAGGCCTTGAGGGACTGACCCTATGGTGTTCTCAATGCCACTCCTCTCTATTACACTGACTGTTGAGACAGACTGGAGGAGGTAGAGACAGACAGGAGGAGGTAGAGACAGACTGGAGGACGTAGAGACAGACTGTCTGTCGTAGTATCGTATGCATACTAATATACTCATACATAAAGCACACGCAAACACACAGTTCCATCACGTTCCATTGGATATGCAAGGCGCCGGCCCGCTCACTGGGAGCAATTTGGGGTTCAGTGTCTTGCCCAAGGACACTTCGACATGTGGCCAGCCGGGGCTCGAACCGCCGATCTGCCAACCTTGAGATCATTAGACGGCGGCTCTACCTCCTGAGACACAGCCTCTACCTCCACCAGCCTCTACCTCCTGAGACACAGCCTCTACCTCCACCAGCCTCTACCTCCTGAGACACAGCCTCTACCTCCACCAGCCTCTACCTCCTGAGACACAGCCTCTACCTCCAGCAGCCTCTACCTCCACCAGCCTCTACCTCCACCAGCCTCTACCTCCTGAGACACAGCCTCTACCTCCACCAGCCTCTACCTCCTGAGACACAGCCTCTACCTCCACCAGCCTCTACCTCCTGAGACACAGCCTCTACCTCCACCAGCCTCTACCTCCTGAGACACAGACTCTACCTCCACCAGCCTCTACCTCCTGAGACACAGCCCCAAACATGCATTATGTATTTGTGCTCAAACCCCAAGGTATATGTTTTATCACACGGTTGCTTGATTAAGGATGTCTCTAACCATGTGTTTCTGTCTTAGTTATTTTTGATTCGATTATGCAACGTGCATCATGTGTCATCATTCACAATGTATGCTTGACCAGTATTGTAACAATATCCCTTGGTGTTTTATGATCACATGTATCACAGATTTCAAGATCCTTCTGCTTGTTTCTAAAGCTCTCACTGGCACAGGACCAGAATATGTTCAGACCTTTTGCTAGCATATCAGCCCAATAGAGCTCTCAGGTCTTCTGCTAGCATATCAGCCCAATAGGTCTCTGTGTACGACATGTAAAAAAAAGACGAGATTTGGTGAGGCTGCATTCTCATTTTATCCACCCAGATTGTGGAATGCACTGCCAGTTTACATTAGGGATGCAACCTCAGCACTAGGAGTGTAACGGATCACGGATAATCCGTGATCCGTTCGGATCGCCCTCCACGGTTCGGAATGCATGTGTACCGCGGATCAATAGCAAAATCGTTTTTTTTATTTTATTTTTTATTTTTTATTTCCTAACACCAGGGGAGCCACCCCTCCTAAATTTCGTTGTTTGGTACCTGTACTATAGCAATGACAATAAAGACCATTCATTCATTCAAATGTAACCGGTAGAAAAACAATCATGTGCGCTTTATTCTCACTCTCTGCATGTGTACTGAGTTGACAACAACATTCATTCACTCATCTCTGTCCCAATTATATCACGTCATATCACCCGCTAAGCAGCCTGGGTGATTGTGTAAACACACAAAAAAGTACTCTGTTACTTTGCAGCAGTGATGTTATATATATGTTGTTATATATATATATATATATATATATGTTGTTATATATAGATGTTATATATATGTGATATATATATCAGTTTTGACATCTTGAATGTTGTTTTTTTGTTTCACACATTAAAAGTGGTGTTTTTACAGAATTCAAGGAAAATGTTGTTTTTATTAAAAAATATATATGTTTTGTGTTGATCCGAAAAATGATCCGATCCGTGACTCAAAATCCGTGACACGATCCGATCCGTGAGTTAGGTGATCCGTTACACCCCTACTCAGCACATATGTTCAAGTCAAGACTAAAAACCCATCTTTTTAATATTGCCTTTAAATGACTAAATAATTCAATTAAGATTATATAATGATTAAAGCACTTTGAGCTGCAACGTTTGCAGGAAAATCACTATACAAATAAAGTTATTATTATTATTATTATCAGGTTGCAACAACAGATACAACAGTATCCTTAAATATAATAATAACAATAATAATAATAATAATAATAATAATAATAATACATTGGACATATAGCGCTTTTCTAGACACTCAAAGACGCTTTACAAACTGAAAAGATTGTGTGGTAATAATAAAAAGAAACAAAAAGGTAAATAAAAGAAAGTATACGGGTCTAATTAATTTTTTGATTACTAAAGCTAAGTGTCTTTGTAGGACAATCTACTCTGTATTCATCAGAGCAACGCATCTGGGTACTTTCCCCTCCCGTAATGTCCACGCCCCTTTTTGGGTGATAGAAGCGGAGAAGTTTGACTGGTGGTCAATGGGAATTTCTGGTCTTTGCTCCTTTAATCCGATAAAATAAGAAAACCGTAGTGCTTTTTAGATATTAGGAGCCCAAATCCGATGGCCAGTTAGGCAAACTATTATATAGTGTCATTGCCGATCAATGATCGACGTCGTTATATAGAGAAAATTAATGAAATAGGGGTTGATTCATCAGATCATTCATACGTCATCTCCCTGTCATCAGGGATTTGTAGTTCTTCAGTTGATTTGCCGTGGTCCTAACGTCTTCACCTCCAGTCCCCCCAACAGCGTTTGCTTTCGTTTCTTCTTTGAACATTTATCTCCCATGATTACAATAGAAATATCATGCACAGTAGCACTAGTCGATAGCCGTTATGGGTGAAGGGTTAGTAGGTACTAAGTAGTACCTTAGTAGGCTAGATCAAATGAAGAACTACAAATCCCAGATGACAGGGAGATGACATATGACTGCTCTGATGAATCAACCCCTATTTCATAAATGTGTGGTGGCCTGGGAAAACCCTTCACATGGTGGCATTTTGACATTTTCATTTTTTTATATTTCCATAAATTAGAAGTTCTCAGCTATTCACAACTGGTTGAATGACCGAGATAGTCCTTTATTTAAAAAAGTTATGAGCATTTTAATGTATCATGTCAAAAAAAGTGAAAGGTGATTTCTCCCCCTTTCTCCTCCGGGTCGGGGGAGGAGCCTATGCAGATCGGCCGGTCTCGTTTGTCTGCTTGTGATGCGGTGTTAGTCTGCTCGCCTCGTCGGTATGCGAGGGACAGATCCAATTTTGTGTGTCTTCTAGTTAAGATGTTATTACTTTATGCTTATATTGTGAGCATCAGTAAACTGGCAATAACACAGGTGGAAGTATCGTCTCTCCTTTCGCTCATGTGTGCGTGCGTTGCTTAACTGAGAATGAGGAAATGAGGAAATGAGAATGACCTTGTTTCTCTAGCAAACTACCCACCACAAAAACATAAAAATAAGTACTTTCTCTTTTGTTTTCTTAAAATGTTTATTCACCATAATGTAGTATGGAGTTCAAAGTACTAGAATACCACATAATATCAAAATCGCCAAAATCGCGATTTCCATCTATTTTTGCTCTTTGCCACGAACGAACGCCAGCGACATCCGACGGGTTTTCCCAGGCCGGCCACCACACAAATGTTCTCTATATAACGACGTCGATCATTGATCGGCAACGACACTATATAATAGTTTGCCTAACTGGCCATCGGATTTGTGCTCCTAATATCTAAAAAGCACTACGGTTTTCGTAGAATACTGCAAGTATACAGTATCTCGATTTCGGGCGGAGAAGCGGCGAACAAGCAACGCCAGCGTCCTCTCTCGACCGGCATTTTTTTGGGAAAATGTAGAATGTTGAAGAATATTTAGAATTAAATATGTGGGGTGTTCATGACATTATTCAAATAGTATGTCCAAGGTCTTGTTGGCACAAAGACAATAATGCAAAGCATATCCGCTGTAAGAAATCAATAAGTGCTGCGTTTAGATACAGGAAAGGAGCAACGTGTATCTGGGCACACGTTGCTTATTGAAGTTGAATTAATCTCCAAAGCAGTTTGTCGGTTGTTAAAATCATATTAGGATGAGTTGTGCTACACACAATACGTGAGCTTAGAATGATATGGTTCTATCTCCGTTTAGGGTAGTTCAGAGATATTGAACGTCAAAGCCTGAGACACAGCCGCCCCCTTTTGTTGTTGCAATGTGTCATTTAGTGTTGGGTCATTTTCTCTGTTGGGTCAACTTTAGACAACGTATTCCACCACATGTCTACGTAATTCGAAAGCAATGTTGAAGAAGAAGAAGAAGAAGAGCACTATGGGAAGAGTCTGTCCCTCAATGCCCATCTTTCCAGCCCCACCACCAGATCCATAACAACAGTTGGCTTTAATAGCAGGCAGCACACACCTTTATCAGGGTAAACAAATCATTTTCCTCACAGCGTGTTACCCAGGCTGTCTTCAACAAGTCTCCCAGCGATCAATCACCTGAACCCAAGAGCCACCCTCTCCCTCTCCCTCTCCCTCTCCCTCCCCCTCTCCCTCTCCTCCCCCGCCGCGGCGCTCTCTTACTGTCACTCCTTGCCCGCTTTGATTGTCCTGATGACCTCAATCAAAAGACAATTACCCAGACGGGGGCGGGTTGGTAATTATCCCCCATCACTGTGAGACTGAGTACACCTGAATGGGCCACGGCACCTTTTTGCGGTGGTAAAACGATACGTGCAGCCGAGGGAGAGCTGCCACGGCGAAGGAGGGGCAAGAAATGTGCGCCTGAAACGTTTGTGTGTCCTCAAAGTAGGGTGAACATGAAAAGAAGCTGACACTTCGTGAGCTTAGAACGATAAGGTTCTATCTCCGTTTAGAATTATATGGTTCTATCTCCGTTTAGGGGAGTTCAGAGATATTGAGCGTCAACGTTTTTACATACCATTATGTTTTGTGAGATGGAATCTTTGTATTTTATTAATTGCTAACTAAAAAAATTCAAAAAAAATAAATAACACCACACAGGCATTATTAAACACCTAATGGATCAGATTATGTAAAAAACTAAATTTTGACCAAAAATGGAGATAGAACCTTATAATTCGAACGTCACGAGTTCAAAGTCTAAAGGCCAATGCACACGGCGTGCGATTTTTGTTGCACCACAAGTTAACATTCGATTGCAATGCACACGGCGTGCGATGCGATTTTTGTCGCACCGCAAAATTACATTTTCAACTCACACCATTGAAGCAGGGCTGCCAAGTCTCACGCAATCACCGTGAGACACACGCATTTCAACCAGTTCTCACGCTCTCACGCAGCATCTCTATTTCTCACAGCGAGAAAAAATATATATTTGAAATTGAAATTCCTTGAAAGAAAGCTACCGGACATGAGTTTCGTGGCATCTTTCTGCACGCGTTAACTTGAGTCTGCAATCGAAGCAGCAGGCGAGCTCTGATGGAAGAACCTGTGTTCACGCGAGCTGCAAGAACGTAGCAAGCAGTGTTGCCAGATTGGGCTACTTTTGGTCACACTGGACGGGTGGATTCGGCAGCTTTTAGACTGGTTGGGCTGGACATTGTCAATTCCGTCTGGCAACCGTGGTAGCAAAATATGTGCATACATTACAACATCGTATCTGATAGCCTACTGGACTGGGTTGCACCAATATGGCGTAAGTCATTACTAAATGCAGGCATTTAGTAGTTACTAAACCCCTAGTTGTTACTAGCTAGTTTCAAACTAGTTGTTTACTAATTTCGGTTGCACCAAGCCAATCTTTTGCCAAACTTAGCTAGTAAATACTCAGTTTTGGTAACTGTTTTTTGTTTCTCTACTGTAACATAACCAGGTACATTAATAATAATATTAATTATTATTAAATAATAATTGTACACAAATAATAAATTGTAAATAATAATTACAATTTACAATACAAATACAACAATTGGGGGTCCCTCAAAAATCACCCACCAAGCCCTCATTCTGACCCAGGAAAAACCCTGGTATGTACTGTATAACATGATAGCCATCTATGAGCAATGCACTGTATTATAAGATCATGACCATGGGTCTTTCTGCTGCTGACCAAGGGGCTGAGTCCTGTTGATGGGGCCCAATTTTTCTTTTAGAGTCTGTAGGCAACTGTATTTGTTTATTAAGATTTCATAAATATGATATATTGCCTGAATTTTTTTCTTGTTTGATAAAATGTTAATTATTTCTTGTGCTGGTTTATTATGAACAACATGTAAAATTGCAGGAAACTAGCGCAAATAATTGGGTGGGAGAGAGGGGCCGCCGCTGCCAAAACGTGCACAGTTTTGGTTCGCTCAACCGCCAAAAAATCTCACTCCAAACTTTTGGTGAAACTTGGCAGCCCTGATTGAAGTCTATGAGAAAATCATAAAAAATCTCATCCCAATGCACACGGCGTGCGAGATTTTGTTGCACCACAACATTCCATTCTCAATTGTTACTTTATTGTTACGTAGTCTGACCAGGCAGGCTGATTACAATAGGCTCTACCAATATTGCTTGCCTTGCTTCCACAATTTCTACAAGATACAACTGGACATATTGTGAAAATATGTGGGTCCCCTGATTTAGGGGTATTGGTAAAATGTCAGGAGAGGGAGCGCACAAAACACACAGCCAGAAAGGTGTATTATAAAAGCCACTTTATTATTATGGGCGATGATCAGGCAGACATCGGAGGACGGAGACAGTCATCAACGAAAGGAGACAAACGAAAATGGGTGAGTAGCAACGTTAACGTTGATATGCTTTTATGTAATGATAGCAAGCTTTTTTGCTAAACTATAACTATATAAAAAGGTATGCTCCAGTCTCTCTCCCCGTTATGAGTGACTCAATTAATTCAGATAGACCAGTTGAAGTTTTCCCAATTGTCCCATTGTGATGCAATAATCCGTCGCACCACAAACTTTTACAAAATTTGACAGTGCGATATATATAATATATATAATGATATAGAATAATAATAATAATAATAATAAAAATACATTAGACTTATATAGCGCTTTTCTACACTCAAAGACACTCAAAGACGCTTTACAAACTGAAAAGATCGAGTAGTAATAATAAAAAGAAACAAAAAATAAATAGAGAAAGAAGAAAGTATAGGGGCCAAATTAAGGTAGTACTGCATGGGGACACATGGGAAGGGAGAGGGGGAGAGGGTTAACTGGTGAAGGCGAGCTTGAAGAGGTGGGTTTTGAGGGGCTGTTTAAATGTTAGGAGGGTGTTGACCTGTCTGATGTGGTTGGGAAGCGCGTTCCATATATATAAATACATTATTTTTACCATGTTAAGGTTTCCAAATTAAACACGATCGTTAATGAATTAACATTGACAGCCGTAGTCGCCATACATGGTTATTTTTAGGACCATGTACAATGGTTCTAGACTCACTGAACACTTTATTAGGAACACCTGTACACCTTCTCATTCATTCAGGTGGTGTAATGGTGTGGGGGACATTGTCTTGTCACACTGTTAATACCAATCATCGATTGAATTCCACAGCCTATTATATTACATAGTATTGTTGCTGACCTTGTGCATACCTTCATGGCCACAATGTACCCATCTTCTAATGGCTGCTTCCAGCATGATAATGCACCGTGTCACAAAGCAAAAGTCGCCTCAAACTGTTTTCATGACCATGACAGGGAGTTCAGTGTTCTTCAGTAGCCTTTCTAGTCATCGCATCTGAATCCAATATAACACCTTTGTGATGTGGTAGAGAGGGAGATTCACAGCTCTCAGGTCGTTGCAAGACTTGCCTTGTCAAATCGTCAAGGGCCATTTCAGAACCTCCAGAATCCCTGGTTTCCAATTCTCTACTTGAATTGGCGTAGGCACCCTGTGTCTCTGTCACTGCAGTAGCCGAAAACAGCTCCATATTCTGTCTTTCCTAGCTTGATTGCTTGATTGATTGGGTTTATTCATGGATGGAGTAAAAACAGTAATCCAAGGGATGACATGTGAAAGTGTGAACACTTATTTCCAACCTGGTCCTTTGATATTAATATCATATACAAGATATACAAGACAACAATAACATCAAACAATCTTTAAATAACAACCCCTCCCCCCCAAACAAAAGGATTAGGAACTTCTAGGAATAACAAGATAAAAAGAATAAAAGTAGGCTGAGAATAAAAAAATAAAAAAAATAAAAGTAGGCTGAGAATAAAAGAATAAAAGAATAAGAGAATAAAAGAATAAGAGAATAAAAGAATAAGAGAATAAAAGAATACAAATAAAAGTAGGCTTTCCTGTTCACCTTACTCCAGAGGTAAGCTCTAACCTGTTCTCTAAAAGCCCTCCTAGTTTCTGCTTGTTTTATATTAAGTGGAAGGCTGCTCCACAGTAATGTTCCAGTGTAGAAGAAGGAACTGCACCATTCCCTCGTGGAACCTTACAGGAGGAACCTTATAGGAGCGCACTTGGCTTCTTAACGTTTGTTTATCAGTGCTATACTGCAAACACTGTCGGACATTTTCAACTTGCGTCGTTGTCTTGGAAACGGTCGTCTATGTGCGTCTCTTTGGTCGCGGATCTTCGGTTTGAACTGCCCAGTTTTATAAACATCGGTTGTGAGCGGTTGCCGAGTTTTTCTCTGCGACGTTCTGAAACGGAATCTTTTTTTATTTTATATAGACACTGGAGAAACAGAGAAACAGTACAAGGGGGCAATATAAGTTTTACAGTGTCCCCTGAAACTTCTATTGCCCCCGCTTGTACTGTTTCTCTGTTTCTCCAGTGTCTATAAAAAAAAGGAAAAAAAAGTCTAGGTTTAGAAGAAGGTGATAGAAGAAGGTTTTTCCTTCCATCAATGGCCCCGGGCCTGAGCTGGATTACTCTTCCTGCTACGACTGGTGGATTGATGATTCACTTGCTTAGTCAAATGTATTGATTTGATTGTAAGTCGCTTTGGAATAAGGCGTCTGCTAAATGACAAACATGTAAATGTAAATTAATCTTAGATCTGAACTGGAGTGGACTGTAAAATAAGCATTTAAAGCCTACAGAAGTTCAGTGTATAAAAGGTTCATGGTTGAGTGACGGTATGGGAGAGTTAGTCACCTGGCCTTGTCCGCACGTTTCATTTGAGGTATTTTACATCAGCCATACAACCGCTGCTCACATCACTGAGCAGTTCTAATGGAGGGGCTTGTTGTGAAACAGAGACACATATAGTAAGTAAGTAGATAAATTAAAGCTTTATGTATATAGCGCCTTTCGTACATGAAATGCAACTCAAAGCGCTTCATATCTGCATCTTCACTTGCCCAATTTGTGAGCTGATGAAATCATTCTATACAAATTATTGTAATCATTTACAATAAATAATTGTAAAATGTAATGTGTATTGTTGTAAAAAAAAATATGGATGGATGAAAGTTCATGGAATATGTGGCAGTGTTTCCCCTTTTTAATTGGCCGTCAGATATAGGGCAGAGGGAGATAGAGAGAAGGGCATTTTCTCGGCCATGCCCGACACCAAAATGATGTTTGCTACATTCCTAGGCCTACTGTACTGCACTATACCCAACACTAATAACTGCTGATGGCCCCTATAAGGACAGCAACATGGATGCTTATGATGTTTGTGTAAATAACCAGTTCAACATCGCCCTCTGGCTATGCGTAGAGGATAATCTCTACCCCGGTACAGCTTCTCCAGAGTCATAATAACATCTCAAATAAAACTTCTTCTAGCACGACGACGTCCAAACGCCCCAGGCCTATAGTGGCCTTGTTGGCCGAGCAAACCGCCGATTCCCTTTCCCTGCTACGATGGACAGATTGAGCAAACAGCAAACAGAAGATTCCCTTTTCCCTGCGATGATGATGGACAGATGATTCACTTACTTATTTGTTGTAAGTCGCTTTGGATAAAGACATCTGCTCAATGCCAAAAATTTAAAATGCAACCACATATTATCACTCCTCTTTCCACCGTTCTGCAAGGAGATCAGCAGAAATGGGACACGGTTCAGGCGGCAATTCTTGGTCGTATGCCCAATGCCCAGTCCCACCCACACCACCACCATTCCCAGTTCCACCCACACCACCAACACCTAGAAAGGCATTCTTGCTTTTGTAGCCTGCCTGGTGTCATAAACAAAATGAAATACTAACTCAATAGTCTGTATAAAACTGATTAAACAATTTATTTGCAACTTTTTGCAACGCAACTCGTCTAAACTCTGTTTAGAGCCAACCCTCCACATCTCTCACTGTCTCATGAAGTGAGAAGTCTTAAGTCTTTGACAGCCTCGGTTTCTCAAGTCAAACCATTCTGTCTTTGCCCGTGGTCGGTCGGTCGGTCCGTCGGTGGATGCTGGGACTAATCCCTCCGCCAAATGAGGGATTGAAACTACAGTCTGCATTTAGAGGACAGATCTGTATACCTTTCACTTCCTCTTCATCTGTCACTGTGGTGATGCACAGTATTCAATCTGCTCTGACAGGCGTCAACGTTGCTCTGATTGCAAAAGACTAACTACCACAGAAAATGTTGATGTACAAAAAAAGAAGCGTATACTGGTAATGCCAGGGGAATTATTTTGTAATTATGAATGCGTTCCGGGACTTCCACACTCATCCATTTCCTCCTTGATGATGATGATGATGATGTGCTCTCGTCAAGCAATTCCCTGGAAATGACCAGGAAACGACCAGAGTGTCAAGTCATTTAGATATGAGCCCACGGTGCAGGCCAGGGATGGAATTACATTGACCTGAGACAGAAATAGCTTCCAGGGGAACACACACACACACACACACACACACACAGACACAGACACACACACAGCGCACACACAGCGCACACACACACACACACACAGCACACACACGCACGCACGCACGCACCAAGTCGGTAAGTGTTTGAGAGGTAACATTACAAATTATTCATCTCTCAATTTCACCAAGCCAGTCTCACGTTTTCAGAGTTAGCTTGAGGTTTGCTTTACCATTAACAAGTCTAAAATAATTTAGATTTGAAAAGACAAAAGAGATTATACAAATACAACATCAATAACTAATGCTTTTTAACACTAGAACAGCCATGGGTGGGGTCATTAACACTAGAACAGCCATGGGTGGGGTCATTAACACTAGAACAGCCATGGGTGGGGTCATTAAACACTAGAACAGCCATGGGTGGGGTCATTAACACTAGAACAGCCATGGGTGGGGTCATTAACACTAGAACAGCCATGGGTGGGGTCATTAACACTAGAACAGCCATGGGTGGGGTCATTAACACTAGAACAGCCATGGGTGGGGTCATTAAACACTAGAACAGCCATGGGTGGGGTCATTAACACTAGAACAGCCATGGGTGGGGTCTAGCTGTTCTAGTGTTAATGACCTCACCCATGGCTGCTCTAGTGTTAATGAAAGCGCTATATTAGAAAATCTAATGTATTATTATTATTATTATTATTATTAAAACGTTTGAAGTGCTGCTGAAAGCGACCGCAGAGAGGAGGGCGAGAGCTGTGGAGGATGTTTACACAGACTCATCCTTCATTCATATGTGGGTTCCCTCCTCGTATTAAAACCATCCCTATAATCCCTATAATAAACATTTGCATGAACGACAGAACTTCTCCTAAAGCCCAGCCGGGAAAAAACAGAGTCAATTCTCTGATCAGCTCATTAATTACAGCTCATTAAAACGTAAGGTTTTTCCAAATGTCCTCATCTTCTGTCATAGCGTTTGTTGCAGTCATCACATAGTCTCTCATATGGGCAGCGACACTTGACAACGTGGAGAAACAGGAGGGAAATCAATTTGACATCAATAAGCACATTTATTCCAAAATAAGGCTTTGATAATGCATTAAATGCAACCTATGGATTACACAACAAAGTCAGTACTGTTCATACCAGGCGTAATTGGATTGTGGGTTTCAGTGGGGTGAGACTGGATAGTGTAATAATAATAATAATAATAATAATAATAATAATAATAATAATAATAATAATAACAACTTTATTTGTATAGCGCTTTTCCTGCAAACGTTGCAGCTCAAAGTGCTTTAATCATTATATAATCTTAATTTAATTATTTTGTAACTTAAATGAAATATTTAAAGGATGGGTTTTTATAATCTTAATTTAATTATTTAGTCATTTAAAGGCAATATTAAAAAGATGGGTTTTTAGTCATTGATCTTGATCATATTTGCTGAGGTTGCATTCTTAATGTAAACTGGCAGTGCATTCCACAATGTGGGTGCATAAAATGAGAATGCAGCCTCACCAAATATCTTCTTTTGTACAAAACCAGCGTCAGAAGACCTGAGAGCTCTATTGGGCAGATATTCTGGTGCTGTGCCAGTGAGAGCTTTATAAACAAGCAGAAGGATCTTGAAATCTATTCTGAACTTAACAGGAAGCCAGTGTAGAGTTTCTAAAATAGGAGTTATATGAGCTTGTCTGCTTGTTTTGGTTAAAACTCTCGCTGCTGCATTTTGGACTAATTGCAGCTGGCCTATAGCTTTCTTCGGAAGACCAGAAAGGAGACTGTTACAATAGTCCAAATGTGTAATAACAAAAGCATGCATTAACACTTCTGCATCAGCTTGCCGGAGAAAATGTCTAACTTTTGCAATATTCCGTAGATGATAAAAAGCATTTCTAGTGATAGATTTGATGTGAGGCTCAAAGCTTAAGTCAGAATCTATAATCACACCTAGATTCTTAGCTTCATGTTTGCAGTTTGAAAGCAAGGTTCCCATCGTAATGGATTTGTCACATGTGCAGCATTGTTGGGAGTCTGGTGGTGCTTCAGGGCCTTGTGTTCATGGACAGTGATGGACTTGTTATCAATGTTGTGACTGTGTTGACCCAGTGTACAGTGTGAAATGAAGACCTTGTCCAACATTGTTCCAATGTTCCAACATTTATGGAATGCAGACTCCTATTGTTGATGTGTCCATGTTGACACTATATAAGGGATGTGTTGTGTGTGAGTGGGCACTTCAGTCTACCCTAAGTGGGCTGGGTCCAACTCGAGTTGTGAAAGACCATTTTTCTTTAATAAATAGTATAGCTAGCAAGTTAGCAAGCAAGTTAGCTAGCAAGCAAGTTCCTATCTTGAGTCTCATTATTAATCCACAACAATAGTGGGTTGAGACTGGAAAGTAGCATTTTCCCCTCTACTTAATGGTAAGTCAAAGATGCAGATGCACGGCATTATACAACAGATTGTGATTGGCTTAGAAGCATTCCTGTCACAACTACCTCATCACTTGCAGTCTTCAGTATACTGTCGCTTCTTTGAAAGTTAGATTTGTTTCAATAATGAAAACATTGCTAAAGCAATGGAAGAATTGACAATGAACTTACAAAGGACTTTTGTAAGCCAGCCACGTAGAGATGTGTTTTGCTGGGTTGCCATACCAATCATATTAGACCATGCATTCCAGAACTATCAGTCATGTCCATAACTACCAATGGTTGTATATAATAATAGTTTATAATAATAGAACTGCTTTCATAGGTGAAGGACATAAACCAACATCATGAAATAAAAAACCTTGTTGACAGAATTGTTGTTGTCGGTGTAAACCTGTTGTGTAAATCAATAATGACTCTAATATGAGTCTAATCATATCACAATTATTATTAACATTATGTAATACTCTGAATAAACGTCCATGTCATTGTAAACATGTTAAAAACCAGTCAGTTATGGTATCAAGCACCATTTAGTATTGTTTCGGTGTCGACTATCGTTTTAGTATTGAGTATTTTGATACTAAATCAAATCTAACTCAAAACGCTGCTATTGTGACAACACCACTCTATACTATTGTCAGGAATTTCTAAATCAATTTCAGCACAGACTCTCCTGCTATCGATTGGGCCATGGATATGAGCTTGCAGCCATGGCTCCATACAGGGCTATCGACTTCAGCTCAAGCTGACGAAACAATTATGAAGAACACGGGGACTTGTGGCCGTGTTTTGACAGTGTGCTTGTATCACAAATTGGAGATAAATAATGCATCCAACTTTGTAATTATTATGTTACGGTTCAAAGCTCCGACCGTATGACGCTTAATTCAAATGCCAACATGACGGTTGTTATTCGGTTATTCGGAATTGGGAGTTCAAATCAATAGGTTATACTATTATTGTACTAAGAACCATGTTTACTCTTTTCAATATTAGGAATGTCTGACAGTAACAATTGATGTTCTGCATCACCTGACAAGGAACACATTCGTGTGTCAATCTCAGGTTCGATACTAGTCACATTTCAGCACCGTGGTAAAGTTGTTTTTATATTCGACATTCAACAGACATTCACATTCGGCATTTTAGGGACCGTGGTAAAAGTGTGGTAAAAGTAGTGAAAACCCCAATGGAGATATGGCTGTCCTGATCAATAACTCTGCCAATATTGGGCCAATGCACCTCAAACCAAATGTAGATTGTTCTGGGAGTGCCCCTCTAAAAATGGCAACCTTTGGATTTCGCAATCAATTGATTAGGAATTTATTAAAATTCAAGAACTCAAAAACCCTATGGAGATATGGCTGTCCTGATCAATAACTCTGCCAATATTGGGTCGAAACACCTCAAACCAATTGTAGATTGTTCTGGGAGTGCCCATCAAAAAATGGCAAACTTTGGATTTCGCAATCAATTGATTAGGAATTTATTAAAATTCAAGAACTCAAAAACCCTATGGAGATATGGCTTTCCTGATCAATAACTCTGCCAATATTGGGTCAAAACACCTCAAACCAATTGTAGATTGTTCTGGGAGTGCCCATCAAAAAATGGCAACCTTTGGATTTCGCAATCAATTGATGAGGAATTTATAAAAATTCAAGAACTCAAAAACCCTATGGAGATATGGCTGTCCTGATCAATAACTCTGCCAATATTGGGCCAATGCACCTCAAACCAAATGTAGATTGTTCTGGGAGTGCCCCTCTAAAAATGGCAACCTTTGGATTTCGCAATCAATTGATTAGGAATTTATTAAAATTCAAGAACTCAAAAACCCTATGGAGATATGGCTTTCCTGATCAATAACTCTGCCAATATTGGGTCAAAACAACTCAAACCAATTATAGATTGTTCTGGGAGTGCCCATCAAAAAATGGCAACCTTTGGATTTCGCAATCAATTGATTAGGAATTTATAAAAATTCAAGAACTCAAAAACCCTATGGAGATATGGCTGTCCTGATCAATAACTCTGCCAATATTGGGCCAATGCACCTCAAACCAAATGTAGATTGTTCTGGGAGTGCCCCTCTAAAAATGGCAACCTTTGGATTTCGCAATCAATTGATTAGGAATTTATTAAAATTCAAGAACTCAAAAACCCTATGGAGATATGGCTTTCCTGATCAATAACTCTGCCAATATTGGGTCAAAACAACTCAAACCAATTATAGATTGTTCTGGGAGTGCCCATCAAAAAATGGCAACCTTTGGATTTCGCAATCAATTGATTAGGAATTTATAAAAATTCAAGAACTCAAAAACCCTATGGAGATATTGCTGTCCTGATCAATAACTCTGCCAATATTGGGCCAATGCACCTCAAACCAAATGTAGATTGTTCTGGGAGTGCCCTTCTAAAAATGGCAACCTTTGTATTTCGCAATCAATTGATTAGGAATTTATTAAAATTCAAGAACTCAAAAACCCTATGGAGATATGGCTTTCCTGATCAATAACTCTGCCAATATTGGGTCAAAACACCTCAAACCAATTGTAGATTGTTCTGGGAGTGCCCATCAAAAAATGGCAACCTTTGGATTTCGCAATCAATTGATTAGGAATTTATAAAAATTCAAGAACTCAAAAACCCTATGGAGATATGGCTGTCCTGATCAATAACTCTGCCAATATTGGGTCAAAACACCTCAAACCAATTGTAGATTGTTCTGGGAGTGCCCATCAAAAATGGCAACCTTTGGATTTCGCAATCAATTGATTAGGAATTTATTAAAATCCAAGAACTCAAAAACCCTATGGAGATATGGCTGTCCTGATCAATAACTCTGCCAATATTGGGCCAATGCACCTCAAACCAATTGCAGATTGTTCTGGGAGTGCCCATCAAAAAATGGCAACCTTTGGATTTCGCAATCAATTGATTAGGAATTTATTAAAATTCAAGAACTCAAAAACCCTATGGAGATATGGCTGTCCTGATCAATAACTCTGCCAATATTGGGCCAATGCACCTCAAACCAATTGCAGATTGTTCTGGGAGTGCCCATCAAAAAATGGCAATCTTTGGATTTCGCAATCAATTGATTAGGAATTTATTAAAATTCAAGAACTCAAAAACCCTATGGAGATTTGGCTTTCCTGATCAATAACTCTGCCAATATTGGGCCAATGCACCTCAAACCAATTGCAGATTGTTCTAGGAGTGCCCATCAAAAAATGGCAACCTTTGGATTTCGCAATCAATTGATTAGGAATTTATAAAAATTCAAGAACTCAAAAACCCTATGGAGATATGGCTGTCCTGATCAATAACTCTGCCAATATTGTGTCAAAACACCTCAAACCAATTGTAGATTGTTCTGGGAGTGCCCATCAAAAATGGCAACCTTTGAATTTCGCAATCAATTGATTAGGAATTTATTAAAATTCAAGAACTCAAAAACCCTATGGAGATATGGCTGTCCTGATCAATAACTCTGCCAATATTGGGCCAATGCACCTCAAACCAATTGCAGATTGTTCTGGGAGTGCCCATCAAAAAATGGCAATCTTTGGATTTCGCAATCAATTGATTAGGAATTTATTAAAATTCAAGAACTCAAAAACCCTATGGAGATTTGGCTTTCCTGATCAATAACTCTGCCAATATTGGGCCAATGCACCTCAAACCAATTGTATATTGTTCTGGGAGTGCCCCTCCAAAAATGGCAACCTTTAATTTTCCCAATCAATTGATTAGGCATTTATTAAAATTCCTTTATGTGGTCTCCATCCACAGCATACCGGCAGAGGTCACCAAGGAGGATTCCACTCCACAATGGGAAGATTCCCAAGTAGTCACTGAACAGCACATCTAGTAGCTCAGGACAGTAGTAGTGGTTTGGAAGTGCTTGATGGTTACTCTCCATCCGGATTTCACCAGAGACCTCCTCAAACACTCCCTTGAACTCCTTTGTAAAAGGTGACTGCAGGGTGAAGTGTACTCCCGACCGCTATCGGGCGATGGAGTACTGGGTTAAGTGTTAAGAGCATGGCGGAGGGTGTAGGACACGTTCCTGTTTTCTTTGGAATGAATCAATGCCACTACCACCCCACTGTCTTCCTTCCCCCAGAGAGAGTTGATCTGAAACACATTAGTTGAAATTGTTAAATATGATTTCAGACCCTCTTAGACAACATCATACTACATATCAATATGTGTCATACGGTATGTACACTTTGACAAATTTGTAGATATATATATATATGTATTTTGATATCAGATTGATGTGAACAGTAATCGCTCATGTTTGTGTTCATATATATGTATGTATTACAAGTTATGTCCATAGCATTCGCTCATGTTTGTGCTGTTACCTATTGTTAGTGCTGTTACCTATATGTGTTATAGTATGCTAACAGTATTGTCTCATGTCTGTTGTGTATGATATGTTTGTTTATATCTTGTTATGTGTGTCTTGTTATGGTCATTGTATTCACTCATACGTTGTATTCTCACCCACAGGGTGTTGACATATTTGTCTAAATAAATATCACAAACAGACATTGAGGAGTCTTCTTCATGTCAACACCATGAAGGTGGAATGCCCCTTCCCCGGCTGCGACTTCGAGACCAGAGACGTGTCCGAAGCACTCGCCATCGTCTTGCTGACAAACCATGGACATTCCCATCGAGGTGCGGCGGTTCAGACCCCAGCTCCACCTTGCAAAGATGGTTTCAGCATCTGTTGGAAGCTCATTCTGTTGGAGGAGAGGCTTTGTTTGTGTATCACCATGTAGTGTGCCAGTTTTGGCTATGAGCCCTTGCAAGACAGTGATACTCTTCTTTATCACCTCTGATGAGTACTTTGCCGTGAACACAACACACATGTGACGAAAGACTGTGAGAGCAGTCAGCATGCATGTGCTATTCAACAGCTGTGCAACGCAGTAAGTTGCAAACTCTCTAAGAGCCTTGTCTGTGGTCTTCCTGCTGAACGCCCCACTCACAGCCTTGATGATATGAGCAGAGCAGAGGTGGACAACAGTCATCTTCCTCATTTGTCTCCTGGTAAATCTCCCCTCAATAAGAAGGTGTGCCTTCTCGATGTAAATGATGACATTCTCCTTATTGAAGGTCAGAAGGGCACTCTGGATTAAGGCCCAACTGTAATCAAGCTCCACCTGGTGGACTCGGATGACTGTCACTTTGGAGATCCTCAAGAGGGTCTGCATCAACCAGAATGACAGATTTGGGCCAGAATGAGGCCAAGCGAGCTCCAGTCTGGAAGTGCCGTCTTTGCTGTGACAGTAAAAAGGGTAAACTCAGGTACATAGGAATGTAGCACCTTAAAGCCCATTGACACAAGGAAAAACACCTTACTATCAATGACTGAATTGTAACAAATTTCCATCCCAAATAAGACTATCACCACCCATTCTATGGACTGGTGGCATTGTTTTCTGAACACCACAGCCTAATGTGTCAGAATATATGGAGAAGTAAAGAGAGAATGTCTTTGAATTATTACTTTGAAGTAAATATTATGTAGAAAGAAAGAGAGAATGGGTTTGAATTAAATGTGAGGAAATGTCCCAGTCCAAAAGCGTTACGCCAGGGTTCAGGCTATGTGGCCTGTCTACGCATTGACCCTTCTCTCCCTCTCTCTCGCTCTTCCTCCATTCCACAGGGCCCATTGAGCAGCTCAGTGACTACACCAGAATGCGCAGTGCCCTGTTCTAACTAACGACTTCGACGCCTCACCCCTCCCCACCAGTGTTGTTCTTTGCGTCATATCAGCTGTTTGTTCTCCTCCTCTCCATCACTCCTCCATCACTCCTCCCTCTCTCCTCTCTGTTCCAGCTGGTTAGGAGAGATAGTTTTATAATAGTTTATTTTTTGTGCCAATATTTTTTTTAAATAAACATTTTGTGTCCATTTTGCTGAGTCTGAGAAAATCTGCTCCTCGACTGAAATAAATACACCTACTGATAGCCTAAGCCTTGTATTGTTGTGCTAC
The DNA here is from genome assembly GCF_963989245.1 of Nansenia antarctica. Taxonomy (NCBI): domain Eukaryota; kingdom Metazoa; phylum Chordata; class Actinopteri; order Argentiniformes; family Microstomatidae; genus Nansenia; species Nansenia antarctica. The sequence goes on from NC_137674.1 coordinate 86,496,635, forward strand.
AGTGATTACAGCAGATTCTGCTGTCACCTCCCCGATAGTAATCTGCAATTGGTTTGAGCTGCTTTGGCCCAATATTGGCAGTTATTGATCAGGACAGCCATATCTCCATAGGGTTTTTGAGTTCTTGAATTTTAATAAACTACTAATCAATTGATTGCGAAATCCAAAGGTTGCCAATTTTTGATGGGCACTCCCAGAACAATCTACAATTGGTTTGAGGTGCATTGGCCCAATATTGGCAGAGTTATTGATCAGGAAAGCCAAATGGGGTTTTTGAGTTCTTGAATTTTAATAAATTCCTAATCAATTGATTTTGAAATCCAAAGGTTGCCATTTTTTGATGGGCACTCCCAGAACAATTTACAATTGGTTTGAGGTGTTTTGACCCAATATTGGCAGAGTTATTGATCAGGAAAGCCAAATCTCCATAGGGTTTTTGAGTTCTTGATTTTTAATAAATTCCTAATCAATTGATTGCGAAATCCAAAGGTTGCCATTTTTTGATGGGCACTCCCAGAACAATTTACAATTGGTTTGAGGTGTTTTGACCCAATATTGGCAGAGTTATTGATCAGGAAGCCATATCTCCATAGGGTTTTTGAGTTCTTGAATTTTAATAAAATCCTAATCAATTGATTGCGAAATCCAAAGGTTGCCATTTTTTGATGGGCACTCCCAGAACAATCTACAATTGGTTTGAGGTGCATTGGCCCAATATTGGCAGAGTTATTGATCAGGAAAGCCAAATCTCCATTGGGTTTTTGAGTTCTTGAATTTTAATAAATTCCTAATCAATTGATTTTGAAATCCAAAGGTTGCCATTTTTTGATGGGCACTCCCAGAACAATTTACAATTGGTTTGAGGTGTTTTGACCCAATATTGGCAGAGTTATTGATCAGGAAAGCCAAATCTCCATAGGGTTTTTGAGTTCTTGATTTTTAATAAATTCCTAATCAATTGATTGCGAAATCCAAAGGTTGCCATTTTTTGATCTCCCAGAACAATTTACAATTGGTTTGAGGTGTTTTGACCCAATATTGGCAGAGTTATTGATCAGGAAAGCCAAATCTCCATAGGGTTTTTGAGTTCTTGATTTTTAATAAATTCCTAATCAATTGATTGGGAAAAACAAAGGTTGCCATTTTTTGATGGGCACTCCCAGAACAATATACAATTGGTTTGAGGTGCATTGGCCCAATATTGGCAGAGTTATTGATCAGGAAAGCCAAATCTCCATTGGGTTTTTGAGTTCTTGAATTTTAATAAATTCCTAATCAATTGATTTTGAAATCCAAAGGTTGCCATTTTTTGATGGGCACTCCCAGAACAATTTACAATTGGTTTGAGGTGTTTTGACCCAATATTGGCAGAGTTATTGATCAGGAAAGCCAAATCTCCATAGGGTTTTTGAGTTCTTGATTTTTAATAAATTCCTAATCAATTCATTGCGAAATCCAAAGGTTGCCATTTTTTGATGGGCACTCCCAGAACAATTTACAATTGGTTTGAGGTGTTTTGACCCAATATTGGCAGAGTTATTGATCAGGAAAGCCAAATCTCCATAGGGTTTTTGAGTTCTTGATTTTTAATAAATTCCTAATCAATTGATTGGGAAAAACAAAGGTTGCCATTTTTTGATGGGCACTCCCAGAACAATATACAATTGGTTTGAGGTGTTTTGACCCAATATTGGCAGAGTTATTGATCAGGAAGCCATATCTCCATAGGGTTTTTGAGTTCTTGAATTTTAATAAAATCCTAATCAATTGATTGCGAAATCCAAAGGTTGCCATTTTTTGATGGGCACTCCCAGAACAATCTACAATTGGTTTGAGGTGCATTGGCCCAATATTGGCAGAGTTATTGATCAGGAAAGCCAAATCTCCATTGGGTTTTTGAGTTCTTGAATTTTAATAAATTCCTAATCAATTGATTATGAAATCCAAAGGTTGCCATTTTTTGATGGGCACTCCCAGAACAATTTACAATTGGTTTGAGGTGTTTTGACCCAATATTGGCAGAGTTATTGATCAGGAAAGCCAAATCTCCATAGGGTTTTTGAGTTCTTGATTTTTAATAAATTCCTAATCAATTGATTGCGAAATCCAAAGGTTGCCATTTTTTGATGGGCACTCCCAGAACAATTTACAATTGGTTTGAGGTGTTTTGACCCAATATTGGCAGAGTTATTGATCAGGAAAGCCAAATCTCCATAGGGTTTTTGAGTTCTTGAATTTTAATAAATTCCTAATCAATTGATTGCGAAATCCAAAGGTTGCCATTTTTTGATGGGCACTCCCAGAACAATTTACAATTGGTTTGAGGTGTTTTGACCCAATATTGGCAGAGTTATTGATCAGGAAAGCCAAATCTCCATAGGGTTTTTGAGTTCTTGAATTTTAATAAATTCCTAATCAATTGATTGGGAAAAATAAAGGTTGCCATTTTTGGAGGGCCACTCCCAGAACAATCTACAATTGGTTTGAGGTGCATTGGCCCAATATTGACAGAGTTATTGATCAGGACAGCCATATCTCCATTGGGTTTTTCACTACTTTTACCACACTTTTACCACGGTCCCTAAAATGCCGAATGTGAATGTCTGTTGAATGTCGAATATAAAAACAACTTTACCACGGTCATTTCAGCATGCTCTTTTTAACGGAAGCCTGGAAATGAGTTTACACTGATGAGGAGGCTCCTGTTACAGACATAATGTGCGCCACTGATTACTCAGCGGAGGCGACAATGGCCCGTCCTGCCAAGTTATATTTATATCTCCACCTCCCAGGAATACGGACGGCAGCAGATGGTGGAATAGAAACGATAACTAGTGCTGTTAACCTCCAAACACACACACAGCTCAGTCCTACCTTTGGGGACAGAGCCTTCAGCGTGGCCGCACCTACTCTCTGGAACTCCCTCCCCATAGTGATCCGCAACGCCTCCACCCTGGACTCCTTCAAATTAGCCCTCAAAACACATCTGTTCTCCAAGGCCTTTGGCCCCTAGTCAATGTTTCAGTTTTGCTTTGTTTGTATTCGGTTTTGTCTGTCTGATCCTTTCCCTTAGAATTGTAAAGCGTCCTTGGGTTTTTTGAAAGGCGCTATATAAATTAAAGTTATGATTATTATTACCTCCCCAAACACACACACCTAGTCCTACCTCCCCAAACACACACAGCCTAGTCCTACCTCCCCAAACACACACACCCAGTCCTACCTCCCCAAACACACACAGACAGTCCTACCTCCCCAAACACACACACCCAGTCCTACCTCCCCAAACACACACACCCAGTCCTACCTCCCCAAACACACACAGCCCAGTCCTACCTCCCCAAACACACACAGACAGTCCTACCTCCCCAAACACACACAGACAGTCCTACCTCCCCAAACACACACAGACAGTCCTACCTCCCCAAACACACACAGACAGTCCTACCTCCCCAAACACACACAGACAGTCCTACCTCCCCAAACACACACACCCAGTCCTACCTCCCCAAACACACACACCCAGTCCTACCTCCCCAAACACACACAGACAGTCCTACCTCCCCAAACACACACACCCAGTCCTACCTCCCCAAACACACACAGACAGTCCTACCTCCCCAAACACACACAGACAGTCCTACCTCCCCAAACACACACACCCAGTCCTACCTCCCCAAACACACACACCCAGTCCTACCTCCCCAAACACACACACACACAGTCCTACCTCCCCAAACACACACACCCAGTCCTACCTCCCCAAACACACACACCCAGTCCTACCTCCCCAAACACACACAGCTCAGTCCTACCTCCCCAAACACACACAGCTCAGTCCTACCTCCCCAAACACACACAGCTCAGTCCTACCTCTTCATATAGCAGCAACATGTATGTACAGCTACTGAAGGCAAGGCAAGGCAGGTTTATTTGTACAGCGTATTTCACACAACAGGGGCAATTCAAAGTGCTTTGCATACATTATTTAAAAATACAGCAAGAGGAGTTTCTTTTCCTAGTAGGAAACATTACAATATTACAACTACTTGCATGGTAAATGTTATGACAAACAATGTAAAGATTTAGAATTTAAATTGGGAGTTCAAGAGCAATTAATTAAATCATCAAAGAGCTAAGTTGGGGGTGCAGCAACCCAACTTATAAGATCCATAATGGACTTTTGGGTGAGTGGGTGAGAGCTAGAGCTCACAAAACCCTGAAAGACGTCACACACCCCAACTCTAGCCTGGTCACCCTGCTGAGGTCTGGGAGACACCTTTGTAGCCTGAAGGCAAGAACAGAAAGGCTCAGAAACAGTTTCTTCCCCCAGTCCGTCCGCATGCTAAACGCTAGCCACGAGAAGCAGAAGGACCGCAGCACACCTTTTTATTTCTTAAATTATTATAGATTATTTTAATCGGTTCCCTTTGTTACTGTGCTAGGCTACTGCCTTTTTAGAATTGTGTGACAAGTCCCATTTCATTTCACTGCATGTTTTACTTTGTATTTCTGTGCATGTGACAAATAAAGTATCCTTGAACTCTTGGGTCCGATACCGATGCTGATTTATGGGGGGCAACACTCACTGATAACCGATATATCTGCCACTATATTATTTTTTCCATTACTTTTTAGCAGTTTTCATCGGAAAACAATAGCAAAACGATACTCTTAATTCTGATAATGTAAAAATCCATATCTCTAATGGCCTGAAATAATCTCCATTGATTAAAAATGCGTTATTTTATGGACATAGTCACTATATAAATTAAGAATCACATTCTTCAGTGCACTGCATATTGAAATCAGTGCTTTTTTCTGTTCAATATAACTTCAATATAACGTATACTCAGTTATGATTAATTTCCCAAAACATACACAAATGCACTGTGAAAAACATTATTAAAACATACCATTATTAATAATAATAATAATAATATTTTGGTTTTATATAGCCCCTTTCACAAACCCGATGAGGTTTTAGAGAAAGTCAGACAGACAAAACAGAATTAGAATACCCCTCCACTTAATTGCTGGCAACCACTGTAATTTCAAGTAATGGTTTTTCCCAGCCTCCCCCGTCTCCAAGATAAACCTCATCAAAGTGGTAAATTCTCCTCTCCTCAGAGTAAACATCCTATATTGTGCATCCATGGTGATAAGGTTGATTGGAACAACGCACCCAAGCTGCTTGTGACAAGTCATCTAGAATGTCTCTCTGAAATTCATGGATACAACCTAGCGATGTTAACTGTGAAATAGATGATTGGTAAAGAATATCTCACTGTGTGACTATTTATCGTGACGTTAGAATTATAAGGTTCTATGATCTCCATTTTTGTCAAAATTTCGAAAATGTTTTACATAATCTGATCCATTAGGTGTTTATTAATGTCCGTGTGGTGTTATTTTAAAAATGTTTACCTTTTTTAGTTAGTAATTAATAAAATACAAAGGTTCCTTCTCACAAAACATAATGGAATGTAAAAACGTTGATGCTCAATATCTCTGAACTACCCTAAACGAGATAGAACCTTATAATGCTAAGCTCACAAACTGTGAAATACATGATTGGTATATCTTACTGTGTGACTATTTATGCCAACTAACTCTGTTGTTCAGTCAACAAACTTTGGTGAGCAATTATGCTAAATGAATAATGTTACTTTGCTAAATTCAACCACTTAAGTAGGCACTCAGGCAACAGCAAAACAGCAATAAACAAAACATCCATCATAAACATCCATATACTGTATACTCTATATTGCTGCAGCCATGTGGTTTGGGCTTTTGGGTTTTAGTGTAGGTAGACTATGGTCCATAGAAGCCGTATATTACTTTTCATGCAAATTGGTTAAGAAGTTATGGTATATGTAATTGAAGTGTTTCATTCCATGGAAATTCTAAATGGAAAGTTCCACGTTGTTGGAAATTAAAAAGCATTGGAAGAGAATAGCTACGTGGTGAAAGCTAGATAATTGTTAGGTGCTAAGATGGCTGCAGGGAGCTCTGGTGTGGTGGTAGCAATCTAAGTCCTTGTGATTGTTTTAAACCTAATGAACTCTTTTCACATCAAGCTTCCACAAGGGGACAAAACAACCTTTGCCCCATCGGATAACCAACATGAGAGCTTTGTAACCGACTCTCTGCTAAACAAACAAACAACTGGATGAATGTCAAACATGTCGGCTATGGCCAGAGTGTTTCATACAGCTCTGTCACCTCACACTCCTGGCAAACCCTCATTAACACCAAAGAGGGGTTTAACCCTAGAACAGCCGTGGATGGGGTCATTTGACCCTGTAAGTCATTCTTTTTTTTTAATCTTTGCACTCAATCAAATTTCAGGACCACATCAGGATAAGCTACCGGTAGTATGAAGCTATTTTGCAGTTTTTGGTGCAGTGTAGGATGCAGGCTAATTTACAAGACGCGCCAACTAGTGGTCGTTGTGTGTAAATAGCAGCTTTCCATTGTTTCCGAGGCGGCTCTTATAGTAGGTAAAAAAGGCACGGCCGTTCTAGTGTTAACTCACCAACTGCCAAAAAGAACATTCAGGAACATTCACCACCTAGAGTGCTAAGTGCTTTAAGTGGCATTCTACCTAGCAACTATCCTTTGATTGGCATCAAAATGAAGCTTCAAATTAACCCTGCCCATGGCTGTTCTAGTGTTAAACGAAAAGGAGAACGTTTTGGCTTGATAGTTATGCTATTATATATATATATATATATATATATATATATATATATATACAGTATATGTCTCTTACTCCCGGGAGACAACCACAAATGTCAGGTCCCTGTTCCTACCAGCAGCGATAACAACCAACGCATAGAGGAGAGCAACAGCTCTCCTGCACTAATTTCTTTATCATTTAGTTTTCCTACTACTACACGCATGATTCCCTCTAAACCAACATATGGACTTGGTAAATATAAACCTGTTATATCAGATAAAAAAGGTTCTGATTAAATGAAGATTTCATGGTAAAAATGTAAGAAAATCTATAATTGCACCAGGGGTTCACATACTTTCAAGCAGCACTGTATAGCCTATATATATATATATATATATATATATATATACACACAGTATATATATAGTAAATGGACTGCACTTAGGCTATATTGCTGCTCCAAAGCGCTTTACAACGGCCTCTCATTCACCCATTCACACACACAATCACACACCAATGGCGGCAAGCTGCCATGCAAGGCGCCGGCCCGCTCACTGGGAGCAATTTTGGGGTTCAGTGTCTTGCCCAAGGACACTTCGACATGTGGCCAGCCGGGGCTCGAACCGCTGATCTGCCAACCTTGTGATCATTAGACGGCGGCTCTACCTCCTGAGACACAGCCTCTACCTCCTGAGACACAGCCTCTACCTCCCGAGACACAGCCTCTACCTCCCGAGACACAGCCTCTACCTCCTGAGACACAGCCTCTACCTCCTGAGACACAGCCTCTACCTCCTGAGACACAGCCTCTATCTCCTGAGACACAGCCTCTACCTCCTGAGACACAGCCTCTACCTCCACCAGCCTCTACCTCCTGAGACACAGCCTCTACCTCCACCAGCCTCTACCTCCTGAGACACAGCCTCTACCTCCACCAGCATCTACCTCCTGAGACACAGCCTCTACCTCCTGAGACACAGCCTCTACCTCCTGAGACACAGCCTCTACCTCCTGCACCACAGCCTCTACCTCTTGAGACACAGCCTCTACCTCCTGAGACAAAGCCTCTACCTCCTGAGACACAGCCTCTACCTCCTGAGACACAGCCTCTACCTCCACCAGCCTCTACCTCCTGAGACACAGCCTCTACCTCCTGAGACACAGCCTCTACCTCCTGAGACACAGCCTCTACCTCCTGCACCACAGCCTCTACCTCCTGAGACACAGCCTCTACCTCCTGAGACACAGCCTCTACCTCCTGCACCACAGCCTCTACCTCCTGAGACACAGCCTCTACCTCCTGAGACACAGCCTCTACCTCCTGCACCATAGCCTCTACCTCCTGAGACAGCCTCTACCTCCTGAGGCACAGCCTCTACCTCCTGAGACACAGCCTCTACCTCCTGAGACACAGCCTCTACCTCCTAAGACACAGCCTCTACCTCCTGAGACACAGCCTCTACCTCCACCAGCCTCTACCTCCTGAGACACAGCCTCTACCTCCTGAGACACAGCCTCTACCTCCTGCACCATAGCCTCTACCTCCTGAGACAGCCTCTACCTCCTGAGGCACAGCCTCTACCTCCTGAGACACAGCCTCTACCTCCTGAGACACAGCCTCTACCTCCTGAGACACAGCCTCTACCTCCTGAGACACAGCCACCCCACAATGACAACCAGGCATGTCAGAAGGGAGAGTGCGGCCGCAGTCACTAATGTGACATTAAAGGTTACAGTAAAATCAATGTTCAGTCTTCTATTAACTAATGGAACTTGTATAATGAAGAACTTCACTGTTCTAGGGGAGGAGTGGGAGTGGATTGTGCTGATCATTAGGATTGTATCTTTCTACTGGTTAATGGGAAACTATTTGAGTTTATTGTAAGCTGAGCTCAAGAATACACCCACCCACCCACCCACCCACCCACCCCCCCCCCCACACACACACACACACACACACACACACACACACACACGACAGTTTCCAATCCTAAAGTCAATGGATGTTTTATTGTTTTACTTTAAAATAGTTGGGATAGGAGAGACATGAATGTATCCTGAAGTAACTGCATTCATTCAGAAGTATTGGAGTCTGTAGTTGTACTATACATCCTAAAGTGCAACTGGATATAAATCATTTGTAAGGTAACAGATCTAAAGTGTGTGGTTCAGGACTTTTGAATCCAAGGTCAGAGCCTGTATTGTGTGTATTGTTCTTAGAGGAATTGGATCACAGTTACAAGGGGGTGCTAACGTCTCTGGTGTGGTGTTCAAGTAATTGGATAGACAGAGCCGTCGGAAACACTTTGTTTTGTTTTGTTTTTGAGAGAGGGAGACAGTTGGAGTTTTTCATTATATTTGAGTGTGCTATTGGTTTCACCATGTTGATATGATGTACTGAAGTGGTTAGACAGCAACGATTATCCCTATGAGTAGGCTGTCTAAGATCAACAGTAACCCGCATAATGTTAACACAAGAACAGCCGTGCCTTTTTTACCTACTAAAAGAGCCGTCTCGGGGGTAAATTCCCTCTTTACAATGGGAAGCTGCTACTTACACACAAAGACCACTAGTAAATTAGCCTGCTTCTTACACAGAAAAACTGCAAAATAGCTTTATACAAGCTTATCCTGATGTGATTTTGAAAATGTAAGGATACTGGGTGGTAGAACGCACATATCTAGGAAAAGTCATGAAAGGAGGGTCCTGAAATTTGATCGAGTGCAAAGATATAACTTTTTTTTTTACTCACGGCTACCCTCATGGCTGTTCTAGTGTTGTTAAAGCATAATAAAGAAAAGGTGGCCACAGCATGATAAGCACTTCTGGTTTCTCACATAAAGTTCAAGGCAAGAATATAAACACTAGAATAGGAGAACAGTGTACCACAGGATTGTGTTGAGAAGCTTCTGTCATCAGGACATAAAACCCCAGACTAACCTTAATGCAGAAGTTCAGTTACAGATGAATGAAGGAGGTCACCAGAAGACACTCCGTCACCACCCCAACAGTAAAACAAAGTATCTGTGGTATATTTGTACACACACACACACAGACCTGTACAGTTCTGTAAGGATTCTACTAACAAGGGGGGTTTTATGAATTAGCATTCCACTGTCCTAGACCACATGGTCAAAGATGGCCTCCTTCCTGTGACCTGTGACCTGTCCCCTGCCCTTTGACCTGAGTGATACTGTCTGTAACCTAACCCACTTTCACACCTTGACCATCTCTAAGTAATGTGATAGGACCGTATAGGTGCGCTGTCATAGACCTGTATTAGCATATCATTGGGGGTATAAATGTGTGAGCTAAAGAAAGCTCTCTCTCTTTTCCCAGCGGCTCTTTCCCACGGCCGACCTTCTATGAGTAATGCTATAAGCTGTATATGACCGTTGTTTAAATAAATAGTCTGTAACTCACAAGTTTTACTCGTGATCTATTTCAACCGAATTCTTAAAGTAAATATCCTACATATCCCAGAGACACAGATTCAACGGTTAGGAATATTGGGAAGTTTGAACCTGTTCAGCGGACCCTGTCGACTTTTTAGCTAGTCTAGAACACCATGCTGATTTACATGACAGTTTAACTGATTGTCTGCCCCATTCTTTGGCCAGCAGCACTCTTCCTCAGAATATAGACTAAAAATGCAGATGTGGAGGCTAGGAAAAAGGTTTTGCTTTCTATATTTGGTGCTTGTTCAGTAGATTGGGACAAGATAAAGGAGGTAGTAAATGGCATCAAAGGCACATCCAGCGGTAGTGGGAAGCTTTCAGTTCCTACAGAGGCATTGTTGCATTAACTCACCTCCCACGGGGACCATATATACTGCAAAACGCATTGCATTCACTGCAATGTAAGTTACTTTGGATAAAAGTGTCCAAATGGCATATATTATATCCTTTTCAAAAAAATGCCGGTTGAGAGAGCATGCTGGCGTTGCTTATTCGCCGCTTCTCCGCCCGAAATCTACTAGGTGTAATTGCAGTATACAGAGTAGATTGTCCTACAAAGACATTTAGATTTAGTAATCTAAAAATAAATTAGACCCCTATACTTTCTTTTTGTTTCTTTTTATTTTACTACTCGATCTTTTCAGTTTGTAAAGCGTCTTTGAGTGTCTAGAAAAGCGCTATATAAGTCTAATGTGTTATTATTATTATTATTATTATTATTATTATTATTATTATTATTATAGGATACTCCGTACATAGACATAATTATACAATCGCGCAAGTTTACAACACTACTGTCAGGAACTTAACGACAACTACAAGCTTACTTTTTTTTGTACAGAGCCATTACAGGAGGGAACTCTTTCCCCAAGCATGTTAGTAAAACTAATTCTAGATGCACTTTCAAGAAAACAATAATAAAAGAGCAACTTAATACAATTAACTCTGAATGAACAATAGATGATGATAGATATCATTTAGTTTGCTGATCTGTTGTATTTTCATTTATTTTCTTTGGTTTTTAATTTATTTGTTTATTTTTATTATTTTCTTTTGTTATTATGATGTATGTATGTATACAACGTTTACAATTGTCTGTATAATGTGAAAATCAAATGTGATTTTTCTGTCAGACCCCAGGAAGACTAGCTAATGTCACTAGCTAATGTCATGGCATTAGCTAATGGGGATCCTAACAAACAAACAAACAAACCAAGCTACCGTGTTGCTGTTTTTGGGGACACACAATGTACCCCATTTGGTAGGAGAGCATCAAGGAGGTGTCGAGGTACAATACTCCCACTGAATACAAGCAACAAGGGGCGGCTGTGTCTCAGGAGGTAGAGCTGCCGTCTAATAATCGCAAGGTTGGCAGATCGGCAGTTCGAGCCCCGGCTCGCCACATGTCGAAGTGTCCATGGGAAAGACACTGAACCCCAAATTGCTCCCAGTGAGCGGGGCCAGCGCCTTGTATGGTAGCTTGCCGCCATTGGTGTGTGAATGTGTGTGTGAATGGGTGAATGAGAGGCCGTTGTAAAGCGCTTTTAGGAGCTATACAAGTGCAGTCTATTTAATACTCGAACTGAATGCAAGCAGCCAGGAGACCCCCAACATATGACTCGGTTCTTCACTGTTAAGTCAGAATCTTGGCCCTTACCTCACCAGATCAAATAACTGGCTTGGTCTAAAGGTCCCCTGTACGTATGCATACAGAACATGGAAACACCGCCTTCTTGTGTGCTGCTCCACACTCCTGGAACCTGCTACAAAGCACTTTTAAAATAGACTCTCTCTCTCCCATCTGTCGGTCAGTTCAAGGCGATGACTAGGGACACTGTGACTAGGGCCACTGTGTATCTGTTTACACCTGCTTGGATTAATCCTTGTGGAGATGTGTGTTTATTATTGTTACTGCAGTGAGCCGGCCGGCGCCTTGCATGGCAGCTTGCCGCCATTGGTGTGTGAATGGGTGAATGAGAGGCCGTTGTAAAGCGCTTTGGAGCAGCTTTGGAGCAGCAAAAAAGGCGCTATATAAGTGCAGTCCATTGTTGCACTATGTATGTTTATGTATTTATTGTGTTGTAATGTATTTGTATATCCTGGACACTCAGCCCCACCCAACATGAGGCTCTCCCTCAGTGCTCCCCGAGTTGAAATAAAGACTTGAAATGAAATGAAATGAAATTAGATGAGATATATTGTTTGCTTTTAATGGAGGGAGAGTGGGCACATAGCAAGACATTATAAAAGCTTTCACAAGGAGAGAATGGTTGTCTGTTGTGCATGTGATAAGGTAGGGATTCTAGACAGTGTTCAAGTGTGTTTTGTTTTTCATGTGGCAAACTTGGGCATATCACAAGACAGATCCCACAAAGGGGACAGGCCAAGCTATCAGGATCTGTTGAGGATGGTAGAGGAGGGAACACTGACATGGCAACACTCTTAGGAGCTACAGATCACACAATATACATGTTTAACACTCTTAGCAGGTACAGACACACCCATATACATGTGTAATACTCTCTACAGATCACACCATATACATGTGTAATACTCTTAGGAGCTACAAATCACACCCATATACATGTTTAATACTCTTAGGAGCTACAGATCACACACATATACATGTGCAATACTCTTAGAAGCTACAGATCACATTATGTACATGTGTAATACTCTTAGCAGCTCCAGATCACACCATATACATGTGTAATACTCTTAGGAGCTACAGATCACATTATGTACATGTTTAATATTCTTAGCAGCACCAGACCACACCATATACATGTTTAACACTCTTAGGAGCTACAGATCACACCCATATACATGTTTAACACTCTTAGGAGCTCCAGACCACACCCATATACATGTTTAATATTCTTAGCAGCTACAGATCACACCATATACATGTTTAATAGAGTGTTACCCACAAGACAGAAGTGCCATCAGTGACAGTAGGACTTAAGATTGATACTTATGATTGTGACCAAATATTCAATTCAATATCAATTCTGTTCAAAGTCAAGAGGGGAGAAGGTCTGGAGGTATAGAGTGGTAATGCAACATGTATCTCCTGATACAAAACGCAGGACTCACTAAGGTGTGATAGCAACACCTTGGGGATGGACTGGGATGACATCAAATCGTCTACTACTGCAGTCAACGACCATTACATGATCCAGGAAATGTTCCGAATCAGATGGACTGATGCAATCACCACAACCCTCAAGACCACCAGGACCAAGCTCCGGACCTGGGGTGATAGGGCCTTTTCAGCCGCAGCCCCGTCCCTCTGGAACGCCCTCCCCAACCACATCAGACAGGCCAACACCCTGCCAACATTTAAACAGGCCCTCAAAACCCACCTCTTCAAGCTCGCCTTCACCAGTTAACCCTCTCCCCCTCCCCTTCCCATGTGTCCCCAGCACTACCTTAATTAGGCCCCTATGCTTTCTTTTATTTATTTTTGTGTCTTTTTATTATTACTACTCAATCTTTTCAGTTCGTAAAGCGTCTTTGAGTGTCTAGAAAAGTGCTATATAAGTCTAATGCATTATTATTATTATTAATCACTCTAAAGAAGTCAGACCATTGAGGAACATCTAGGGCCCTATTATGCACTTCATCAATAAGACGAGGCGGTAGATCTAAACTTAAGACGTGGAGGCGTGGTCAAGGCCACTTTGCTATTATGCGTGCTGTAGTGGGCACCTAAAACCCGGCGCTAAGCAAAGAAATTAGTCATGGGTGTGTTTTGGGCGTCTTCTCAATCAACCCAATCAGCGTGCCAGGTGCCATTCCCTTTAAGAACCGGCTGCGTTAAGTCATTAGCGCTATGCTATTATGGAAGTCCTAAGAAGGAGGTCAGCGCGCTTCTCTGCCTCTCCCTTCTGAAATAAAGCATTTATACTGTGACCGTAATTGACGTCTTGCCGTGGAGCCACGTGCGTGTTCATGTGTGCCCACATGCATGCGCAAACCGCGGAGGCGCGCTCGTGTTTCAAAACGTGCATGAAGTCTAAACTTAAGAAGTTTTCAAACCACTTCTTAGCGATAGGAGCAAAGTCAGATCGCATAATAGCAGGGGCGCCTAGTGCACTTCATTAACATATGAACACTCCCACAATGAGCAATATATGGGAGTTTTACGTCTTATGTGTGGGCGCCTATCGACACCTGCATAATAGCAGTAGCGCGTATGAAGCGCATAATAAGGGTGGTGGTAGGTCTTAACCTGGCGGTGCGTCTTAATTAACACTTAAGACGGCAAGTTAAGAAGTGCATAATAGGGCCCCTAGCCTCATAAAAAAAGACGACATTGTTTATAAAGACATGGGAGAATGTGTACAGCATTCCCAACATTGTTATTGTATGTGTACAGCATTGTTGTAGGGCTGTTGTTGTCTTTGTTTCATGTTGTTTTCTTAACCTGACTGCACTAGGAGTTTCCCTTTGTGGACTATACAGATATTGATTGGTTCTTTTAATCAATCTGAAAGAATGCATTCATCAGCAACATTCACAAATGCCTCAAAACCACATAATATGTGGCTTAACATCTCTTCTAAGCAGTATTGTCATGTCATTTATTATCTCCTATAATTACTAACTAAATACACTGTCTTCTGCCTTCATTCGAAGCTAGATGGATATACAAGGGGCTGCACTGTAAAAACAACAACTACGCTTTAGTATTCTGAATTGTTCAGACAGGAACATTTAAATTACTATGAGTGAACGTAAAAATGTAAAGTACATCAGAGGAATGGAATGGACCCCAATAACGTCTAAACATACAATTGTGAATAAACTGAAATTGCAATTCGTTGTTGGGACAACATTGTGGATTTGTGCTAACCATAACCCAAAATGTGTTCATGGACATTAGCTCTGATTGCACACAGCGCGTGGGATCTCTTAAGAACAAACTATTGATTTAATGCTTGTTTGGACAATAACTTGGTTACTTTCTTGATGTTTTTGTTTTGTTTTGTTATCTTGATATGGCATATGTCCACGGTGACATGCTTTTTTTTGTATGGTTGTCATGTCGGCAACATTTTTGTTTGTACTTTGCGACGTATTTTTTACATACATTCAGGAGAACCTTTGTGGTAAAGAACAACAATTATTTTGTTTGTTGTTGTCCCCCAGGAGTCTATAATAAAGCACAATGCTAGCTAGGCCTTGTAGAGGAGGGGCGATCAGGTCAGTAGGAAGTAGTCATGTATTTTAGTTCTCACAGTCGATATTAACCCTCTATGGCATGACTTTTTATTTTAGGATGGAAAAAATATTTGACCCCACTTTTTCCACCCCAATGTTATGGTTACGCGTTACAGCTAGCTAGCTAGTCACGGCTACTGTTAGGTTCACGACCGTTGTTCGTTGTGTTGTTGTTCATTGATTGGCCGCTTGGCCACAGCTGATTTGCATATTAGCGGCCTCAAAGGATTATGGGCACATTCTATGTAAGTTTTATGGGTCAAACCGTAGCTGTGTCGTACAGGGGGAAGTATGGGGTAGTTCGAGTTCAAGGGGATATCCCAAGCAATAACCGTGCCTTGAATTGTGACTGTGTCAGTGTTCGATGCCGTGCAACGTGAAATAAAAGCTCGCGTGATTACTCTTTGTGTGCGGAGTCCAATCCATTTCCACGCTACAGTATTATTGTATCAGAATTTAGGTTATATAATTATCTTGGCTAATGAAAAAAAGTGAATGGGGTGGAAAGAAAGACGATTATATTCTCAATTAGCTTTTTGTAGTTCTGTGAACAACACCATTTATTGAACAAACAAATCTGCATTGGCAGAATGAAGAATTAAACGTGATGACCATTGGCAGGACAAACTAATATTAGTTGGAACAACATTCTATTATTAGTTGGACAAACAATCTAATATCAGTTGGACCAACAATCTAATATTAGTTGGACCAACAATCTAATATGAGTTGGACCAACAATCTAATATTAGTTGGACCAACGATCTAATATGAGTTGGACCAACGATCTAATGGGTTGGACCAACGATCTAATATGAGTTGGACCAACGATCTAATATGAGTTGGACCAACGATCTAATATGAGTTGGACCAACGATCTAATATTAGTTGGACCAACATTCTAATATTAGTTGGAACAACAAACTCAAAATTCTTAGTTGGAACAACAAACTCAAAATTCTTAGTGCATTAGGTTGCCTTGAATTTTTTAATATTCTCAACTATTATTTTTGTGGATATGAGTGTGGGTATGAACATTGTTCTGTATATCACAATCAATAAGAGATGTCTGACAACTCCATCCTCCAAGCCTTCAGAGCCATCCTTGCAGAAGGATGATAAATAGAAAAGGCTGACATTTCTGGGAGAGGTGGACAAGTGAAAGCAGCAGTGAAGGTTGTCACACATGTTTGGCTGTTGAATGGGATTAAGTAGACATTCATAAAGAGTACTATGAGACTTTCATAAAGAGAATTTATACAACAGTTAGTTCCGACCAAGTCATTTGATTGGACAAGAGGCATTCCATGAGTGCCGATATACAGTATAACAGCACTGGGACTTTTAACTATGTGTATCACTCCGCCGCACAGGTGTTCTACTAAATTACCGTTAATACAAAGTAGCTAGCCTGCGGATGTTTGTGTTCGGGTTACTAGGCAACAGTACAGTTGAAGTTCGGTTGCGGAACTATTTTTTGTTGGCGGAGACAAAATAAATGATTAGGCCTAAATAAACAAACAAATCATAATCTGTTTTCGCTTATTACTGTTAACTAATAAATGGCGCTGTAGAACTGTTGTGCCTGCGGCCTTGTACCAAATACAGCCATGCTGATATTCAGTATAACAGCACTCCCTCTCGTGTGATATTTCTTAATTAAGTACACATTCATAAAGAGTACTATGACACTTTCAAAGATTTTCAAAGATGTTTAAGACTTGTCATTTCCTGAACAGCCATAACATATCAGAAGGCCACTTCCTTGCCTTCTTGAAAGTAAAACAGGGAAGTCAAATCATAAAAACAAGCTTCAAATCAGCACTTGAATAAGACACATCGATAGTTACCATCAATACTGTTGTTAAGTATGAATAATAATAATACTACCGTAATATAATAATAATAACTTTTTATTTGTATAGCGCTTTTCCTGCAAACGTTGCAGCTCAAAGTGCTCCAATCATTATATAATCATCATTTAATTATTTCGTCATTTAAAGGCAATATTAAAAAGATGGGTTTTTAGTCTTGACTTGAACATGTGCTGAGGTTGCATCCCTAATGTAAACTGGCAGTGCATTCCACAATCTGGGTACATAAAAATGAGAATGCAGCCTGAATGAATAATCATTTAACGTGTCTTTACTTTTAGTATAGAATTCATACAACTATAGGTACACAATCGTTGAAGGCGACAACAGTGAATGATAAGCATGGATAACAGGCTAAACAAACCCTTCGGAGTCTGAATCAGTTATCTGAAGGTCTTAGAAACCCCACAGGCGTTTAGTATTCTCCTCACAGCCTTCTACTTCCAGGTCTTTGTTTGTTTGACAGACAGCAAACGGCTCCGTACTCTACGGCATTAATGTCACACGTCTGGAGATAAAGATGTGTGCTGAATGCCCTCACTCATAACCACCGTCTCCAGAGATCAGGGCCAGTTACAGTCCTGTTTGTCCCTGACATGAGACAATCCGCACAAATCAGGATTGGAATTCAATTCTCCATGACGTTGTGTCATTGTTGATATACATATCATTCTATTCACGTCAAGGGTATTAGTACTGTATACAGTGACATATCACTGTGTGGACAGACAGTCTGTTAGATAATTAGGCTATGCCTTCTTGACAGAGAGAACACGGTTAAGTTGTGGGTTTCTCGTGCTATTGTTGTGTTGCAACGATGCCTATACACTATACAGTACTTCAGCAGAACACAAAATACTCTGGTGATGTATTCTTAAATGAACCTTGTCATTTGAGCTATCCCCAGTTGATTTATTCATTCATGAACTACATGTTTCATTAGCAATAACCTAAACGTTAATTTGCTGTTGTGTACATGAAAAAAACTGGCAATGACAAATTTAAAAAACAACTTTAAATAATCCAGTCACAGTTGAGCCGCACATGTTTTTCTGTGTTCAACACCTGAAGGTAGAAATGTTCACTGTAATGTCAACTGGTGCTATACATGTTTTAAAAATGTAAATTCACAGGATACAATCGAACATATGCTTTATGGATCGCACAATTGCCTAAAATGAGCTCAGTTGAACATGTGTATATATATATATATATATATATATATATATATATATATACATATGTATATTTAATGACTGTGATCTGGAGTAGAGATGACAGTCCACGTTCTTAGATCTCTCAAGCTAAAATCTGTGCAATTAACACATCCACTCACAGATGAATCACCACCTGCTGACAGCAGACATGTTAACCCACCCACACTTAATGGCTATGAATACGTATTAAAAAAAGGACATGTAAGGAAAGCCAGCTGTCCAATATCAGTAGTTTACAATCGATGGTATTCTTCCAAATCGTGCTACACCGTGACCTTGTTGTCATGACAATGGGTGAATGCCTTGTAGATATTTTACAGGTGCAAGGAACATAAACGTAACATAAACGTGAACATGTTGATAGCTGGATGCATTTTCAAGAGTTGTCCAAAGTGCTTAGCTGTCTGCGTTGCAGTTGATAGGCATTTACTGTGTGAAGTACCCAGTAAAGAGCCTGCACTTAGCAGTCCAAAGTAGATACATGAGTAAGTGGATGTTCATGACATTAAAGTGTGGCAAAGAAGTGAACAGATCGTCCAACTATACTGTTACATATGTGACACATTCTAATGCTTTGAAATAATTTTCTTTCGAAAAGTGTGAACACATTTCCGCGTTGTTGAAAATCAAATGACACCGCTAGTCAACTAACACAGCTTGTTTTGTGAGCCTGCTATGTAAAGTAGTGTTCTAGTTAACTAGGTAACAATGTAAAGTAGTGTTCTAGTTAACCAGGTAGGAGTGGGGATTATTCACCCAATCCATTGTGTTGTTGCAGTATTTTGGCTTGACTAGAGAGTTTGTGTTGTGATTCTCAACGTTGAAGCGTAGTTCCGTGTTTCAAAAGAAAAGTCTGAACATTTTGATTGGTTGCCGATATAAGGACCAAAAGATTAGAATGTGTCACATAGGTCTGTGTCTTGGTTGTTTTTAAACTGATCCGAGGTCAACAAATTGCCAAGAGTAGAGCAACACAACATCCAGTAACACGCTATGAAAGGTCATAGGTCATAAACCACAGAACGTAAACATAACTGGAGATATGACACCATGTTTAGAGACAGGCTTCAGTGCTGTGATTCCTAGCAAAAGAGAGTCAGTGTCGTAGCTAAAGTTTAGTTAACCTTTGGCCAAAACAGAAACAATTTACAATTCATTATCCAGCAGCTGTGAGTTCGTTGTATTCAATATTCAAGGTTGGGTATTCATCTGACGACTGAATGGAGGCCATAGAGGTGAGGAATGTTGTATCAAATGCAATTGTAGGTGGGTACGAGGAAACCAACGTTTAGTTTAGTAAGTTAAACAGCTCATCCAAGAGTTAGACACCTCATCCAACAGTTAACCACCTCATCCAACAGTTAACCACCTCATCCAACAGTTAACCACCTCATCCAACAGTTAACCAGCTCATCCAACAGTTAGACACCTCATCCAACAGTTAGACACCTCATCCAACAGTTAACCAGCTCATCCAACAGTTAACCACCTCATCCAACAGTTAACCAGCTCATCCAACAGATAACCACCTCATCCAACAGTTAACCACCTCATCCAACAGTTAACCACCTCATCCAACAGTTAACCAGCTCATCCAACAGATAACCACCTCATCCAACAGTTAACCACCTCATCCAACAGTTAACCACCTCATCCAACAGTTAACCAGCTCATTCAACAGTTAACCAGCTCATCCAACAGTTAACCACCTCATCCAACAGTTAACCACCTCATCCAACAGTTAGACACCTCATCCAACAGTTAACCACCTCATCCAACAGTTAACCACCTCATCCAACAGTTAACCAGCTCATCCAACAGTTAGACAGCTCATCCAACAGTTAACCACCTCATCCAACAGTTAGACACCTCATCCAACAGATAACCACCTCATCCAACAGTTAACCACCTCATCCAACAGTTAGACACCTCATCCAACAGTTAGACACCTCATCCAACAGTTAACCACCTCATCCAACAGTTAGACACCTCATCCAACAGATAACCACCTCATCCAACAGTTAGACACCTCATCCAACAGTTAACCACCTCATCCAACAGTTAACCACCTCATCCAACAGTTAACCACCTCATCCAACAGTTAACCAGCTCATCCAACAGTTAACCACCTCATCCAACAGTTAACCACCTCATCCAACAGTTAACCACCTCATCCAACAGTTAACCACCTCATCCAACAGTTAGACACCTCATCCAACAGTTAACCACCTCATCCAACAGTTAACCAGCTCATCCAACAGTTGACCAGCTCATTCAACAGTTAACCAGCTCATCCAACAGTTAACCACCTCATCCAACAGTTAACCACCTCATCCAACAGTTAGACACCTCATCCAACAGTTAACCACCTCATCCAACAGTTAACCACCTCATCCAACAGTTAACCAGCTCATCCAACAGTTAGACAGCTCATCCAACAGTTAACCAGCTCATCCAACAGTTAACCACCTCATCCAACAGTTAACCAGCTCATCCAACAGTTAGACAGCTCATCCAACAGTTAACCACCTCATCCAACAGTTAGACAGCTCATCCAACAGTTAACCACCTCAACCAACAGTTAACCACCTCATCCAACAGTTAGACAGCTCATCCAACAGTTAACCACCTCATCCAACAGTTAACCACCTCATCCAACAGTTAACCACCTCATCCAACAGTTAACCAGCTCATCCAACAGTTAGACAGCTCATCCAACAGTTAACCAGCTCATCCAACAGTTAACCACCTCATCCAACAGTTAGACACCTCATCCAACAGTTAACCAGCTCATCCAACAGGGCCAGGGGCGGCTGTGGTTCAGGAGGTCGAGCCGTCTAATGATAGCAAGGTTGGCAAGACACTGACACTGAACCCCAAACTGCTCCCAGTGAGCGGGCCGGCGCCTTGCATGATAGCTTGCCGCCATTGGTGTGTGAATGTGTGTGTGAATGGGTGAATGAGAGGCCGTTGAAAAGCGCTTTGGATAAAGGCGCTATATAAGTGCAGTCCATTTATAACTATGATGTGACCTGACTTGCCCTATGTGATGGATGAGGAACATGTTTATTTATGTATTTATTGTTTATTTATTGGAAGGATCCCCATTAGCTATACCCATAGGCATGAGCTACTTTTAGATAGAAGTTGACATGGTAACACTGGTGATGTGCGTTAGCTCCTCCAGTTAGCTTGGCCTTAGCAAGGCCATAACACAGCAAATCACCCCTCTGTAAACATATTTGTATCCCGTATTTGTAACATGTTAAGACACAGATGAACATAGTACCTGTTTTACCTGGCATATAACATATAAAGAGGTTGGGATAAACAGTCTAATAGATAGAATTATCCCGAGGTCATGAAATGTCTGCGTTAAATCTCTTCATTACATAGCATTAAAATAAACCTTGACGCAATTAGTGAATTATTATCTGTATTGTTTCCAATACAAGCATACACATACAATACAATTTGGGGGTTCAGTGTCTTCGACATGTGGCCAGCCGGGGCTCGAACCGCCGATCTGCCAACCTAGTGATCATTAGGCGGCGGCTCTACCTTCTGTGCCACAGCCCCCCCCCCCCGTGAGTGTAGATAAAGGCTCCTAATCCTTGAGGATGATGTCGTCTAATCCTCCAAGGTGATCTGACGGTTTCATTACAAGAACAAAGTCGATCTCAAATGACTTCCCTCCCTCATCCTCAGCAGAGGGGAATTTGTTAATGTTTCGATGTTTTTTTGTCTGGATTGTTTGAGTTAATACCAAAGTCTGGTGCACATTTCACTTGAATAGGCTCATTGGACAAATAAAGGCTCATGGACAAATAAAGTCCATTCCATTGGAAATACATTTACTGGACAAAAATGTTGATTGTTGATTGATGTTGATGTTGTAGGTTTAACACTTAATCAACCATGAGGTGAGTAAAGTTAATCAGTCAGGAGGGGTCAACCTGTGAGTAAAGAAGAAGTGTTCTATCTTTGCACTCGATCAAATTTCAGGACCCTCCTTTCATGACTTTTCCTAGATATGTGCGTTCTACCACCCAGTATCCTTACATTTTCAAAATCGCATCAGGATAAGTTAGTATAAAGCTATATTGCAGTTTTTCTGTGTAGGAGGCAGGCTAATTTACAAGACGGCCAACTAGTGGTCATTGTGTGTAAATAGCAGCTTTCCATTGTAAAGACTATGGTCATTTGACCCCAGAGGCGGCTCTTATAGTAGGTACAATAGACACGGCTGTTCTAGTGTTAAAACCTCACCTCACCTCACCTCGGCCTGCTCACTGGGAACTATTTGGCGTTCAGTGTCTTGCCCAAGGACACTTCGAAATGTGGTCAGCCGGGGATTGAACCGCCGATCTGCCAACCTTGCGATCATTAGACGGCAGCTCTACCTCTTATGCCACAGCCACCCTCAGAGTAAGGCAGATCCATGTCAGCATGTCAGTAGCCCAACAGCCCAACAGCCCAACAGCCACAGACTCCTGCAAACAATCATAACTTGAGATTTCAAAAACATCATGCATGGATGTCAACCGAATAACTTGTAAGGATCATGCATTCGGGGAATGAGAAACACAGCTAAACGTGTGGGTAGCGCCCCAAAAATATTTGCCAAAATCCCCTATATTCTTCTGTTGGTATTCACTCTCGTTTTGAGTTGCTTGGTGGATTGGATGATTGCACTCTCCCACAGTAATAAGGAAAAAACAACACATATTGGCCATTTTTACACTTTATTAATTTTACATTGTCAGGGACCTCAGTAGTGTGTGGAAGATCCATAACAGCTTGGCAGCTCCTCCTCATGCTGGTCACCAGCCTGGTCACACACTGCTGTGGGACGGCATCCCATTCCTCAACTAGGATTTGCCGCAAGTCAGCCAACATGGTTGCGTTGGTCACTCTGGCACGTACAGCACGCCCAAGCTGACCCCACAAGTGTTCAATTGGGTTGAGGTCTGGACTCACGGCAGGCCATTCCACCCTCTCCACTCCCAAATACTGGAGGTGCTCTGTGATGATCCTGGCTCTGTGGGGGCGAGCGTTGTCATCATGGAGGATGGAGTTAGGTCCCAGATTCTGGAGATATGGGATCGCCACTGGCCCCAGAATATCATTCCTGTCAATTAGGTGCCATTCAGGTGCCAGTCACACACCTGTGACTGGCATACACCTGCCAGCACCTGAAGCTCAAAACGAGAGTGAATACCAACAGAAGAATATTGCAGGGAATTTTGGCAAAAAATGTTGGGCCGCTACCCACACGTTTAGCTGTGTTACTCATTCCATGAATGTATGATCCTTACAAGTTGTACCTCATTATAAAGGTGACCAATCAGGCTTTCCAACGATATAAAATACAATACCAATTGGTATTATTAAAGGGGAGGAATAATCAACAAGAAAAGCGTTTCCGAACTTTTTTTGAGGGGTTTAGTATCAAGGATACAGATACAACAAACATAGTGAGGCCAGTGTAAACAGGGCATTAAGTTTGTACCTATGGGAGTCAGTATGAACCCTCCAGGAGGTGAGGAGAGGTCATGAGAAAGACAGTAGCTTTGCCTAAAGCTGTTTGGAACGGATCCAGCGTTCGTCATTACAGAACAGCAGGCGACCACTGATGTTGACTGCTGTGGTTGAACCCTGCGAGCCCCAATGACAGCTGCACACTGGCAGGCCCCTCCAATCACAGCCCACCCCTGAGGAGAGGGAAGACAGACTCCTCCAATCACAGCTCACCGCTGAGGAGAGGGAAGACAGACTCCTCCAATCACAGCTCACCGCTGAGGAGAGGGAAGACAGACTCCTCCAATCACAGCTCACCGCTGAGGAGAGGGAAGACAGACTCCTCCAATCACAGCTCACCGCTGAGGAGAGGGAAGACAGACTCCTCCAATCACAGCTCACCCCTGAGGCGATGGAAGACAGAGGAGCCTAAAAGCTCATCACCAGCCTGTGGGATGTCTGACTTCCCTGAAGGGCAGAAGAGATGTCGTCCTGGGTGTTACTCATTATCACCACAACGTAACGAACAACCCTGCTGATAGAATGTAAAAAACGAATGTAATAAAGTCAAATTCAAAGTACTCCTCCTCACATACAAAGTCCTCCATAGCCTGGCTCCCCCCCCTTACCTGACTGACCTCCTTCCCCCCCACTGCCCTACCCGTACCCGCCGATCCTCATCCATTGTTCCCCTCACTGTCCCACCCTCGGAACTCAAAGGCTTCGGGAGACCGTGCTTTTTCACGAGCTGCCTTACCCCGCCTCTGGAACTCTCTCCCTCAACCACTCAGAGACTCTCCCTCACTCTCCACTTTTAAATCCCACCACCTGTTCTCCCACGCTTACAGCCTCCCCTACCCCTAACCATCTCCCCTAACGCTGCCACCCCCTCCCCCGCCTGGACATGCATACAACCTCCCCTACCCCTTACCATCTCCCCTAACCCTGCCACCCTCCCTCCCCCCCTGGACATTGCTGTGTTAATTGTTCCCCGTTCGTTAACTGTGTTCTATGTGCTCATGTTCTGTTGCTTGTTGGTTCTGTGTTTTCAGTTTTTCCCATATTGTCACCGTCTTTGAGCCTCGGAAAAGCTCTATATAAATATAATGAATTATTATTATTATTATTATTATTATTATTATTAAAGACCATAGAGTGATATGTGATATACATTGTGTCTTCAAGTCACACAGGTGCTTGCCGCCATTGGTGTGTGAATGGGTGAATGAGAGGCCGTTGTAAAGCGCTTTGGAGCGGCTTTGGAGCAGCAAAAAAGGCGCTATAAGGGCAGTCCATTTACCATGTATAATGTAAAGTTCAAGGACAATACAGGTGTTCTGTCTGTACACTTTCCTCTATCCAACAACTGCAATCAAGTGTTACGAACGGCAGATCAGTGAAAATCAGTTTATGTGTTAATAAAAGAGTTTCCTGTTTGTATGTTGTTAATAAGTCACCATATTATATACTATACTGAACTATACTGTTTCTTCCCCCCCCCCCCCCACACTGTAAGATTTCTACTACCCCCATGTACTGTACAGTCTGTTTGAAGTTCGAACCAACGCCGTCTAAAAGACGAAGCCTCTTCTGGAGCCTCGGGGCCAGAACTCAGAGACTAACCAACAGCTACTTCCCCAAGACTAACCAGCAGCTACCTCCCCCAGACTAACCAACAGCTACCTCCCCCAGGCCATCAGGCTCATAAACAACCTGACTGTAGACTACTACTACTGTATTACTATCATCCCCAAGCTCACCAGGTGTGAACCTATTAACCACTGGCTCAGTGTGACATACAAATGGTAAATGGACTGACTTATGAATGAATGAATGAATGAATGAATGGTCTTTATTGTCATTGCTACAGTACAGGTACCAAACAACGAAATTTAGGAGGGGTGGCTCCCCTGGTGTTAGGAAAGAAAAAAAAAACACTTTAAAAAAAACACAAGAAGGGAAGGAGATGGTTTACATAAATAAAGGCTATGTACACTATCCACTATACTATACTGTACAGATAGACGACTAGGGTTGTCATATTGCACATAGTGTTATTGCACATTTATTTAAAGTGTCGCAGTTTGCAGGCTTGAAATTTACATATTTGTGCCTCAGCACTACACCAGATTTTTTTCAGTCCAGCAGCTGCCATCAATCCGTCCAGACTGTCCAGGGCCCAGAACCTAGGTCTTTGCTGTGTTCAGGGCCTGGACGGCCCTGTGGTAGAAGCTGTTTTTCAGTCTGTTTGTCCTTGCGGCCATGGTCCTGAACCGCCTTTTCGAGGGCAGCCGGGTAAAGTGATCGTACCCAGGGTGGGTTGGTTCCCTGGAGATCTTGGAGGCCTTCCTGAGACAGCGTGTGTTGTACAGCTCTTCCAGAGAGGGGAGGGGGGCGCCGGTGATCTTCTGGGCTGTTCTCACGACTCTCTGTAGCGCATTTCTCTCCGCGGTTGTGCAGCTGGAGAACCAGTTGCAGATGCCGTAGGTGAGGATGCTCTCCACTGCGCCGCGGTAGAAGGTCACCAGTATCTCCTGCTTGCTGTGTTCCTTCCTGAGGACTCTCAGGATGTATAGCCGCTGTTGTGCCTTCTTGATGGTGGCTTTTGTGTTGTCCTTCCAGGTCAGGTCATCCTGCATGTGCACCCCCAGGAATCGGAGGGTTGAGACTCTCTCCACGCTCTCTCCGTCGATGAGCAGGGGCTGGATCTCGGACTTTTTCCTCCTGAAGTCTACGATGATTTCCTGGGTCTTTGACTTGTTCAGCAGCAGGTTGTTAACCTTGCACAGCTTGCTCAGTTGCTCTACCTCATCCCTGTACGCCGCCTCGTCCCCCACCGAGATGCATCCCACCACGGTGGTGTCGTCTGCAAACTTTACGATGGAGTTGCTGGGGTGGACGGGGGTGAAGTCGTAGGTGTAGAGGTTGTAGAGGATGGGGCTTAGCACGCAGCCCTGGGGGGACCCAGTGCTGAGTCTGAGGGCTGTGGAGGTGTGGGGGCCCACCCGCACCCTCTGGGGGCGGTCGGTCAGGAAGTCCTTGATCCATGCACATAGAGTGTGATAGTCCCAGGTCTAGTAGTTTGGTCACTAGCCTGTCTGGAAGGATGGTGTTGAAGGCGGAGCTGAAGTCCACAAAGAGCAGTCTCGCGTAGCTGTTTCCCCTCTCCAGGTGGGATAGAGTGGCGTGGAGAGTCGTCGCGATGGCGTCCTCTGTGGACCTGTGGGCTCTGTAGGCGAACTGGTATGGATCCAGGTTGGGCGGGAGGCGTGTATGTGGGCCCGGACTAGTTTCTCGAAGCACTTCATGATGATTGGTGTGAGTGCCACCGGGCGGTAGTCGTTTAGGCAGCTCACCGTGCTTTTCTTCGGGACTGGGATGATAGTTGAGGTTTTCAGGCAGGGTGGGATGGTGGCCTGGGACAGGGACTGTCTTTATCCAAAGCGCTTTACAACTGCCTCTCATTCACCCATTCACACACCACATTCACACACCAATGGCGGCAAGCTACCATGCAAGGCGCCGGCCCCGCTCACTGGGAGCAATTTGGGGTTCAGTGTCTTGCCCAAGGACACTTCGACATGTGGCCAGCCGGGGCTCGAACCGCTGATCTGCCAACCTTGCGATCATTAGACGGCGGCTCTACCTCCTGAGACACAGCCGCTCATATACGGCTCAGTTGCAAAAATGAAACAGGAAACAGGAAGGTGTGAAGAACGGGGCTGCATTTCGGGACAGAAGTGACAGCCTAATTTGCCACGGTACCGGTGCCAATGTTATAAGACATGCTTAAGAAGGTTAAGAAGCAATTTGACATCTATAAGCTCGCTAAGAGGCTTATTACCCAGGAGACAAGATTACAGCACACAGGATGTATTAACATTTGCTGCTCATGAATGTATTCTGTAATTTGACAATCACCTGGCTGCCAGTTGGCATAAACAAAGGGGGAGGATAGAGTCACTGTAGTGCTCAACAAATAAATCCGGTGTAAAAGTTCAGATGTTTTCACTCGTAAAGCATAGGCTTAGTTATAGTTATGTTTCTTTAAATTCAGACAGACATGTATCCTCGTTGTTAACCCTCATATCTCTAGGACAGACAAACAACATGAACCAGAGCTTCTTTCTGGGCCAGTGGGACACCAATACTATATATATATATATATATATATATATATATATATATATATATATATATACCAATACTATATTGGCTTTAGCCTGGAGAGCTTTGTCATGAAGTGTCCTCCAACTCATCCAATCTTCCCGTGGCATAAATCCACACTGTGACAATAATAACTATTAACTCTATATTGTATACTGCTGTGCATCGAGCCAATGCTTACACTTCCCACAATCTAAACCCCTGAGGTAATACTGATGTTTATACTACAGAGATAAGACTTGGATCGCAATCTAGTGAAACTAGTGTATTTTAAAAATAAACATTTTGTGTATTTCAGTTCATTGTAAACACAGATTTACGGTAGACCTGTTTTTGTTACGAATGTAAAGCGTAGCCCACTGCAATATCTGCATATTAACGTTTCAATACACCCAACCTTGAAAATAAATAGCTCCCGTGGGTAGGAGTAGATGCAATCCTTGCAATGGTTTGTCTGTGGTTACAATGCGAGACGTGTGAACCGCCATCAGATAAGGCCCTTAAACTGTCACGCAAAATCAGTAGCTGCCTCCTAGAGAACCCTCCATCCGCAGGCCACGCTCCCCATCATCACCCCCTCTACGTCCACCTCAGAGGAGGCCTTTATCTCACCTCCGCAACAACATTATACATTTATTTATTTTTATGTGTAGAGGATATGAAACAAATATTTAAATAATGCATTGATGCATGTTGTATGAATATTGAAGAAAGAAAGAGAAGGTATAGTGTGTGATCCAGCATGCAGGCTTAGAGATGGGATAACCTTGTGTCATAGTGGACAATCGTGATGTTAGAATTATAAGGTTCTATCTCCATTGTTGTCAAAATTTAGTTTTTTACATACTCTGATCCATTAGGTGTTTATTAATGCCTGTGTGGTGGTTATTTTTAAAATGTTGACATTTTTGAGTTAGTAATTCATAAAATACAAAGGTTCCATCTCACAAAACATAATGGAATGTAAAAACTGTGACGCTCAATATCTCTGAACTACCATAAACGGAGATAGAACCATATCATTCTAAGCTCACGCAATGTATGATACAATGTAGATCTAGTTTGTCTTTTTTTTCTATTACATAGCCAATAATTCAGAGACAATTGCAGAGACAATGTTTAACTTCCAGACCATTTGTGTGTAATAATTGACTGTTCAACCGTTAAAAGGTATCAAAGAAGAACTAACCGAAATTGAAAGTCAGGATCTCAATTAATTGAAAATGCATTTATCTACCTTTTGAAAGAGATGATTAAGTACGCCTTCCCAGTTGTGTGCTATCAGAATCACCCTGCCCTTATGACATTGCTCTGCAGAAGAGGGACACCATTTAATCTGGAGTATCCAATGAATATCTTTTACATATTTTTCTCCCGTGCATTGTAGCCCTGCTGAAGTCAAATGAGGGGGGTGAGACAGCCTGCGGGTATCTGCACACGCACACACGCAACACAATAAACGACTGGCAAAGAAATAGAGTGTGATAGTGTGTTATCAATCTGAGGGAAGGGTTGGTCGATGCAGAACAAGAACAAAAATGACTATCTACTATTTCAACCGTTTTGTCACCAACAGAGCAATCTACTCTCAAGTTTGCAAAAAAGGCCAATTGCTGAGGGCCCAAGGAGGAACAATGTAAATGACTTGTGGGTAATAAATTGGTGGTGCAAAATACAGTACAGGGGCGGCTGTGGCGCAGGAGGTAGGGCCGGCGTCTAATGATCGCAAGGTTGGCAGATCAGTGGTTCAAGCCCCAGCTGGCCACATGTCGAAGTGTCCTTGGGCAAGACACTGAACCCCAAATTGCTCCCAATGAGCGGGCCGGCGCCTTGCATGGTAGCTTGCCACCATTGGTGTGTGAATGGGTGAATGAGAGGCCGTTGTAAAGCGCTTTGGAATAAGACGCTATATTAGTCAGTCCATTTACTTGTGGTTAATAAATTGGTGGTGCAAAACAGTACTTTTTCATGGTTAAATTGTTCATGTTTCATTTATGTACTATAAAATAAATATGTTTTAAGTACGTAGAAATTATTAAAAAACAACAACATTTTCCTACCTTTCTTATCACACAAGTTGTAAATGTTCTTATCCAATTAACTACTGTTTAGTTTTGTTTTCTTGATTATTTTGTCTGAATTCAAAACTTGAAAATGAATACACTAATTAAGAGACTAGAGATGTATACATAACCCTAATTTAATCAGACAGGAAAATGTGGGCCTACAAGAAATGATAAGCCTATGTTACACAATGCTTATACTAATAATAGTATTATTAGCCGTTTGAAAAACTCCCATGGGAAAAAGATATGGGGATTTCAACGAACTACATTCTGACTGCAGTCTTCTGAGACACATCATGTCTATATTGAGAAGGGAGCAAATTAAACAGGCATAGCTCCCCACCATAGACATGAATACATCATTGATCCACACCGACAGAACAGATGAAGACATGTTCCACTTTAACATGACGACCTCAGAGTGATTTAAAAGTGACACGCGTCTGAATCATTGCCCATCAAAGCTGAATTACGGCCAATGGTGACATGTGGGGAAATGTTGCATTAAGTAAATCTTCCCAAATGCAGATGGTTACGAGCAATTATGTGAATTAACTTGTCAGATTGTTCATCAGGGACGTTTGTCTTCCCACGCGGTCTCAGATAGATGCGTAGGCGTCCTTTACACATAATATAACCCTAACTCTAACCCTGAACAGTCAGACAGGCCTCTGGGTGCCAGCAGGGTGGCCAAGGGAGGGAGGGTGTATTATCGTCAAGTTTACCACAAATCATGAAAAGTATTCTACAGATATCTACACCAAATATCAACACTACATTTAAATGGACTGACTTATATAGCGTCTTATTCCAAAGCGCTTTACAACGGCCTCTCATTCACCCATTCACACACACACATTCACACACCAATGGCGGCAAGCTACCGTGCAAGGCGCCACTGGGAGCAATTTGGGGTTCAGTGTCTTGCCCAAGGACACTTCGACATGTGGCCAGTCGGGACTCGAACCGCCGATCTGCCGACCTTGCGATCATTAGACAGCAGCTCTACCTCCTGAGACACAGACGCCCCAACAACATTTCTGATTAATGCGATGGCTTGGAAATGTTAGGAATGCTGATATCTGGAGCAAATAAAATGTATGTATAAGAGTTAGGACAGGTGAACTATAATTCAGTTGAACTTTACCTTCTACTAGTTAAAGTGATGACGGTCACAACAAGCCCTTCTGTTCCCTGGGGGACTCTAGCTCTGCTGAGTGTAGTGAGAAACCTTCATCTGGGAAAATGTGAAAAGTAAGGATGAAGCGTCAAGGTTAACTGGTGTGGCCTTGGCCAGCGTATCCTGCTACCAGGTCCATTTGTCATAAGAAAGCAATCTCCCAATCATAGTCTTGCTCCGTAGCTACCATCAGTTTTAATACCAATACATTATTTGATTCAAATCACAAAATGGTCTTAGACCCAAAAACATATCAGATCTCCTCCCACCCTTCCAGCAAGGTCCCTAAGGTCAGCTGAGACTAATCAGCTAATCATTCCAAGAGTGAAAATAAAAACACAGTGCAGCAGCTTTCAGTCACGCTGCTGCATGCTCCTGGAACAAACTCCCTGAAGAAATCAAACAGGCCCAAACCCTTAAAATATTTAAATCTAAGCAAAAAACCTTAATGTTTTGCACCAGTTATGATTAAACACAAACACTTCTATCAATGTCTTTTATCCATTAACTATTGTCTTATTGAATGTTTTTATCTATTTACTTATTCGCTTGTATTCATTGTCATTTTAATTTTCTTACTATGCTCCTCTTGCTGTATTTTTTAAAATAATGTATGTGAAGCACTTTGAATTGCCCCTGTTGTATGAAATGTGCTATACAAATAAACTTGCCTTGCCTTGCCTTATTATTTTCAAAATAAAATAAAAAATGTCGACTTTTTAATAAGATGACAGGGTACACGGAGGTTGGTAACATGGTTACCATGGCTACGACACTACAGGGAAACACGTTAGTTAACTTTGCCAAAGCCAATCCTGAATACTGACAGCATGCTATAGGACCACCCCAGCATAACAGCTGTCTAATTATTACACCAGAGAGAGGTGTTTGAGGTAGCGTGTTGTGTAGTGTTAGCGTGTGTTATGGGACAGTAACGACAGCTCACTGAAATGTAATTAGGAGTATATTTCTACTCCAATGTCAGGTTTACGTAACACATTGCCTTTATAAACATAATACAATATAGGCCGTCCATGTTTGAATATGTTCTGTTTACAGTATGTTACTGCATTACCACAGTATGAATATGTTACAATATTATAATGGACTGCACTTATATAGCGCCTTTATCCAAAGCGCTTTACAACGGCCTCTCATTCACCCATTCACAGCAAGCTACTAACTAGGCAAGGCGCCGGCCCGCTCACTGGGAGCAATTTGGGATTCAGGGTCTTGACCAGCCGGGGCTCGAACCGCCGATCTGCCAACCTTGCGACCATTAGACACCGGACACTCTACCTCCTGCGCCACAGCCGGCCCATTCGTTCATTGTCTTTTTCCTCTATTCACATTACAAGATACTGTAGTATGTCACTGCATTACCACAGTATGAATATGTTACAATGTTATGTACACTATTTTGTGTATTTAGTATTGGCCCAGCACAGTGATATTTCATTTTTTGTGAGCTTAGAATGATAAGGTTCTATCTCCGTTTAGGGCAGTTCAGAGATATTGAGCGTCAACGTTTTTACATTCCATTATGTTTTGTGGGATGGAACCTTTGTATTTTATTAATTACTAACTCAAAAATGTCAACATTTTAAAAATAACACCATGCACACAGGCATTAATAAACACCTAATGGATCAGATTATGTAAAAAACTAAATTTTGACAAAAATGGAGATAGAACCTTATAATTCTAACATCACGATTTGGTATATTTTCACTTTATTAGCCCGTCAGTGACACTCCCTGAGGTCCTATTACCCTATCTTCATGAGACGCTGTTCCCTCTCTCCCCTCTCTCCCCTCTCTCCCATCCTTGTTACTGTGGCTGCTCATCTCTCTCCTGAGGGCTAGCATTCACTAAAGTTGTCGCTATCAATTCCAGCATATTTAAAGCCTGTTGGCCCATGTCATTATCCGTTTCAGGGGAGACATTTTTGGGGAGTATGTAAAGAAATACTCCATGTTAGTTTACAGAAAATATGACCTACAGTAGGCTACATTCTGCTTGTTTCTAAAGCTCTCACTGGCACAACACCAGAATATCTGAAATAACTTTTGCTAGCATATCAGCCCAATAGAGCTCTCAGGTCTTCTGCTAGCATATCAGCCAAATAGAGCTCTCAGGTCTTCTGCTAGCATATCAGCCCAATAGAGCTCTCAGGTCTTCTGCTAGCATATCAGCCCAATAGAGCTCTCAAGTCTTCTGACGCTGGTTTTCTCTGTGTACCACATGTACAAAAGAAGAGATTTGGTGAGGCTGCATTCTCATTTTATGCACCCAGATTGTGGAATGCACTGCCAGTTTACATTAGGGATGCAACCTCAGCACATTATGTTCAAGTCAAGACTAAAAACCCATCTTTTTAACATTGCCTTTAAATGACTAAATAATTAAATGATGATTATATAATGATTGGAGCACTTTGAGCTGCAACGTTTGCAGGAAAAGTGCTATACAAATAAAGGTGATTATTATTATTATTATATGGACCTTGGAAATGACCAACATGTTGATACTGCTAACAAACTAAGCAACATTTTTCAGTAGGATGGCCTTTTTCCTCTATTTACATTGCGAGATACTGTAGTGAACAGAGTCGTGTCATAGATGTTAACTTCACTTTGTGAATTCCACCTATGAAAGCAATCTTTACTGATAGTAATAGACTACGGCTGCGATTCAATCGTAGCAGATTGCTTTTCCGCACCGCTCTTTCAGACGTGTATTTAAACAATAGAACGTTCCGGATGGAGACAGTAAGTCGATGTAGACATCAACAGTCTGGTTTACATGGGATGAGTTCCCCGACTAGTTCACCATCGGTGTTGAACGCTATCTGAGACACACCGCTGCAAATCAAACACACTTATGAAAGAGTTGAAAGCTTATGAACGAGTTGAATCGCAGTCTAGCTCTATCAGTGTCATATGTGTCAGTTTGATCTTTGCCATCATACTTCTCAGGAGCAAGACCGTTTTTGTAGCTCCAATTTAGTGACTGGAGATTCAATACAACTCCACAAGGCAGGAGAGAAGCAGATGTAAATAGCAGAAGACAAGTGCAGACCACATCTGCCACATCTACTGCCTCAGCTGGATTTACTCAATAGTAAATCAAAACAAATGGAAATTGTGTGCGTAGAATTATCAGGTTCTATCTCCGTTTAGGGCAGTTCAGAGATATTGAGCGTCAACGTTTTTACATTCCATTATGTTTTGTGAGATGGAACCTTTGTATTTTATTAATTACTAACTAAAACATTTCAACATTTTAAAAATAACACCACACAGGCATTAATAAACACCTAATGGATCAGATTATGTAAAAAACTAAATTTTGACCAAGAATGGAGATAGAACCTTATAATTCTAACGTCACGAAATTCTAAGAGCTGCAGTCTCACAATAACCTCCAGTGTTTCAAATAATTCTGCCCTTTATTAAATAAAACATCCAAAACCTACAATTAAAAAGTACTGTACCAGTACTCAGAAAGTATTGTGTTGTGTCTTGGAACTAACGATTCAACACAACACCCAGTCTTAACCACATGGAGAGCATTCAACATTCAATTCAGGTGAATATGAGTGACTACAGTACCTCATCTGCACAATAACACTTAGCCTATACTTCAACTATAAAGTGGAAGGAAATGTACTGGCTTAACAAGGCATTCTAAAGGGAGGATCCATTGTGCCTTTAGACCACCAGATCGATATCCACTTTAACTTTGAACAGTGCGAACAATAGGACCATTAGGTGGTAGACCTGGGTAAAGCCCCTGAGTCATGGCAGGAAAGCGAGACTGGTCTGGCCTGTTCAGCTCAGAAGCAGAGCTAGTGACACCTTAGCTAGAGAGCTAGCTAGCAGGACCTTAGCTAGAGAGCTAGCTAGCGAGACCTTAGCCAGAGAGCTAGCTAGCAGGACCTTAGCTAGAGAGCTAGCTAGCGAGACCTTAGCCAGAGAGCTAGCTAGCAGGACCTTAGCCAGAGAGCTAGCTAGCAGGACCTTAGCTAGAGAGCTAGCTAGCGAGACCTTAGCTTCGATGCAACACTTCTCATTTGTGGTGTGGTGGTATTGACCTGCTGGAGCCTTCCACTTAATTCAACCATGAATGACCATGAATGACCTTACCTGGTTCAACCATGAATGACTTTACCTCATCTGGTTCAACCATGAACGACCTCACCTCATCTGGTTCAACCATGAACGACCTCACCTCATCTGGTTCAACCATGAACGACCTCACCTCATCTGGTTCAACCATGACCGACCTCACCTCATCTGGTTCAACCATGAACGACCTCACCTCATCTGGTTCAACCATGAATGATCTTACCCCACCTGTTTCGGCCATGTTTGGAGTTTTTCACTTGGAGGCTATGTTGCTTAAAAGTTACAAGTGAGCTGATTAAATGTTATTTTGTCATCACCAATCGTTCCGAACTCCTCTGACCTTGAATAAAAAATCAGATGCGGACCTTTGAGTGATACGTTTGAGAATCCCTACTGTAGCCTCCATCTTGGGCGGCAGATCAGTTTGTTCTCCAAACTTTCCTCTTCCTCTGGCAATCACTCTGGTCCATGATAATAGTTATCTTATCTGTACCCTGCCCATCCTTTTCTGAGGATAATTAGTGGTGTGCACCTGCAGTGAAGCGTCTGTAGCTCGGCTGGTGATGTGTGCTGTGGATGCTAGGCTCTGACACGTTCACGCCTCCCTCCTGGAGAGTGTTCCTGATCTGTGACACAGCTGTTCTGCGGTTGTGCTTAATTAGGGTGAGTGATCATCGGTCATCCCACTGTGGAAGTCTTCCTTAGCCTACCAGCCCCCGTTTATGATTGCTGAGTTCCACCAGTGTGTTTTGTTTCTTTTGAATGATTTTCCAGACAGTTGAATTTTGGCAAGCGTAAGGTTTTGGCTATGTTTCTGATAGTAGTTTTCCCACGGGCTGTCAGAACTGCAGAGTCACTACCCATCTTCCGTCGGAGACTGAAGACCTCCATCTCTTCAGGTTACACCTTAACTGCTCCTCCTGAGACATCTACTACCCCCCAGCACTGCGTCTCCTGAGACACCCCCTTTTCCCCCTTTACTGTGTCTCCTAAGACTTCTACTGCCCCCCCTTGTACTGTTTCTCCAGTGTCTATAAAAAAATACAAAATAGTTGTAGTTATATATCGTTGTTTGTTTGTTTTTCCTTCTATCACAGAGACTGCCAATGGCCCCGGGCCTGAGCTGGATTACTCTTTCTGCTGCAACTGGTGAACTGATGATTCACTTGCTTAGTCAAATGTATTGATTGTAATTCGCTTTGGAATAAGGCGTCTGCTAAATGCCAAAAATGTCAAGTCAAAGTCAGCTTTATTGTCAATCCAATATATGTACAGACATACAGAGGGCTGAAATTGCGTTTGCCTCTCATCCATGGTGCATAGCAACCAAAAACAATAAATAACAATATAATATGACAAGATTTAAGAAAAGAACTATATACAAATATACTAGATAAAATATTTGAAATGTGCGGTACAATGTATAGGGGTGGAATACAATATGAACAATGACAATAGTGCAATAGTGGTAATTGGCTCAGTATAATAGGGTAAAGTGGCTAAAGTACGTAAATGTATGGATGTACAGGTATGCTTGTATGTATGTATGCATGAAGTGAGATTGTATTAAATAATATATTGTTATGGTAAATATAAATGTGATGTTTTCTGATTCTGTCAGCGTTGTACTAGCTCCCTAGTCTTTCATTGACACCTCTGAGGACCTCGTGTTGACAGACACCAATAGCAAACAAAGACAAATCCAAAGCCTAGCATCAATACTAGACATTGACAGCTCTGCTGTGCCTCCACAGATGATGTGCCAGAACACACCTTACCAGAAACACCTGAAATGTGATGCGAATGCAAAGATACAAACATTTCTCACAGGGTCAAATGGCTAAATGGTAAATGGTCTGCACTTATATAGCACCTTTTTTGCTGCTCCAAAGCGCTTTACAACAGCCTCTCATTCACCCATTCACACACACACATTCACACACCAATCGCGGCAAGCTATCATGCAAGGCGCTGGCCCGCTCACTGGGAGCAATTTTGGGGTTCAGTGTCTTGCCCAAGGACACTTCGACATGTGGCCAGCCAGGGCTCGAACCGCTGATCTGCCAACCTTGTGATCATTAGACGGCGGCTCTACCTCCTGCGACACAGCCACCCGCTTGTGGCTGCTCCAGTGTTAACAGTAGAACAGCCGTGGCTATTTTACCTACTAAGAGCCACCTCAGGGGTGAAATGACCATAACATGTTATATGTAGGCATACATATGACTTACGCAATGTTATAAGACTTATTTTGATGAGGGGAAAGCAAGCTACCTGCATTAGCCAGCACCTGGGATACACCCGGCCACTCTATCTAGTTTGAGTGTCGAGTATTCATTGTATAAACTGTTAACGAATCATGAGCCTGCTTGTATTTCCATTGTTCATTATTTGAATAAACACAGACACAGATCACACACTAAATGGTAAATAGACTGCACTTATATAGCGCCTTTCTTGCTGCTCCGAAGCGTTTTACAACGGCCTCTCATTCACCCATTCACAGTTCACACACACATTCACACACCAATGGCGGCAAGCTGCCATGCAAGGCGCCGGCCCGCTCACTGGGAGTAATTTTGGGGTTCAGTGTCTTGCCCAAGGACACTTCAACATGTGGCCAGCCGGGACTCGAACTGCTGATCTGCCAACCTTGTGATCATTAGACGGCGACTCTACCTCCTGAGACACAGCCGCCCTACTAGAGGTGTGTGGTGTAATAATGCAGTGTTGCGCTTTGACACCAGATTCCACAAAGGACATACGCTGCACCAGGAATAGACAACCAAACTGTGCCACAGGGAAACTAACACTGTCGGTTGGGGACGTCTAACAAAAGGGGCGAGACACTGAACCCCAAATTGCTCCCAGTGAGCGAGGCCGGCGCCTTGCATGGTAGCTTGCCGCCATTGGTGTGTGAATGTGTGTGTGAATGGGTGAATGAGAGGCCGTTGTAAAGCGTTTTGGATAAAGGCGCTATATCAGTGCAGTCCAAAAAGTCTACTTCTGAGGGGAGTGAAAGCAGGATTTAGTGAGGGTCATATTATGCTTTTAGTTAAGGTCTTTGCTTTCTTGATGTAGCCTAAACTATAAGCAAGACTGGTCGATACTGTAAGCAGACATACAGGACACACACTGACACAGAACACACACTTACACAGAACACACACTTACACAGAACACACACACTGACACAGAACACACACACTTACACAGAACACACACTTACACAGAACACACACTTACACAGAACACACACACTGACACAGAACACACACACTACACTGAACACACACTTACACAGAACACACACCTACACAGAACACACACCTACACAGAACACACACCTACACAGAACACACACCTACACAGAACACACACTTACACAAAACACACACACTTACACAGAACACACACACTGACACAGAACACACACACTGACACAGAACACACACACTGACACAGAACACACACACACTTACACAAAACACACACTTACACAAAACACACACACTTACACAGAACACACACTTACACAGAACACACACCTACACAGAACACACACTGACACAGAACACACACTACACTGAACATACACTGACACAGAACACACACCTACACAGAACACACACCTACACAGAACACACACCTACACAGAACACACACTTACACAGAACACACACCTACACAGAACACACACACTGACACAGAACACACACACTTACACAGAATACACACTTACACAGAACACACACACTTACACAGAATACACACTTACACAGAA
>NC_137674.1:86540939-86720939 GCF_963989245.1 Nansenia antarctica
CCCCTTTAAGAGTGTCATTCTGTTGAGAGCAAAATAAGTATAACTAGAGTATAACTATAAAGTAAATAACTATAACTTGATCATTGAACTGAAGCATTCACTGTTCAGTAGATATTTGCATGTAATAAATATAAGAAAATGATGTGAAGTTCTAATTTAAAGAACTTCCACCCTATGTGTCAGACATTACTGTCACACCAGACTAGGCAGCAGGATTATAGCACCCCTAGAGGATGCTAGGAGAAGACACAGCAAACACATCATCCTACCTATTAACCTTTAAGCACTGATGCACTATATAAACATTGAACTGAAAAACAGAACAAAAATAAGCTTACTTTTTCAAGGGTGTGTGAGGAGACAGAAGAAGTCCCTTTCCATTTGCTTTTGCACTAAAAGCTTACTTACAAAGCCATCAACAATCTGGCCCCCTCCTACCTTGCCGACCTCGTCCCCCTCCACACCCCCTCCCGTTGCCTCAGGTCTGACGACCAAACCACCCTCAAGACCACCAGGACCAAGCTCCGGACCTGGGGTGATGGGGCTGCGGCTGAAAAGGCCCTGTCCCTCTGGAACGCCCTCCCCAACCACATCAGACAGGCCAACACCCTCCCAACATTTAAACAGGCCCTCAAAACCCACCTCTTCAAGCTCGCCTTCACCAGTTAACCCTCTCCCCCCTCTCCCCTTCCCAACCACATCAGACAGGCCAACACCCTCCCAACATTTAAACAGGCCCTCAAAACCCACCTCTTCAAGCTCACCTTCACCAGTTAACCCTCTCCCCCCTCTCCCCTTCCCATGTGTCCCCAGCACTACCATAATTAGGCCCCTATACTTTCTTTACCTTTTTGTTTCTTTTTATTATTACTACTCAATCTTTTCAGTTTGTAAAGCGTCTTTGAGTGTCTAGAAAAGCGCTATATAAGTCTCATGTATTATTATGATTATTATTATGATTATTATGATTATTATTATTAATAAAACCATTCTACTCAACAACACTTCTACTTCTAATGGTGAAGTAGGTGAATGTGAGCGGTGTCTTACTAGTTGCTGGGTTGTGTTACTGGGGGACATCAGGCTCAGTGTATCTGGAGAGCATAGGGCACCGGTAATGAAAGGTACACAAATACTGACATTTGTTGCAGAGTTGACTGATACCAGTGTAAATAATTAATAAGTTATGTATAGTACATTATAGGTACCGTCTGCAGTTGAAATCCGGGTCCTTGAAATCCTTGAAAGTTTGTGAATTTGAGGGGAAAAAATCAAGGTCTTTAAAAGTTTTTGAAAATAGACATGGGTCATTGAAAGTGCTTGAATTCCCATCTCTCTCTCTCTCTCAAAAAAATTAAATAATATTCATACACCGCCGTAAGAGTTACAACCGCCGTAAGTGTGTGGATATGAGCTGTTAATGGACACCCTGCCATGCATTCATTCTTACTTAAGATTGTTCGGTGGACTCTGGCAATACAATACAAAACAGTGCATATATAAAAGTACCTCTTAAATTTGCCAGTTAC
Source organism: Nansenia antarctica (assembly GCF_963989245.1). Taxonomy (NCBI): domain Eukaryota; kingdom Metazoa; phylum Chordata; class Actinopteri; order Argentiniformes; family Microstomatidae; genus Nansenia; species Nansenia antarctica. The sequence continues at coordinate 86,542,469 of NC_137674.1, forward strand.
AAGCCAACAGTTTTAATTGAGTTGTGATAGTTTGTAAATAGTTTTTAAAACCACAGAAAGCAACGAGCTCCAGATGGGTTTTCTGATGTGACGGCACTATCTTTCCGCAGATGCAGAAAGTCTTTAACAATCTAGAATCGTTCCACGATTTATAAGACAGAGTTCGGGCAGGTTGGCATCGTGCAGGAAAGACAGACACTTGACGTAAGACAATAGCCTTTTCTCCATCGTTAGAAACACGACTCCTCACCTCCTCTCCTCCTCCTCTCCTCCGTCCTTCACTCCCTCTGCTCTCGGAAGGCGTCGGAGGAGAAGGTGTAACACGTCAGTTAAGTTGTCTTCCTAACAATTGAGGAAAGGCTAAAGTGTCTTGGTTGACTATGTGAATATATACGTACATACATGAATATGTGTCTGGGAAGAAAGTGGTTTATTCACTCTGTCAGGTGGAATGTGGGACAGTGAGGAATATAATGCCATCAACTGAAAATATTATCTTATATATCACAGCAGACTGACATTGATGTCTGAGTGCCTGTAGCTAATGAAGCCTCACACCCTGTCTTTTGATGTTGGGTACCTTTATGGCATGAAATATGTTCTGGGTACATTAATATTCCCCACAATGGAGCCTCAGGTTAACACTAGAACAGCCATGAGGAAACATTTGAAGGAATTTCAAGGAAAATGTGATATCTTTGTACTCGATCAAATTTCAGGACCCTCATTTCATGACTTTTCCTATGTGCGTTCTACCACCCAGTATCCTTACATTTTCAAAATCACATCAGGATAAGCTAGTATAAAGCTATTTTGCAGTTTTTCTGTGTAGGAGGCAGGCTACTTTACAAGCGGCCAACTCGTGGTCGTTGTGTGTAAGTAGAAGCTTCCCATTGTAAAGACTATGGTCATTTGACCCCAGAGGCAGCTCTTATAGTAGGTAAAAAAACTGTATAATGTAAAGAACATTTATTTAGTCTTTTTTGTTTGTTTCTTTTTGTTCCTTCTATCACAGAGACTGCCAATGGGCCTGAGCTAGCTAGCTCTTCCTGCTACAACTGGTGGATTGATGATTCACTTCCTTAGTCAAATGTATTAATTGTAAGTCGCTTTGGAATAATGCGTCTGCTAAATGCCAAAAATGTAAATGTAAAAAAGGCACGGCTGTTCTAGTGTTAATGTACAAATAAGGGTTATGGTTAACAACCACGACTGGTGACTCGAGTGTCAAGTGTGTATTTGCTCACTTTGCTAAGGATTAATACCTTAGGTCAAATCGATTAGGCACCTAAATGTATTGTATGAATAAGAAACAAGTGCAAACAGTAGCACAAACTACTACAGTTTGAATAACACAGTTTGACATACAAACGTGAGACCAGATCTGTTTCACCTTGCTGGGTACAGACATGCAACAGTGCCCTTCCCCAAGCCCTCAGGAGTCCCTGTAACATAAACCTCTTTCACCCTCCTAGACGCTCTCTCCCACCAGATAGGCTGTGGTCAGGATGCAGAACCAGACATATTAGGTGGCAGACTGGCAGTATGGGCTCGACACATGTCTGACCAACTCCTTATCGATGAGGGAGGGGAGCGCTCCTTACCCCTAGACTGTCACAAGACTCTGTGACATCTGCGGCTCGCAGATGGTGTGTGATGATGTCGCAGCCGACCGGTTCCTATCCTCCTATGAAAAGACGGAGAAAGAAATCAGTAATCCTTGCCATTTTTTGAACCAACAGAGACTCTTTCAGAGAACGAGTCACATGTTAATTTATCTTCATTACACACCTCAGGAAGCACACTGCTTTTCAATCAACTGCGGAGGCCTGCTCCTTGTACACGTTTCTGAGGCACTGAGGGAAATCTGAATAGCGCTGTACTTCATTACGTTATTGTCACTAACTCTTCCATATTTTCCTTTGCGGAGGGATACTGTTATGATTAATCATTTCTGAAGTTTGTAACAAGGAAGCAGGGGAAATTATTAATTAATTTGACCTTCTACTTTTATAGGTCACAATCAAAGACGTTTTTGTTGCAGTTATTTGTCAGGGTAGCAAAGCACTAAGAGCCTTATCATCCCTACTGGCTGACAGATGACTTTCCAAGGTAAAAATGAACGTGAACCTCATCAATCACTTTGTACGACATCTCACATAAAGTACTGTAATGGGTGGGGGAAGATTACAAAGACTTGTTACCTGAACATTGTGAAGTCGGCTTTGGGGCAATTTGGACAAAAGTGCTTTTAGTGTTTTTGTTTGCTAATCATTGTTGCTAATGCTAATGTTTGCTAATAATTTCACAAATTAGCCTACTCTTACCCTAATCACATGAAGCTAATACCTAAACCTAACACCAACGTTAACCTTAACCACTCAAAGTTAAGGCCTAACACTAGGATGAACAGAATGCCAAAGGGCAACGGCACTTCTGGGTTTACAGGAAGTTCCCAGGTTGTTTATCCAGCCAGTCGTGACGTTATAATTATAAGGTTCTATATCCATTTTTGTCAGAATTGAGTTTTTTACATAATCTGATCCATTAGGTGTTTATTAATGCCTGTGTGGTGTTATTTTTAAAATGTTGACATTTTTGAGTTAGTAATTCATAAAATACAAAGGTTCCATCTCACAAAACATAATGGAATGTAAAAACGTTGACACTCAATATCTCTGAACTACCCTAAACGGAGATAGAACCTTATAATTCTAAGCTCACGCAGTATCTTCAAAACGTGACCCATTTCAAAACATGATCTTGTAATTGTACCATTTTAAAACTCACAACAGTTGCTCTTCAAGATATCATTACATCATCTGCGCCCCGGGCCGATGTAAAAGTTGGATGGGGGCGCATTATAAATAAAATTAACATAACATAACATTTGTGATGAATGGGGCGGCTGTGTCTCAGGAGGTAGAGTCGCCGTCTAATGATCACAAGGTTGGCAGATCAGCAGTTCGAGCCCCGGCTGGCCACATGTTGAAGTGTCCTTGGGCAAGACACTGAACCCCAAAAACTGCTCCCAGTGAGCGGGCCGGCGCCTTGCATGGTAGCTTGCCTACCTCGCCATTGGTGTGTGAATGTGGGTGTGAATGGGTGAATGAGAGGCCGTTGTAAAGCGCTTTGGAGCAGCAAAAAAGGCGCTATATAAGTGCAGTCCATTTACCATGAATCTGATCTTCGATCTTCGAATTGTATAGATCACCGCTCCTACAATGCCGAATGGCGACATGTATAGTGGAACCAGGAAGTGCGTGAGCTCCTCTGTCCTCCATTAATGGATTTTCTTTTATGTTGAAGGAGCCAAAATGATCCAGCTCACTTAAAAGATCGCTATCACCCACCGCTACGATGCCGCGCTTTGTTGGAGCTTAAAGATCTCAACCGGAGGTTACAAGCAAATGTCACCAGATGAAACAGGACATAATAATAGGGCAGGAAGTCCGTGGGCTTGTTAATTAGACACAGCTGATCCCCATAGTGATCCGCAACGCCCCCACTGCTAAGAAAGAATACCTCGATAACAAAATCGAAGAAAACTTAAACAAACCACGTGACCTTTGGAAGCTACTTAATAGCCAACTAGGTTGCAGTCAAAAACTCAAAACCAGGTCTACAAACATCAGCATAAAATCTGGTGATTCTCTCCTTACAGACAAGCTGGATGTGGCTAAGTGCTTAAACACTTTCTTTACAACCATAGCCACTAAATTAGTTAACAATCTACCACCCCACTCAGGGCGTTATGGTGTAGAGCACATCCGTGCGTTCTACAATAAACTGGGAGTACGCAATGATGATTTTAAACTCTCCATGGTGTCAAACGATGAGGTGTTTAAAAAGCTAGGCGCTCTACACTCAGAAAAGGCCACGGGCCATGACAATATTCCAGCCAGATTTCTAAAAGACTCAGCTGCCTCCATTACCCCAATCATCACCCACATAATAAACCTCTCCATCAAACAGGGACACGTCCCCCTTGACTTTAAAATAGCAAGGGTAACCCCACTGTATAAAAAAGGAAGCAAATTAGACCCAGGCAACTACCGACCTGTTTCTATTCTTAATTCCATCTCGAAACTTATGGAAAAAATAGTTTATGAACAGGTTGATAGGTACCTTACCGAAAAAAATCTGATGTATGAATTTCAATCAGGATTCAGAACATCCCATTCCACTGACACATGCCTTCTCTATTTGAACGACCACATCAACCATGAGGTGGACTCGGGCAAGTACTGCGGCATGGTCATGCTGGACCTCCAGAAGGCCTTCGACACAGTAGATCACCACATATTGTTAGATAAACTGAAAGCAATTGGGTTCGATAGAACATCGGTGAGCTGGATGCAATCCTACTTAGAGGGGAGGGAACAGGTGGTTAGTGTGAACGGAACACTGTCCCCCCCCTCCCAGTGACCTGCGGCGTTCCACAAGGAAGCATATTGGGACCTTTACTGTTCCTAATATATGTGAATGACATGTCATCAGCATGTAATTGCAATTTGTTCCTGTTCGCGGATGACTCGGCTCTGCTGGTCTCTGACAGGGACATATTGCAGGTGGAAAAAGCGCTAAGCACTGAACTGAGTAGAATCTGCATCTGGCTAGCTGACAATAAACTATCAATACACCTAGGTAAAACTGAAACCATCCTATACGGATCCCCATCTAAACTCAGAAAGGCTGAAAATTTTAAAATAAAAGTGGGTAACATTAATATCACAAGAAAAGAGGATATTATATACCTGGGCTCCATCTTAGAGGCAAATCTTTCCGGAGATAAAATGGCAGCAAAAGTAATCAAAAAAGTGAACCATAGAACTAGATTCTTGTACAGGATATCCTCACTTGTCAGTAAAAACACACTGAGGACCCTATCAGGAGCTCTCATTCAATGTCACTTCGACTATGCCGTAACATCATGGTACTATAGAACCACAAAGGCCCATAAAACAAGACTCCAGACAGCCCAAAATAAACTGGTTAGGCTTCTGCTAGGCCTCAACCCTAGGACACATCTAACCGCTGCTCATTTTTTGAGCCTTGATTGGCTACGAGTAGTTGACAGAGTGCAGCAGCTTGCACTGGGCCTGGTCTTCAAGATACGCTACACCACAAAGACACCCAAGTACCTGTCAACATACTTCCAAAAAGTGAACAACGTCCACACATACAACACCAGAGGAAGCTCCACGAACCACGTTCAACCGCGTTGCACCACAAACAAGGGGTTAAACTCGTTTGCAAACTATGCAGTAAAGATGTGGAACGCCCTTCCTATAATCTTAAAGGAGTGCAAAACACTGCCCACCTTCAAAACCACTCTCAAAAAACATTTACAGGAGGCTGCAATCCGTAACTGGACCCTCTAAAACAAAAATCTGATTAAAAGACCCGAACTACCCACTGTACATACTTTGTGTTTTGTCCCCCGCCCCCACCTGTGGTGTATGTCCCCACCTGTCCTACCCGCTGTACATACCTTATGTTTTGTTGTATTGTTCTTCCCATGATGGATGTACGTTTATCTTGTAGATAGTAATAGTTATTTGTCTGTATTATCTTGTAGATAGTACTAGTTCTTTTCTTATGTCTGTCTTACATGTAACGATGAATTGAAAATCAAGGACCCCAATTGAAATAAGCCAGTGGCTTTCTTGGGTTTTTATCCTTTTAGTTGACCTTGTATGTAATATGTACTTTCATGTACCTACTTCTGCAAACCTTCTAATAAAGTTTTCAATCAATCAAAAAAAAACCTGGACTCCTTCAAATCAGCCCTCAAAACCCATCTGTTCACCTTTGGCCCCTAGTCACTGTTTCTGTTTTGTCTGTCTGACCATTTCCTGTAGAATTGTAAAGCGTCCTTGGGTTTTATGAAAGGCGCTATACAAATCCAAGTTATTATTATTATTATTTCTATGAACTAGTCATGGGATTGGCTGTTGTACTCTTTAAGGGTGTATACAGTGACATAAACATGTTTATGAATTCTGGGACATTATGTTACGTTGTATGCCAAAGGCCTCACACACTTCCTGGATGATGAAGGAAAATATACTGAAGCTAATGAAATCTGAGTGAAATATCTAGAATGTGATATGTTGTGTAGGAGATGCAGGAGATAGCAAATGATACATATGATCATATTGTTGACGGATGTTGGCTAGCCAAAATGAAGCTGGAGTTGACAGTAATGCTGTCACAGATGAGAATACAAGTGACAGCACGATTGTATTGGATCCAGATCTACACCTGCCTTTGAATTATACAGTGTGTGTGTGTGTGTGTGTGTGTGTGTGTGTGTGTGCGCGTGTTTGTGTGTGTGTGTGTGTGCGTGTTTGTGTGTGTGTGTGTGTGTGTGTGTGTGGGTGTGCGTGCGAGTGAGTGTGTGTGTGTGTGTGCATGCGTGCGTGAGTGCGTGCGTGTGTGAGTGAGTGAGTGAGTGTGTGTGAGTGAGTGAGTGTGTGTGCGTGTGCATGTTTGTGTACACATGTACATTAGGTTTGCGTCCATGTGTGTGTGTTTGTGTGTGTTCCACATTTCTTAATTAACGTTGCAGTTTGCTTTTGCTGTGGTCGACTCCATGCACTCCTCGTGGCATGTGAAGTTATGGGACGCGTGCAGGTTTACAAGTGCAGATGGCGAGCTAGATTATCATGCCCAGGAAATATGAGCAATTTCTCTTTATTGCCCAGCAGATGCTGATTACACAGAGGTGGTATATTATAATTTGAGTGGTACATTGCTACTTTTTTTCAGAGATTAGGAGTCTATTTAAAAGTGAGGAGGAGAGGAAAAAGACGACAACAAAAGTTGAATTACGAAGTCAGATTCATCTGTGACCTCAATCTTGAGGGGGGAATTCAGCCCGCTAACTTATAACTAAGCAATAACCTTCAAATAATAAACGGTTTGGTCTAGCATCGTTCCGCCTTGATGCTATAAGCAACACATTAAGCAACCAACCGAAACAAAGCAATAATCACATCCAATTATATCTAAAAATAGAATTAATGTCATGTATTAATGTAAGTGGCTCATACTGCATGTACATCTTTTTTTTATCAGGTTATCTCAATCAGTTTAACATGCTGTAGGGATCTGTTCGCTAATGAATACAATAGGCTGTTACTGAAAAATCTCAAGGCTTTTCATGTCTGTATTTTGTGCGTTCGAGGTGGTGTTAGTTCATGCAGAGGTTCCATATAAACATTCTGATGGTCGCATTCTTCAGATGCTTTGAAATTTGAAGGCAGGATGATGTCTCTGATGTAGGTTTAAACCATTCTGCTATTCCCTACTGCAATCCATCACCACATAACAAGCAAATCAAATCTCTGGATACTGTAAACTATCACTAACTACAATTACAATAGATATGAAACATAGGAAGACACACAGATGATGTGATGAAAGTCTGTAAGTCAGAAACTGCAGAATGTAAACACAACACGTCTGTGTAACACAACTAATACTGTCTGTGTAACACAACTAGTAAGTACGTAATTAAGTAAAGCTTTATTTATATAGCGCCTTTATATAGCGCCTAGTTGTGTAACACAACTAATACTGTCTGTGTAACAACTAATACTGTCTATGTAACACAGCTAATACTGTCTATGTAACACAGCTAATACTGTCTATGTAACACAACTAATACTGTCTGTGTAACACAACTAATACTGTCTGTGTAACACAACTAATACTGTCTATGTAACACAACTAATACTGTCTATGTAACACAACTAATACTGTCTGTGTAACACAGCTAATACTGTCTGTGTAACACAACTAATACTGTCTGTGTAACACAGCTAATACTGTCTATGTAACAACTAATACTGTCTGTGTAACACAGCTAATACTGTCTGTGTAACAACTAATACTGTCTGTGTAACACAGCTAATACTGTCTATGTAACACAGCTAATACTGTCTATGTAACAACTAATACTGTCTGTGTAACACAGCTAATACTGTCTATGTAACACAGCTAATACTGTATGTGTAACACAGCTAATACTGTCTGTGTAACAACTAATACTGTCTATGTAACACAGCTAATACTGTCTATGCAACACAACTAATACTGTCTGTGTAACACAGCTAATACTGTCTATGTAACACAGCTAATACTGTCTATGTAACAACTAATACTGTCTATGTAACACAGCTAATACTGTCTATGTAACACAACTAATACTGTCTATGTAACACAGCTAATACTGTCTATGTAACAACTAATACTGTCTATGTAACACAGCTAATACTGTCTATGTAACAACTAATACTGTCTGTGTAACAACTAATACTGTCTGCGTAACAACTAATACTGTCTGTGTAACACAGCTAATACTGTCTATGTAACAACTAATACTGTCTATGTAACACAGCTAATACTGTCTATGTAACACAGCTAATACTGTCTGTGTAACACAGCTAATACTGTCTATGTAACACAGCTAATACTGTCTATGTAACACAGCTAATACTGTCTGTGTAACACTATCAGGTTCAGATTCAACACATAACCCTAATCCTAACCCTAACATACAAGTAGGCACAGTGGCTCTCCATGGTGTTGAAACAGCATACTCTGAATCCATTTGGCTGTGATTGGATAGAACAATCGTAATAAAGACAATGTAATCATATCTAGCAATGACTGTCACCAGAGCAGAACAATTAGTCTGATGTCATAACCAATCAGACGAATCCAAGAACAAAAGGCGGGACAAAATGGGAAGGGTGAAAACAATAATTGGATAGGTTACACATCAGATACAGATACAGATAAATGGACTGACTTATATAGCGCCTTTATTCCAAAGCGCTTTACAACGGCCTCTCATTCAAGCTACCATGCAAGGCGCCGGCCCGCTCACTGGGAGCAATTTGGGGTTCAGTGTCTTGCCCAAGGACACTTTGTGGCCAGCCGGGGCTCGAACCGCCGATCTGCCGACCTTGCGATCATTAGACGGCAGCTCTACCTCCTGAGACACAGCCGCCCCAATACAGATACAGTTACAGAATATTTTATTCATCCATGAAGGGCACTTCAGTTTCCACAGTTCATGGCCACAAACTCACGATCACACAACAACACACTCATCACTGGAGCTCAGCACCCAGGCCACGGTTCACAAGTGCAAGTCAGACAGTTCACGTTTAAGAGCAGTTCAATAAAGACATAAAAAGTGCATGAGTTTACAGTTCAAGTTTAAGAACAGATTCAAGGATGCAAACAAAAGTGCATAAAGTGCATAAAGTCAACACACCCCTTCCAGGAACCTGCGGTCCTCAGACATGGGCCTACTCTCCACCCCCCGCACCAACCTACAGACCTTCAGGGGCAGAGCTTTCAGTGTGGCAGCTCCCACCCTCTGGAACTCTCTCCCCACAGCGATACGCAATGCCCCCCCTACCCTGGACACCTTTAAATCAGCCCTCAAAACCCACCTGTTCTCTAAGGCCTTTGGCCTCTAGTTTTGTCACTCTCGCTGTCTTTGTTTCTTTGTTTAGTTTTTCTGTTCTGTCTGTCTGAAATCTGTAAAGCGTCCTTGGGTCTGAGAAAGGCGCTATATAAATATAAGATATTATTATTATTATTATTATTATTATTATTATTATTATAATAAAGTGCATAACAAGTAAAAAGTGGGTAGGAGATGGCAGTACCCCCTCTTTCCCTGCTGGGTCTACTCATCTAGCAGCCGAATGCCTGAAGGAATAAAAGATGGGGTATCATATAATTTCATCCAGGGTTGAAAGTCTGTTGTCAGAATCCTGATGATAGAATCAAGAGAAGGAAATTTAAGAGAAACGCTTTAGGCGTACTGTTGGGGGTCTAGTCCGGGGGAAAGCTGGGCTTTTACACGTCCCTGGGCCCTATTCCACGAAGCTCGATAAAGTTCTAAGCCTCGATAAAGTTCTAAGCCTCGAAAATGTTAGCTTGCGTTCGGTGCCATCAATGTGGCTCAAATAATTCGCTGCTTGGTTGAGCTCCTTCTGAGTCAGATATAATTAGCCTGCTCCCGACCAGGCTAAAACACAGGCTATAGTCATCCGTGCGTCAAAAAAGGCTCACAGGCGGAAACTAAACCCCGAACGACAGTTCCTCATGTGTCTTTTAGGAAATATTAGTTCCCACTTCACACGAGATAGATAGATTAGATAGTTTGACTGTGTGATAGATAGATAATTTGATATTTTGAAAGTGTGATAGATAGATCGATAGATCAATAAAGAAAAGAGTGTAAAAAAAAGAAGTAATTGTCTCAACTTGCATTGCTGTCATCACAGCGGTCTGGCTGGCGTAGTGGTTAAGGCAGCCGACTCGAGTTCCAAAGGTTGCGAGTTCGAGACTTGACTAAGTCATTATTATTTTATTTTTTTATATTTAACCGAAGATTTCATGCAAAGGTTTCAAACACCATTGTAATCGTGTCAGTTCTTGTAAATTAGCCTGCACCATAATTTTATAGCCTACATACTTTTTTATTTTAGATTAGATTCAGACAACGAAATGCAGTAAAAAGTGCGTCTGAAGAGGGATTCGAACCACCGATATAAAATGACGAATAAATCCTATGGCAGCGGTCGATACCACTAGGCCATTGTGGCGATATGACGGTTTGTAGCCTGCTGCGGATATCACCACAGTAGTAATATTCATTTATTAAAATATGAACATATAACAATAACTGGGGCTAGTATGACCTACGCATTTAATCGGTCAGCAATTTCTTGCCAAACCATTTCCCTCGCCTTGTTAATTGCGGCAGTATTGCACTATTTTACATCTTATTTTTCCGTCTTCATAAAAATCAATAATTCGGAATGCTGCGCAAATGTAGTACCCCTGCAGAGTGGAGTATCTTCATTTCGACACTTCAGGGCTTTTTATGTCTGCGTGCACGCGCCCATATCGAAGATTTGTAAGCCTGTCTTCTGTGAACACTGATGACACAAGGCTGATCCTCGTTCGAGGAATCACCTGAGGCTTGAATTCCAATCTCGAGTTGCCTGAGCGCCGCATTTATTTATATCGCAGCTATACTGATCCACCTTTAGTGGAATGGCCTGGAGCGCCTTCTCAAAGACCTTCACGGGCAGTGTTGCCAGATGGGATTGTTTTCCAGCCTAACCACAGTCTAAAAGCCGCCCAGTGTGATCATAAGTAGTCCAATTGGGCGGGAATACGCCCAATCTGGCAACACTGTTCATGGGGCTGGACGTGAACGCAACAGGAAGTGGAAGTCCTTCAGTTTCGCTGCAGCAGAGTTCTTTTCTGGATTATTTGATACTTAACACTAGAACAGCCGTGTCTTTTTTACCTACTAAAAAAGCCCTCTTAACAATGCTCAAGCTGCTATTTACACACAACGACCACTAATTGTCCCCTTGTAAATTAGCCTGCCTCCTACACAGAAAAACAAGCAAAAATAGCTTCAAAATAGCTTCATCACATCATCCTGATGTGATTTTGAAAATGTAAGGATACTGGGTGGTAGAACGCACATGAAATGTCATGAAAGGAGGGTCCTGACATTTGATCGAGTGCAAAAGGTATAAAAAATGTCTTTACTCACAGGGGTCAAATGTCCCCTCATGGCTGTAGGCTAACCACTCTCTAAAACCACTCTCAAAAAACATTTACAGGAGGCTGCAATCCGTAACTGGACCCTCTAAATCAAAAATCTGATTAAAAGACCCGAACTACCACTGTACATACTTTGTGTTTTGTCCCCCGCCCCCACCTGTGGTGTATGCCCCCACCTGTCCTACCCGCTGTACATACCTTATGCTTTGTTGTATTGTTCTTCCCATGATGGATGTATGTGTATCTTGTAGATAGTAATAGTTATTTGTCTGTATTATCTTATAGATAGTACTAGTTTTTTTTGTCTGTCTTAAATGTAACGATGAATTGAGAATCAAGGACCCCAATTGAAATAAGCCAGTGGCTTTCTTGTTTTTTTTATCCTTTTAGTTGACCTTGTATGTAATATTATGTACTTTCATGTACCTACTTCTGCAAATCTTCTAATAAAGTTTTCAATCAATCAAATACTAGTGTTAAATATGTCTATTATCAATTGTTGTCCAACTAACTTAGGCTATTCTATCCTCAGATGGGTTTCAAATATGTTAGGCCATCACTGTGTTACCAAAACCTCTCGCCACTAAAACAGCTTCTTTCCATCTGCCGTCAGCCTCACCAACAAGCGCCCCCCCCCCACTGACACAGACTCTTACCCCGCCCCCATAGACACTATATATTGTAAATATCCATTCATTCATATGTATATCCTATTCATATTTATATATATATAAAAAAAAAATTTTGTTTTTTCAGATTTTATCCCTTTTTCACCCAATTTGGTAGCCAATTTAACCCAACTTAGCATCCAATTATCCCCTGCCTGCCTATTGCATAGGATCCGCCGCACGACCCCGTGGCCGGCAGTCCCAGAGGAGGGCGCCAGGCAGACTAGGCTGACTGGCTCCTCGAGCCCAGTACCGTTATTCCGGCACCCAGGGGGCGGTGTTGCGCGACGGATCCTAGTCCAGAAATACTCCTATACCCCCCTCGGAAGCGGCCGGCCAATATTTGCACCAACTACCACAGCAAATTCCTTGTATGTGAAAACCTACTTGGCGAATAAAGTCATTCTGATTCTGATTCTGAATAGACTCTGACAATAGACTCTGACAATAGACTCTGACAATAGACTCTGACACTAGACTCTGACAATAGACTCTGACACTAGACTCTGACAATAGACTCTGACAATAGACTCTGACAATAGACTCTGACACTAGACTCTGACACTAGACTCTGACAATAGACTCTCACAATAGACTCTGACACTAGACTCTGACAATAGACTCTGACACTAGACTCTGACAATAGACTCTGACACTAGACTCTGACAATAGACTCTGACAATAGACTCTGACACTAGACTCTGACACTAGACTCTGACACTAGACTCTGACAATAGACTCTGACAATAGACTCTGACAATAGACTCTGACACTAGACTCTGACAATAGACTCTGACAATAGACTCTGACACTAGACTCTGACAATAGACTCTGACAATAGACTCTGACACTAGACTCTGACAATAGACTCTGACACTAGACTCCGACACTAGACTCTGACAATAGACTCTGACAATAGACTCTGACAATAGACTCTGACACTAGACTCTGACACTAGACTCTGACACTAGACTCTGACAATAGACTCTGACACTAGACTCTGACACTAGACTCTGACAATAGACTCTGACACTAGACTCTGACAATAGACTCTGACAATAGACTCTGACGCTACTCTTTTTAACAGAGTATGAAAGTATAAGACGATACGGATACACTTATACCCAAGGGTTAGTGACTGGTGTCAGCTCTCCTCCCAGCATCCCCTGTGTTTGTCGGAAGACTCCCCCATCTCCCAGGTGACAGAAACCATTTTGTCCTGGAGTAATTCATTACCTGTTCACTCAGCAGTGACACAACCTAAACTCCATCTGCCTCCACAGTCTCCCGGGAGGTTCGCTATCCTCCCAATAATAAGGACAGCCGGTCGAAACATCTTTACCCACCTTATTACATCTATAACAGTACCATGATTGATTCATATTGTGTTATCCGTATGTCAGGGCACATCCGGGAGTCCCTTTAATGAGAGAGGTATCTCACACAGCACCTGGGACTTTCAAATCACAGGTGATAGACTACACACACGCATGCCAAAGGATGCATGACACTTGTTGTTGAAGTAGTGGGGAAAAAGTAATTTATGTCAAAACCATTTTTTTCCTTGTTTCACTGAGCTGAGGCGAATGTGTTTTTTGAGAACAGAAGACGGCACAGAATCGGTTTTATAATAATGGGAATTGTGTCCCCTAGAGAAACACGATATCTTCAACCTACTGTTGTAGCTACCAATGACAATTACTTTAACACTAATTGACCTACTTACTTACCTACTACAGCTAAAGACTGTGTTGTATAGACAGGCTTCTGGACGGCCCCTAGGGCCTGTCTTTCTGTGTCCTGCTGATGCTGTTTTGCCTGTTTTAACCTGCTGTGGCTTTCGATCTTGTATTATGTTTTATTTGCGTTTCCTCCTTGTTATGTAAAGCACTTTGTGACCCTTGGTCTGGGAAAGGTGCTGTATAATAAATACATTTTACTTACTTACTTACTTAAGCGAGGCGTACAAACAAACATGTGTATTTAAACGCTCTATTGACATTTTATCCAAATCAATCATCTGAGATGAATAAACCAGCAACTTAAAAATACCAACAAAATCATGCAGAAAAACTTTCACTCATCAGTTCCTGCAAACTAAACTCACCCGCTCTGAGATTAAAAATGGACCTCACTGTCTGTTCTCTCTGCAAAGTTGACAGTTCTTACTGTCATGAACCTTGGACCGACATTTCTGCCATTCACAGCAATGTGTGAGAACTCTTTTCAATGTTGATGAATGTGTTCATGGAGCACAGACGGAGCATGCTACATTTTTGGGACGTCTGTGTCTCAGGAGGTAGAGGCTGTGTCTCAGGAGGTAGAGGCTGGTGGAGGTAGAGGCTGTGTCTCAGGAGGTAGAAGCTGGTGGAGGTAGACGCTGGTGGAGGTAGAGGCTGTGTCTCAGGAGGTAGAAGCTGGTGGAAGTAGAGGCTGTGTCTCAGGAGGTAGAGGCTGGTGGAGGTAGAGGCTGTGTCTCAGGAGGTAGAGGCTGGTTTAGGTAGAGGCTGTGTCTCAGGAGGTAGAGGCTGGTGGAGGTAGAGGCTGTGTCTCAGGAGGTAGAGGCTGGTGGAGGTAGAGGCTGTGTCTCAGGAGGTAGAGGCTAGTGGAAGTAGAGGCTGGTGGAGGTAGAGGCTGTGTCTCAGGAGGTAGAGGCTGTGTCTCAGGAGGTAGAGGCTGGTGGAGGTAGAGGCTGTGTCTCAGGAGGTAGAGGCTGGTGGAGGTAGAGGCTGTGTCTCAGGAGGTAGAGGCTGGTGGAGGTAGAGGCTGTGTCTCAGGAGGTAGAGGCTGGTGGAGGTAGAGGCTGTGTCTCAGGAGGTAGAGGCTGGTGGAGGTAGAGGCTGTGTCTCAGGAGGTAGAGGCTGGTGGAGGTAGAGGTTGTGTCTCAGGAGGTAGAGTCTGGTGGAGGTAGAGGCTGTGTCTCAGGAGGTAGAGTCGCCGTCTAATGATCACAAGGTTGGCAGATCAGCGGTTCGAGACCCGGCTGGCCACATGTCGAAGTGTCCTTGGGCAAGACACTGAACCCCAAAATTGCTCCCAGTGAGCGGGCCGGCGCCTTGCATGGCAGCTAGCCGCCATTAGTGTGTGAAAGTGTGTGTGAATGGGTGAATGAGAGGCCGTTGTAAAGCGCTTTGGAGCAGCTTTGGAGCAGCAAAATAGGCGCTATATAAGTGCAGTCCATTTACCATTTTAGAGGAGAGCCCAGCTGGTTCAACTGGCATTTAAGAAGGATCTGAACACCAAATGTTGTGGGGAGTGTAAAGAAAGAAAACTACTTCAAGGTTCAACATGGCCTCAAAGAAGCTGCAACTCTTCAGAGTCAAGGTAAGAAACCTTGGCTGGGGTTGTGTGCTTTTGTAATTCCAGCAGAAGGGATTGTCTTCATCGGTGTTGCCCGGTGATTGCTTTCAGAGTTTGTATTGTACTGGAATTGCTTTTTTATTGAGCTGTTTTAATCGTATTGTATACAATCTACTTTATGGTAATAAATAAAGTGTCTTGCATTTCGTTGATAAGGAATTTACTGATTCTGGCACCGATGTCTGGCAAGACAACTTGGAATAGCTGTATTGTAGACGGGACGAATATCTCTTAAGCTTACCATACTGTGATTGCGTTGTAACGAACTGCCTGCTAACATGATTGTGAATGTGTTGTAGGTAATGCATTGCATTGGGTTGGGAAAGGAATCAATAGTGATGGAGAGACTAATGCTCTAGCAGCATTAAACTGGGTGAAAGCTAATCCACCATCCCCCCTGATTCTCTTTTACAACTTGAGTACTGACTAGAACACCACATCACCAACTGTCAAATCTTATTTCAAATTTGAAAGTGACAGTTGGATCTAAGTGACAGTTGATTTTCTTTTACAACTTGAGTACTGTATATACCAGTAAAGAAAAACATATTTCATCTCTTAGTTATCTTTTAATTTTCCGCACAGTCATCCGGTTTAGTAATTGACTGGGAATTTCCAACATTTAAGGGGACACACTGTTGGAGCCATCGCATATTCTAGAGTCTAGACTAATGCTCTAGCAGCATTAAACTGGGTGAAAGCTGCTCTCTTTGTAAAACGGCACAGCAGCCCGCTCTGCGGTGGCAAGACAGTCGCCTATGGCTGCAAACATCGTGTAGTTGTACAACAAACTACCTAACCTGTGTTATTTAAATTAGAAAGGAAAAACAAATCTCAAATAGTTGTGTCCCCTCAGTTACTTCCCCTGGTACCGGGCCTGGCTCAACTACCTTCAATTCAATTCAACTTTATTGGCCATGTGCAGTGCACTAGGAACATGACTTGGTATTCTACCATGCTGAACAAGCTACAGTACATACAACAACAAGACGACAACACTACAATACTCAAGACAATATATACAGTACCAATATGAGTGAATAAATATACTGTACAAATGTTCCAAGAACATGTAAAGTGCAAGGTGCAATGACCAGGAGTTATTGAGGAGGGCTGTGGCTTTGGGGAAGAAACTGTTCAGGTGGCGTGATGTTTTTGACCTGGTGGCCCTGTACCGCTGTCCAGAAGGGAGTCATTCAAACAAGCTGTGAGCTGGATGTGAGGGGTCAACCACAATCTTGCGTATTCTCTTCAATGTTCTCTGCAAAGACCACATGACTTTTCATGGTCCGACTTGGAGAGTTCACCATCTCCTGGTCGCAGGACCTGGCTTCATGACTGATTCTGGTTGAAGTAGTGATCCTGTTTAGCCTTTTACACTCCCGTCCTTTTCTTTCACAGCTGTCCTGCTGGGCCTGGCTCTGGCTGTGTGGTTCTGATGTGGCTCCCCTTCGACAGCTCAACTCGGTGGCAGCCTGTGGAGCAGGGAGTGGACCTATGGCTCATTAGATCACAAGATCTTCTTGCTTGAGACGTGTCTTTGCCATCTGTACGGCTCTCTCTGTGTGCCCTGTGGGTGACGGCTGGTTGTGCTTGAAGTGGAGCTGCTTTGAAACCCTGGGACTCCACGCTCGAAAACTGGGGGTCCATTATTATCGCCCCCACCACATCATCTGGAATCTCAGACTTGGCAAAAGACTGGTTTTCAAGCTTTTGGATAACTTGTGCACACGTCATCAAGGGCAGTTGCATTGTTTCTGGAAGACCTGGAGTAATAGTCTGAGATTACCAGGTAATTGTGTTTGTGTTTGCGCTCACAAAGGTCCATTGCAATTCTCATCCAGGGTTGGCTGGAAGCGATGTGAAGATGAGAGGTTCCTTTTATTGTATAAATAAAAACAGTCAAAATCATCCCCCTTCTAAAACTGCAATCCCCCCTTTCCATCCCTAATGTCATTTTATCAATGAAGGTGGTATTACTGCTATTTCAACATTTAGTTTTGCGCATATTGAGTAAAATACTGTGGGCATACATGCAATGACATTTTTACCACCAAGTCACTGACACTGTGGGGATGCTAACATTGTCCCCATATGATAAAATCCACCATCCCCCCTGATTTTCTTTTACAACTTGAGTACTGACTAGAACACCACATCACCAACTGTCAAATCTTATTTCAAATTTGAAAGTGACAGTTGGATCTAAGTGACAGTTGTTTTTCTTTTACAACTTGAGTACTGTATATACCTGTAAAGAAAAACATATTTCATCTCTTAGTTATCTTTTAATTTGCCGCACAGTCATCCGTTTTAGTAATTGACTGGGAATTTCCAACATTTAAGGGGACACACTGTTGGAGCCATCGCATATTCATGGGTTATTCAGGGAATTAAGGCTAGTTAGTCTACCCAGACTCCAATGAATAAAAGATGATAGATTGGCTCCTTACATGCGTAACAGCTTAATATAGCTTAATAGAGAATGAGCCTAGATTTATAGTCAAGAGTCTTATAAACGTTGTGGCCTCAGCGAGAGAATATCGATTCAGTCTGAATCTCATGTTGGAAATATCTCTCACAATTACACGTGAGAACTGAACTCAGAAAGCAGCTAAGGAGTCTTTTTTTCGGGGCCAAAAAGGGGAAAGTACTTGACTGGCCAAGTTATCTTCGACTGTAAATCCAATTGAATCATTGATTTAAAAAAAAAAAAATGAAGATGTCTGCAGTGCAGGCCTGGCAGAGCATCACCATGGTTACAGTACAGGAGGGCTGGCAGAGCATCACCAGAGAAGATACCCAGAGTCTGGTGGGGTCAGTGGGTTGCAAACTTCAGGCAGTTATTGCATAGAAAGGATTGTTCACCGAATACTAAACAATTAAATATTGTCCAACTAAGCTTTTCACAACAACATTTAATATGGGAATGCTCACCTTAGAGGCTCTTCCACTTATGGGTAATGTATCTTAAATGGTAAATGTGGGTTAGGGTTAGGGTTAGACTGACTTATATAGCGCCTTTATCCAAAGCGCTTTAAAACAGCCTCTCATTCACCCATTCACACACCAATGCTGCCATGCAAGGCGCCGGCCCGCTCACTGGGAGCAATTTGGGGTTCAGTGTCTTGCCCAAGGACACTTCGACATGTGGCCAGCCGGGGCTCGACTCGAACCGACGATCTGCCAAACTTGCGATCGTTAGACGGCGGCTCTACCTCCTGCGCCACAGCCGCCCACTAATTCTATTATTGGTAATGTATCTAGTGCATCTCTCTGCTTGCTCTCCATAGAGGCTGTCTCTCATATGGATTTCCACTCAGGCTTGGGCAAGATCCTTAAATGCTTGTTGACATCTTGCACCCAGGCAAGATTCTTGTGTTGACCTCTGCTCAGCAGATGCACAATGACAGGCAAAATGTGCTCTGATGAATGCCAATTGTTTTCCAATAAGGAATAATTGAATTATCAGATGAATTAGCTGAGACACCATTCTTGTGTGTCTTGCTCAGCGATGTGTCTTTAACAGTTAGTGAGCTTAGAATTATAAGGTTCTATCTCCGTTTAGGGTAGTTCAGAGATATTGAGCGTCAAAGTTTTTACATTCCATTGTGTTTTGTGAGATGGAACCTTCGTATTTTATGAATTACTAACTCAAAAATGTCAACATTTTAGAAATAACACCACACAGGCATTAATAAACACCTAATGGATCAGATTATGTAAAAAACACAATTTTGACAAAAATGGAGATAGAACCTTATAATTCTAACGTCACGAGTTAGTGAAGCTCATAACTCAAACAATTCATGCACTTATTTTCCCCTTTGCCATTATGTTTGGTAAACTTGGAGAATGATTACCAGAAATGATCAGAGATTGGGATTTCTACGGACCTGGGCAGAATTACAACTACCAAAGATATGTCAATCCTGACGGCCTACTTCATGAAGCTATTCATGCAGAATTATCCTTACAAAAAATGTGATAAAAAATCCAACTACCTGTGCAATTGGCCAATAAACAACAAATGCATTAATCAATGTAAAATAATTTCACCATCACATCACATCCGGGTTCACCAAAAGCATATAACTATTACAAGGCTATGAGAGGTCGTTGTAAAGCGCTTTGGAATAAGGCGCTATATAAGTCAGTCCATTTACCATTAACCATTTACATTTACATTACATTTTTGGCATTTAGCAGACGCCTTATTCCAAAGGGACTTACAATCAATACATTTGACTAAGCAAGTGAATCATCAATCCACCAGTCGTAGCAGGAAGAGTAATCTAGCTCAGGCCCGGGGCCATTGGCAGTCTCCGTGATAGAAGAAAAAAAAAGAAGAAAAAAAAAGACAAAATATGTTTTTTAATATTAAAATCTTATTGTTTTATAGACACTGTGTCTATAGAAACAGTACAGGGGGGGGGGGGGGCAGTAGAACTCTTGGGGGACACAGTAAAGGGGAAAAGCGGGTGTCTCAGGAGACGCAGTGCTGGGGGGCAGTAGATCAGGAGGAGCCGTTAAGGTGTAACCTGAAGAGATGGAGGTCTTCAGAGTGTTTGTAAGGGTTGACTGATCAGACCTCATCCTATCAGCTGTGGTCACAACACACTCAGTATTCAAACACACCCCGTAGAGTCACCCAACATCAAAGTGAGACTAAATTCCTGTCTCAATGATCTTTTTTCTATGGCAGTTTGGCCCATCAGGGTTAGGGACCTCAGGAGGGGGGCAGATTTAGGTTTCCCCCTTTAACTCCACTTAAAGAACTTCCATTCCGATGTTTGATGGTAAATAATAGGACATCCTATTCTTGCATATACCGCGGCATGCACAGCCTGAACATTGACTTCAAATAAAAAACATATGCAACTTGTGTAGCTTGAATGAATGAATGAATGAATGAATGAATGAATGAATGAATGAATGAATGAATGAATGAATGAATGAATGAATGAATGAATGAATGAATGAATGAATGAATGAATGGTCTTTATTGTCATTGATATAGAACAGGTACCAAACAACGAAATTTGGGAGGGGGGGGGGGCTTCCCTGGTGCTAGGAAAAAAAAACTAAAAACAAGAAGGGAAAAGAGCTGGTTTACATAAAATAAAGGCTATGTACACTATCCACTATACTATACTAAACAAATAAAACACTGTGCTGTACTCTATGCTATGCTATACCTATTCTAACATTTCCTATTCTCTGAACCTTATGTACCCTAGGGTTGTCATATTGCACATAGTGTTATTGCACATTCATTTAAAGTGTCGCAGTTTGCAGGTTTGAAATGTACACAGTTGTGTTTCAGTATTACACTTGATTTCAATCTAGTAGCTGCCATCAATTTGTCTAGATTGTCCAGGGCCTAGAACCTAGGTCTTTGCTGTGTTCAGGGCCTGAATGGCCCTGGGGTAGAAGCTGAGCTTCAGTCTGTTTGTCCTTGCGAACATGGTCTTGAACCGCCTGTTCGAGGGCAGCCGAGCAAAGTGTTCGTACCCAGGGTGGGATGGGTCTCTGGAGATCTTGGAGGCCTTCCTGAGGCAGCGTGTGTTGTACAGCTCTTCCAGAGAGGGGAGGGGGGCGCCGGTGATCTTCTGGGCCGATCTCACGAATCTCTGTAGCGCATTCCTCTCTGCGGCTGTGCAGCTGGAGAACCAGATGCAGATGCAGTAGGTGAGGATGCTCTCCACTGCGCAGCGGTAGAAGGTCACCAGCATTTCCTGTCCGATGTGGTCTTTCCTGAGGACTCTCAGGAAGAAGAGCCGCTGTTGTGCCTTCTTGATGATGGCTGCTGTGTTGATCTTCCAGGACAGGTCATCCTGTATGTGCACCCCCAGGAATCGGAGGGTTGAGACTCTCTCCACGCTCCCTCCATCGACGGTGGTGTCGTCTGCAAACTTTACGATGGAGTTGCTGGGGTGGACGGGGGTGAAGTCGTAGGTGTAGAGGATGGGGCTTAGCACGCAGCCCTGGGGGGTTCCAGTGCTGAGTCTGAGGGCTGTGGAGGTGTGGGAGCCCACCTGCACCCTCTGGGGGCGGTCAGACAGGAAGTCCTTGATCCATGCACATATAGAGTGTGATAGTCCCAGGTCTAGTAGTTTGGTCACTAGCCTGTCTGGAAGGATGGTGTTGAAGGCAGAGCTGAAGTCCACAAAGAGCAGTCTCGCGTAGCTGTTTCCCCTCTCCAGGTGGGATAGAGTGGAGTGGAGAGTCGTCGCGATGGCGTCCTCTGTGGACCTGTGGGCTCTGTAGGCGAACTGGTATGGATCCAGGTTGGTCGGGAGGCGTGTGACTATATGGGCCCGGACTAGTTTCTCGAAGCACTTCATGATGATTGGTGTGAGTGCCACCGGGCGGTAGTCGTTTAGGCAGCTCACCGTGCTTTTCTTCGGGACTGGGATGATAGTTGAGGTTTTCAGGCAGGGTGGGATGGTGGCCTGGGACAGGGACTGGTTGAAGATGTTGGTGAAAACCCCGGCCAGCTGGTCGGCGCAGTCCCTCAGCACCCGTCCCAGGACGCCATCCGGCCCTGAGGCTTTCCTGGGGTCCACCGCCTTCAGCACGCGTCTCACTTCATGCTCTGTGAGGGTGAGGCTGCTGAGAGCTGGAGAGAGTGGTGTTTGTGTTGTGGTTACCTCCGTTCGCCCCTCGTCGAACCGGGCGTAGAAGGAGTTCAGCTTTTCCGGCAGCAGGGGGTCGTCCTCCGCGGCTGTGAGCCTGTTGGCTCTGAAGTTTGTCATGTGCTGAACCCCCTGCCACACCCGCCTGGAGTCGTTGCTCAGGAAGCATTCCTCAATCTTCTCTCTGTGGTCTGCCTTGGCCTCCCGGATGCCACGCTTTAGGTTAGCCCTGGTGGTGCTGTACAGCAGTGTGCCCTTCCCTGAGAAGGCGTTGTCCCTCTCCTTGAGCAGTTTTTGGACCTTCCCAGTCATCCATGGCTTCGTGTTGGGGTAGACCCGGACCCGTTTGTCCACAGTGGCTGAGTTGGTGCAGTTCACTATGTGGTTCAGAACCGACGACGTGAACTGTTCCAGGTCCTCATGCTCATATTCCTGCCATGAGGTGTCATTCAGGCAGATCTGCAGTGGAGCGGACCCTGCTGGCCAGGTTCTGACAGTCTTAGTGGTGATGGGAGCACTTTTCCTCATGGGAGTGTAGGCTGGGATCAGGAGGATTGACACATGGTCAGACATGCCTAGATGAGCTAGCGGTCTAGCCTTGTAAGCAAGCTTGATGTTGGTGTATACCTTATCCAGTGTTTTTTCTCCTCTTGTTGCACATTTAACACGCTGATACAACTTCGGTAGTACTACCTTCAGGTCAGCATGATTGAAATCTCCCGCGATGATGTGTACGGCTTGAGGATCCGCGCTCAGTCCACTACTGATGACGTCATGTAGCCGCGCCAATGCTAAGCTGCCAACCGCGCTAGGCGGTATGTAAACACATGTAATGTACACTGCGTTGAATTCCCTCGGGAGGTATGTGGGTCGGCATTTAACAGTCAAGTATTCCAGGTCTGGGGAGCAGTGGCTACTTACAGTTTTTGTGTTTAAGCACCAGCTGTCCTTCGTAGATAGGGTTGCCACCTTTCAGTCAGAGAAATAAGGGACACCCCTCGCAGTAGGGGCCCCGCTCCTCGGGACCCCGACCACCACGGGCCCAAGGGCGGGGTGGGGGCGCCAGTGCTAGTAAATCATAATTTAAACATCGTTTCAATAAAGCCTTAAGGACTGCCAAGTTTCACCAAAAGTTTGGAGTGAGATTTTTTGGCGGTGGAGCGACCCAAAACTGTGCACTTGTGCCCCTCTGTGCCCCTCAAAACCCCAAAACTGTGCCCCTCTCTCCCACACAATTATTTGTGCTAGTTTCCTGCAATTTTACATGTTGTTCATAATAAACCAGCACAAGAAATAAAAATAATTGTATTATTTGATAAAACAAGACAAATTCAGACAATACATCATATTTATGTAAGTCTTAATAAACAAATACAGTAGCCTACAGAGTCTAAAAGAAAATTGGGCCCCATCAACAGGGCCCCTTGGTCAGCATTTTTTTTGAGGGACCCCCAATTGTTGTATTTGTATTGTACATTGTATTTAATAATAATACTAATAACAATGTTATATTATGTTACAGTAGAGAAACAAAAAACAGTTACCAAAACTGTAAAGTTGCAACGTAGGCCTATCATCTCACCCAAATTAAGTGAATATTAAGTGAATTTTAGAAACGGTATGCCATAGTGTCTTTGAGATAAAGGATACAATCCGTTTTCACACATGTTGAATAACAGAAGATTAACGGAGCGGGGAAAACATGAGTGTGAGGACGGAGGATGATGAGCAAAGTCCCATCATGGATATTTCACTGCCAATCTCTCCTCCATCACCCCGAAAAAGAGAACAGAGGATGAAACAACTTGCGATTTGAAAGTACCAGGCTACCAGATACGTACATGCACATATTTTGCAACCAGGGTTGCCAGACGGAATTGACCATTTCCAGCCCAACCAGTCTAAAAGCTGCCGAATCCACCCGTCCAGTGTGACCATAAGTAGTCCAATCTGGCAACCCTGCTTGCTACGTTCTGACTTACGTGCAGCTCGAGTGAACACAGGTTCTTCCAGCAGCGCGCGCCTCCCGCTTCGATTGCAGACTCAAGTTAACGCGCGTGCTGAAAGATGCCACGAAACTCGTGTCCGGTAGCTTTATTTAAAGGAATTTCTCAAATAAAAGACTTGGCAGCTCTGTATGATATATTGGAGGAATCACGCAATGCGGGTGGATTGAAAATACGGAACAAACAGCGTTCCGTATTGGTTCAAAACGGGACGCATCTTTTAACTGTCAGATACGGAACGATTCCGTATTTTAAGGGACGGGTGGTGTTATGTTCGTTGTTTCCAGTATTCCTAACTAGGATTAAACAGGCAGGGGTTTCTTAACTGGCTTTTAATAACACGTTGCACATCCGTCTTCTAGACACTCTCTAGCTCTAACCCCGGTCCCCCGGTCCGGGTACAACATAGGGCGGAACCAATGTTATGTACTATAATAACAACACATCTTCCCTTCTTTCAAAACAAAACAACTTGTTCTTTTCTTGTAGTCACATAACAAAACATTAGTTTCTGACTGTTCTTAAATCTGTGCATTCCAATAATAAACCTGCATTTCAAACATGAACATATGCATTCAAATAATAAGCATATGTATCACATATCTCTTTACAAACATTTTTTTTTTTCTTTTTCCACAAACATTTTCATTTACATTTAACTCTCAACAATAAGTGCCCTCTTTTCTTTACTCTGTCTCATGCCCACAGTCCACATGGTTTTTAGCACTGTGCAATAAGTCTCTCAGGAGGTTTAACAGTCCTTTTAGGCCTGCAACAGGTCTCAGAGGGTGTGCTGCCCCCCTTTGGCATGACGGAGTCACTGCGGTCCGGAGAACTCTGACCAAACTGCTCACTCCTGGGAGCATCTAACACTTCTGCAGTGCTTTGTTGTTGAGAATCTGTCTCTGGGACCGTTACCTGTGGTCTTAGATCCACACGATTTCGTCTCAGAGCTGCACCATGGTCTGTCCGGATCAGGTATGAGCGTGGTGCAACTTCTCTTTGCACGCATCCTCCTTGCCTCCATGTGCCTTTTGTGTGATCCAGGATACGGATTGTATCGCCTGGCTTGAGGCTTGGTAAGCGTTTTGCCTTCTTGTCATGTTGCAACTTGTGTTTCTCTTTTTGTTCTTGTTTCCTTGTCCTCATTGTGTGCGCTCCTACAGGTGTCAACAGGTTCTCATGGATAGGAAGGTTAGTGCGTAAGCGCCTTCCCATCAGCATCTGGGCTGGGGACAAACCATTTTCCAAAGGGGCACTCCTGTATACCATCAGACTCCTCTGGAACTCCTCCTGTCCATCTTGAGCCTTCTTCATGAGAGCCTTGACAACCTTGACTGAACTCTCTGCGAGCCCATTGGATCTCGGGTAGTTAGGGCTTGAGGTGGCATGGTGAAAACCCCAGTCCTCTGCAAAACCAGCAAACTCGCTGCTGGAAAACTGTGGCCCGTTATCTGAAAACACCTCACAGGGAACTCCATGTCTCGCAAAGACTGTTTTAAGGTAGGCTATGACTGTTCTGCTGGATGTTGACTGCAGTGTTGCAACTTCCGGGTAGTTGGAGAAGTAATCTGTGACTACAATGTTGCTTTTACCGTTACAGTCAAACAAATCCACTCCGACCTTCTGGTACGGGCGATCAGGTACAGGGTGGGGCATGAGCGGCTCTGCTTGTTGTTTGGACCTGTAGGTGAGACATATTTCACATGCAGCTGTGGTGTGGCTGATGTCTTGGTTGAGCCTTGGCCAGTACATTACTTCACGCGCTCTACGTTTACATTTTTCCTCACCCAAATGTCCCTCATGCACTTTCTGCAGCATTTCCTTGCGCATGGATGACGGGATGACAAACCTGCTTCCTTTGAAGACAATGTCCTTAGCAACTGAGAGCTCTGATCTGCATGCCCAGTAATCTTGGATCTGACTTGGGCAATCACGCTTTTGCACAGGCCACCCTTTCAGTATGGTCTTCTTGAGCTCTTTCAGTGTCTCGTCTAGTTCAGTTGCTTTCCTGATCTTCTCTGTCCGCTCCGCAGACACAGGAAGTGATGTGATAATCATGTCAACATAGGCGTCTATTTCGACGCTTTTCTGTTCATTTGGACTTTCCATCTTGTTGACTGCGCGTGAGAGCGTGTCAGCAGCAAACATGAATTTTCCTGGTGTATAGACCATTCTCACGTCATATTTCTGCAGTCTGATTGACAGTCGCTGAATCCTCAGAGGACAATCATTGAGGGGCTTGGACATTATTGATACTAGGGGCTTGTGGTCTGTTTCCACTTCAAAAGCCTTTCCATATATGTACTGATGGAAACGTTCACATGCATATGTGCTGGCTAACAGTTCCTTCTCTATTTGTGCGTATCTAACTTCAGCACTTGTCAATGCACGAGACGCGTAGGCTACGGGCTGCCAGCTGTTGTCATACATCTGTAGCAGTACTGCCCCTAGGCCGTACTGAGAAGCATCTGCCGAGATCCTAGTGCTCCGTTCTGGGTCATAAAACTTGAGCACTGGCTCCTTGGTTAAGATCTCCTTCAGCTTATGGAAGCACTCTTCCTGCTCATGGGACCATTCCCACTCGTTCTTCTGCTCTAGAAGCCATCTGAGTGGTGCTGACTGGGCAGACAACTGGGGGATAAATTTAGCCAAATATGTGACCATTCCCAGAAATCTCCTCACCTCTTCTTTGTTCTGTGGACGTTCCATGTTCATTATGGCTGACGTCTTCCTTGGATCTGGCTTGACACCTTGCTCTGAAATCACATCTCCCACAAAGGTAAGGCTTTTCACTGCAAACTCACACTTGTTCTGGTTTAATTTCAGATTGGACTTGCGTGTCAGATCCAGTACTTCCCTCAGCCGTGCATCATGTTCTTCTCTTGTGGATCCCCACACGATGATGTCATCCATCATGGTCTCCACTCCCTCTATGTGCTCATAGATCATATGGATTGTTTTATGGTAAACTTCTGGCGCAGACAGAATACCGTAAGGTAAACGCAGAAAGCGAAACCGTCCTTCTGGTGTGTTGAACGTGCATAGTTTTGAGCTTGCCTCATCAAGCTTCATCTGCCAGAAGCCTGTTGACGCATCCAGCTTGCTAAACCATTTAGCACCAGCAAACTGTGACATGATCTCTTCTCTTGTTGGTAGCTTGAAATGCTCACGCTTTATAGCCCTGTTTAGATCCCGTGGATCAAGACATATGCGTAGAGCTCCACTTGGCTTCAGCACAACCACTAGTGAGCTCACCCAATCTGTTGGCTCGTCTATTTTCTTTATGACGCCCATCTTTTCCATGCGTGCTAGCTCTTCTTTGAGTTTGTCTCTCAGTGCAAATGGAATCTTTCTGCACGCATGAACTACAGGAGTCACTGTGTCATCCACACATATCTTGTGCTCACCAGGCAAGCATCCTAGTCCCTCAAAGACATCTTTGTTCTCCTGCATAATTGTGTTGTGGTCTGTGCTAGTCTGGGAATTCACTACAAACACCCTTCTTACTAAGTCAAGCTTTTCACAGGTACTCAGACCTAGGATTGGCTGTACGCTCTTCTCTACTATGAGCACCTGTGCCTTTAACTGCTGTCCCTTGTGCTTTAGAGTCACTATACAACAACCTTTAATTGGAACTGTCTCTCCTGTATAGCCTGTCACTTTTACTTTCACTGGGTGTATTTTGCTCTTAACTGTGAGGGTCTTGTAATCATGTATGGACATAAGGTTGACTTGTGCACCAGTGTCTATCTTGAATGGAATTATGGTCTCATTCACAGTTAATGGGACTAACCATTTGCACGCATCTGCTGTGCTAGACTGTACTGAGTCAACCAAGAACTCCTCTGGCTCTTCTTCCACTGTGTCCACTTTCATCCCTGAAGCCTCAGCTTTGCAATACCTCCCAAAGTGGTTATCCTTCCCACACTTGTGGCAGACTTTTCCATAAGCAGGACATGACCTAGGCATATGCTTGCCTCCACATCTTCCACATCTACTGTTTGGACTCTTGGGACTTTGCTCTGTAGGCTTTTGCTTTCCAAACTGTTTTGGGCGCTGTCCCTCTCTTTTCACGGCATGCACTGCTGCCGACTCATCCATGCACAGCTCCTTTGCTTGTGCGCGAGTGGTTTCTGCTGCTCTGCACATGTGAACTGTTTTCTCTAGCGTTAAATCACGTTCACGTAGTAATCTTTCTCTAAGCCCATTATCAGGAATCCCACACACTATTCGATCTCTGACTAATGAGTTTCTTAAATCTCCGAATTCACATGACTTGCTCAAAGTAAGTATTTCAGTTAAGTACTGATCAAAACTCTCACCTGTCTTCTGAGTGGCAGAGAAAAACTTATATCTCTCAAAAGTGACATTTTTACTGGGCACAAAGTACTCCTCGAACTTTGTCACTAGCTCAGTCAATGTTAAATTTCCCTCATCTATTTGAAAGGTGTTGTAAATGTCCAATGCATCTTCTCCTATTACATGCAAAAATATAGACGCTTTTAGCTTTTCATCTCCTCCCCCCGCCCCGCTCGCGGCCAAGTAAATATTAAATCTCTGCTTGAATCTCTTCCAATTATCAGCAAGATTGCCACTGAACTGCATGGGTGTGGGAGGACTGAGTTTATCCATGATGGGGAACACTACGGGTGGAGGATTTTCTTGGTCTCCTTGTTGATTGTTCGAATCGTTTTCACTCACGGTAGCTTGATCACTGTCACTTCCACTCTCGCTAGACATGCTCGCGTGACGCTCCTCTTGCTAGCAGTCCGCAGATGTGTGCTTTCGGAATCCAGCACATTCCTTTTTCATAAGTCGATGAACTCCGCGTTGCCAGTCCCATTATCTGACACCATGTTATGTTCGTTGTTTCCAGTATTCCTAACTAGGATTAAACAGGCAGGGGTTTCTTAACTGGCTTTTAATAACACGTTGCACATCCGTCTTCTAGACACTCTCTAGCTCTAACCCCGGTCCCCCGGTCCGGGTACAACATAGGGCGGAACCAATGTTATGTACTATAATAACAACACAGGTGGCAACCCTATTCGTAGATATAATGAGGCCGCCTCCGGCTCTCACTAAGCAGCGATATAATGAGGCCGCCTCCGGCTCTCACTAAGCAGCGTCCTGTCCGCACGGTGTAAAGTCCTTCCTTCCAGCCCGACCGCGGAGTCCAAGATGGTGTCATTGAACCAGGTCTCTGTGAGAATAATCACACAGCTATCTCCCACGGTGTTGTTAGTAGCGACCTGCAGTCTCAATTCGTCCATCTTGTTAGCCAGAGACCTGACGTTGGATAGGAATATACTCGGCAAAGCAGGCTTATCCGGGCTCCTCTTTAGCCTAGCTAGCAGGCCTCCCCTTCGTCCTTGGCGTTGCTTACGGTCTCGACGCCGACGTTTGCTCCTGAGTGTTGGGACCGCGTACCATTTTTCTCCCGGCGACCAAGCGATCTCGAATGGAATCTTTTGTTGTTTCAAGAATTTCCGTTGTTACAGTCCTCTCGTTTTGCGCACCAACTTCTAGTAAGTCTAGTCTGCTGTAGGTACTATTTACACAGCCGTTCCCTATGAGTATTAAAATAAAAATGTACATACAAATGTACTTAGAAACACTTAAAAGCACCGATTTTGAGCGCTCCCCCAGCCTCGCGTCCGAGCGCCATCTTGGAAGAATACATCTTTCATAATTTATACCTTTTGAGCTGTACTCAAATTTGCCTGAAATCTTATTCATTCCTATCCTATGGCCATTCACTCTGAATGGGGACATTTGAAAATGAAAAAAATGCAATTTTACTGCTTGGTCAGAATTAAAGGTTACAAATCAGTCTGTGTGATTGACAGGAGAGATGACCAGAGGGGCAGAGTTTTTACCACCATAATTCCAGCCAGGGCTGAAGTATGGATAGAGCTTCTCAGTGAAGGTGCAGCCAGTGAAAGAGTATATCAGAGACCTGGCCTCCACATCATAAAAGGAGACCTGGCCCTCCTCATAATCCACAAACACCCCCACCTTCTGGGGCTTCTCTCTCAGGGACAGGGGGACATCAGGGTCAGCAGGTGCACAGTACTAATTTCCATTCCTCAACCAGACAGTCCAGTATCCATCCTCAGGCCTCAGTGTGATACCCCCCTTCCTGTTGTTGGACTCTCTGGCTACTCCTACAGACCAGTCAGTCTTCTCCTTCACCTCCACTTCATAGTAAAACCTCTCTGAGGAGAAACTCTCCTTTCCTAAAACACAGGCACAATCAGAAAACCTCTCTGTGTTATCAGGGAGATTCTTTATTCTGACTCCACATCTAACTTGTTTCCCATCCTCAGACAGAATGAGAATGGGGCATGCTGTATCAGGGTCCAGAGTCACGTCCACTGCATACTGCTGAATCGTCTTCAGCTCAGCATCACACAACTTCTTCACTTCACTCATAAGTGTCTCCTCCAGCTGAGACACAGCTCTCCTCACAGTCCCCACATAGAGATCACTGTGAACCCTGACCAGTCCTTGGTGTGTGGAGGGGTGGACAGGGATGGGAAGCTCTGGAGGAGTTGGAGGTGGTCCTCAGTGTGTGAGAGCTGCTCCAGCTCAGTGCTTCTCTTCTTTAGCTCAGTGATTTCCTGCTCCAGCTCTTTAATCAGCCCTTCAGCCCGCCTCTCTGCTGCTTTCTGCTTCTCCTCGATCACGTCAAGGAGCTCAGCCTGGCTTTTCTTCATGGAGTCCACCAGAGCAGTGAAGACCTGTACGCTGTCTGCTTTCTCTCTGTCTGCATCTTTCTTACTGAGATCTACTGAGTGTTTGATCTCTGAAACCTTCTGCAGTCGCTCCTGGATCATCTGCTGAACATCTGCCTCTGTCTTCCCCAGCTGAGCCTTCCTCTCTCCATACTCCTCCTCTATGGGGACGGTGTCATGGGTCTTGTGGTCGGTCTCAGTGCAGAACTACAGAACAGCTCCAGGAGTTTGTTGTGCTTCTTACACATCCTGTCTTCCAGGTTCTCCACAGGGTCGATCAGCTTGTGTCTCTTTAAGCCTGCGACTCTCTGATGAGGCTCCAGGTGAGTCTCACAATAAGAGGTCAGACACACCAGGCAGGACTTAAGAGCCTTGAGCTTCGTCCCAGTGCAGACGTCACAGGACACTTCTCTAGGTTTGTCTGGGGCTGGGCTGCTGGTTGCCTTCACTTCAACTGACTTCCTAAACTGAGCGGCCATCTCAGAGATGAACGTATTGACAAAGAGATCTGGTCTCTTATCAAATGTTTTTTTACACATTGGACACTGACACAGGTCATTGTTGTCCCAGTACTTTCTGATAGAGACCATGCAGAAGTTGTGTCCACATGGAATATAGACTGGGTCAGTGAACACATCCAGACAGACAGAACACAGGAACTGCTCCTCGGACAGGAGACTGCTGGAGGAAGCCATATCTAGAGAGACCAAAGGGTGACACCATAAAGCATTTCCTGGAATCAGATCAGATCTTGATAGTTTCAACTATGAAGCTGTTAAGACTGTCTTACGACATTATTCTACCCTCACCAAACACTTTATTAGGAACACTATACTAATACAGGGTAGGGCCTCCCTTTGCTCTCAAAACAGCCTCAATTCTTCTTGGCATTGATTCCTTAAGATGTTGAAAAAAATCGCTTCAAATCGTAAATTGGGTGTGGTGTGAACAAATCTGTGATTTAATTTTCAGGCCATATCCCCCAGCCCTATGTAGGCTACAGGTATTTCTAACAAAGTGTTCGGTGAGTGTATATCACATAGAAGATAGTTCTTCAGCCAAATCAAGACGTTTTACTTACTGAACTGTATATAAACAAAACAAGGCAGGAACACAACACGTGAGAGTGAACACAATAGTTTATCTTGACTTATTCGTATAAGTCTCTCAACTCACCTGTCTGTGATTCTGCGACAGTGGGGACGCTGTCTCTGTCCTTTATACTGTATGTGTGATAGATGTCTCTGTCCTGTATACTGTATGTGTGATAGATGTCTCTGTCCTTTATTCTGTATGTGTGACAGATGCCTGTTTGAGGACGATTTCTAACAAGTTTGAGACGGTCTACTTTTGTGCAGGATACACTTTACGTCTCTACACAGTTTTAGTTTCATTTCAGCAAACTGACGTTGAGATGCTCCTCCCCTCCTATCCCAATACAGCTTTCCTCCCTGCAACAGAGTTAACCCTTTACCGGGCTAATCTGTTTCTAACATGCTGGTTTCACAGACACGCTGTTCTTAACTATAATTTCCAATCATCGTATTGTTTCCAGTCAATATAAACTGTAATCTGAGTGCGAACCCTGGGTACGAACACTTTGCTCGGCTGCCCTCGAACAGGCGGTACAGGACCATGTTCGCAAGGACAAACAGACTGAAGCTCAGCTTCTACCCCAGGGCCATCCAGGCCCTGAACACAGCAAAGACCTAGGTTCTGGGCCCTGGACAGTCTGGACGGATTGATGGCAGCTGCTGGATTGAAAATCAGGTGTAGTGCTGAGGCACAAATGTGTACATTTCAAGCCTGCAAACTGCGACACTTTAAATGAATGTGCAATAACACTATGTGCAATATGAATGAATGAATGAATGAATGAATGAATGAATGGTCTTTATTGTCATTGCTATAGTACAGGTACCAAACAACGACATTTTAGGAGGGGTGGCTCCCCTGGTGCTAGGAAAGAAAAGAAAAAAAAAGAAAGAAAAAAAAAACACAAGAAGGGAAGGAGCTGGTTTACATAAATAAAGGCTATGTGCACTATCCACTATACTATACTGTACAGATAGACGACTAGGGTTGTCATATTGCACATAGTGTTATTGCACATTCATTTAAAGTGTCGCAGTTTGCAGGCTAGAAATGTACATATTTGTGCCTCAGCACTACACCTGATTTTTTCAGTCCAGCAGCTGCCATCAATCCGTCCAGACTGTCCAGGGCCCAGAGCCTAGGTCTTTGCTGTGTTCAGGGCCTGGATGGCCCTGGGGTAGAAGCTGTTCTTCAGTCTGTTTGTCCTTGCGGCCATGGTCCTGTACCGCCTTTTCGAGGGCAGCCGGGTAAAGTGTTCGTACCCAGGGTGGGTTGGGTCTCTGGAGACCCTAGGGCAGAGGTCCCCAAAGTGGGTGCCGCGGCACCTGTCCGGGGGTGCCGCCAAATCTGCTCGTAAAAAAAAGAAAAAAAAAGAAAAAATGAAATAAGTATAATATACAATTATAATAATAATACATGAATAAACGTTTGTTTATTACATGTGCAATGGAGTTCATAAGCAAATAAAATATATATTTCTCAGATTTGAAAGATATTAATTTACTAACTAGGCCTACTAGTTACTAACTAACTACTCCTCACTGAAGTCTTGGACCAAGCGGTGAAAATTGTTAATTATGTAAAATCACGCCCGCTGAAGTCACGGCTGTTCAGCACATTGTGCAATGAGATGGGGTCCGAGCATGAGGGGCTCTTATTACACACAGAGGTCCGCTGGCTGTCGCGGGGCAAGGTGTTATCCCGTGTCTATGAGCTCCGAGATAAACTGATCACTTTTGTCAGTGAGCACGACTTGCCATACAAAGAACAATTGGAAGATGAATCGTGGTGGATTAAGCTTGCTTATCTGGCAGATATTTTCAGCCACCTTAATGACCTCAACATAAAAATGCAAGGGAAGGCTGAGAATATCTTGACAGCGACAGACAAACTGAACGGATTCCGATCCAAATTGAGACGGTGGCAAGATGGGGTGGCCAAGAAAAACATTGAAATGTTTACGTTGACGGCCAATGACGCACCACACAAGTCAGCGTCTTTCTTGAATCTGATCGCTGCGCACCTACGTATGCTGGAGGAGAGATTTGAGTCCTATTTCCCTCCAATGAACGAAGACTTTGACTGGCTCCGGGATCCGTTCAACCCCCTCTCATCAGCATCAGCCGCTAGTTTGAGCAGCAAAGCTCAAGATGAACTGGCAGAGCTCATTATGGACCGCACACTGAAGCTCAAACATGGTGAGCTAGGTTTGGATAGGTTTTGACTGCTTGTGGGACATGAATATCCATCTCTCTCAGAGAGCGCCATCAAGGTGCTTTTACCCTTCCCAACCTCCTACTTGTGCGAGCTGGCTTTTTCTTCTCTAGCATACGTCAAGAACAAGACACGCACGCGACTGTCAGTGGAACAGGACCTGCGTGTCGCGCTGTCCACTATCTCTCCCCGCATAAAGAGACTCTGCTCCCAAAAGCAGGCGCATGTGTCCCACTAATGCGCACAACATATTTCTTTGTTTTGTATTTCTCTCAATTTTTACAATTCTGTCATGATTATTATTGTTAAATTATTATAGTTGTGAGTTACCCGTTTGGTTCAGAAGATGTGAAATAATAATCTCAGAATGAGCATTGAAATGAGAATTACATTTTAAGGCATTATTTTAAGCCCCCCAAAAAAGCATTGTTCCATTGATTGATTATACAGGCCTTTGATATTTTATTTGTGTGAAGAATTCCCTCTGAGTCTCCTCCCATATTGTACAATCCTTGAGGGCCACAATTTTATTTAATTTAGCGATAGTTTGACTGACCTATGCATTCTTGCCCATCCATTACAGTTCATTTATGACTTTTATTATCTTGTTAAAATTCATTGGGGCAATACTTATGTATTATATATAAACACACATTTTCAAACCAATTCATCGTGTATTGTTTTTAGTTTAAGCTCCGAGGCATTTTTTAAATCTTCGTAGAGTTGGGGTGCCTTGGAGAAGGGGGAAAGCTTCAGGGGTGCCTTGGTTAAAAAAAGTTTGGGAACCTCTGCCCTAGGGTACATAAGGTTGCAGAGAATAGGAAATGTTAGAATAGGTATAGCATAGCATAGAGTACAGCACAGTGTTTTATTTGTACAGTATAGTATAGTGGATAGTGTACATAGCCTTTATTTATGTAAACCAGCTCCTTTCCCTTCTTGTTTTTTTTTCTTTTTTCTTTTTCTTTCCTAGCACCAGGGGAGCCCCCCCTCCCAAATTTCGTTGTTTGGTACCTGTACTCAGGGACGCGGGAAGGGGGGTGCTGAGGGTGCTGCAGCACCCCCTAGCGGCAAGCAGAAGGAGCTCCTCCTGCCTGAATTTTAAAAATAAAAATATTATTCAAACAATAATTTAAAACAATATAATAACTATTGTTGCTTTTGGGAATAAAAATAAATGTGTTTTTTGTAATAAATGTAAAAATGTGTTTGTTAGTTTTAATGTTAGTGATCACATGGTCATATCTTGCTAGGGACTTGACATCCGAGTCTTGACACCCCCACCCCCACCCCCGTTTGACGAGCCGTGTCGACCAGACATACGTTTTCCTGGGAGGAAAATTGGAACAGAGACATTCGAGTTTCATTTCATTTCAAAAAAGCTGGTTTACCAGGTGGAAATGGTTGCATTATGTCACTGAAAGAGACCCTGTTCTTTGCTTCTCTTGCAGTAAAGCTATATAGAGAAGGGGTTAAGGCACCACGACAGAAAGACAAGTGCATTTACAGTAGGAGGCTTTTGTAAGTTTAGCCAACACGAGATGTCTGACATACATTCAGAATCGGTGAGATTGCTTGCTTCGCTTAACAACACTCCCATTAATGCTCTACTGTCGGACGTTGTTGAGAAAGAGCAACAGACGGCCAGAAACGTATTAGAACTGATATTCAGATCCATCCGATTCTTCGGCAGCGAAGGGCTTCCGTTAAGATGCAATAACAATCGACATGGAGTGCTGTCTGTAATAATGGTCAACATCATGTTTGTGGACATTGTGGGACACTGTGAGCTGAGTGGAAATTACTGTAAATTCCAACACATTGTTGGTAAAATATTTAACGTTACGTCTTTGTAGTGTGTGGGTGCATGCGTGCGTGCTTAACTATTATTGCCCGTGCATTGGGGCCCGTCGTTATGCCACTGTGTGCGTGTGAGCGAACGAGCAATCAGCGAGAGGGAGGGAGAGAAATCGCTATAATTTTTTCCCTGGCAATTTTTTTCCCTGTAGCCTATAGACAGCACCTCAGCACCCCCAGTCAAAATACCTTCCCGCGTGCCTGCCTGTACTATATCAATGACAAATAAAGACCATTCCATTCCATTCCAATCAGAATAATATTTGTGATTTGTGACTATTTTGACTGACCATCTATAGATTGGACTACCTAGGATATAGTCCAGACTCTAAACCTTCTTTTAACTTCAGAATCAGTTGACTTGGTGAGGTTGGTGCATAGGACATGAAGATAAAATAACAATACATAAGCAAAAAATAATAATTACAGTAAAATTACAATAATGTAAAACTCATATAGATTACATTGTCCGTTGTGTGTGTGTGTGTGTTTATTTAATTTAATTTAATTTAATTTTGCCATTTAGCAGACGCTTTTAATCCAAAGCGACTTACAATTACGAATTACAGGGACATTCCCCCTGGAGTAACTGAGGGCTAAGTGCCTTACTCATGGGCACACTAGTAGTGGTGTGGTTTCAGGCGGGATTTGAACTCACAACCTTCCGATCACAAGTCCAACTCACTATCCACTAGACCACCACTACCCCTTATGAACATGATCAATCAATCAACATAAGACTAAGCAAAACCCACAAAGTTTCCCAGGAACCTTCTTCTTTTCTAGTTACGCTTCACGATCCTGTCAGACTACAACCAACCGTGATGTGTGATAACGTCACTTTATTACGTGTGATTTCTTACTGTAAGATAACACGGTGGTGATGGACTTATTTCAGTGTCACTCTGCCATGAATGAGGGGTTTGAGGTGCCTATTCAGGAGCCATTTTCATGAGCGATTGCATCCATTTAGTATTTCAACAAGACTTGTAGGAACGTGTCTAAATGTAAATTCAACACTGCGCCTTCCCCAGGCTACAATACGACAGTGGAGAAGGTAATAAGCTGCTCTGAAGACAAGAGGCCTGCAGAGACACACTGTTAATATCACAATGAGCAGAATGAACACCCAACCCTTTAGCTAAACAATTTAAAATGAAAAGCTGTCTTGTAAAACGTCATCTCTTATAGAATAAGAGCTAATTGAATTTCGAGAGGCCTGCATTAGCTGCGAATACGGTATTATTAGGTTTCATTACCGCCCACCCCCTCAAGTCGAGACTTCAGCAAATTTGAGTACGTTCTCCTTACTGACGATAGAGTTGATCCAAACGGCTTAAATGGGCCAAAGTAGACTTTGGTTTAAACTTCCCAACACCGTCACATAACAAACTGGCTTCACATCTGAGGTAAGAATGCAATTATAAGACAAGATGTGCAGCCAGTAGATAGAGAGAAAAATATTAATCTGTGGATAAATATGTTATATACTGCCTTCAGATCCAGAAAGTGTACTGTAACCCCGTTGACGCCCACTCTAAATGATAACAAGACCGATTCACTGACATTTACGATATACTATACAAGCACAATTGCAATGATGTTACCTCCACGCATTACAACAACACTAACCAGAGAGCAGGTTCAAAGCCTAGGCTTAGAAATGTAAATTTAAAAAACTACCCTCCAAGCCATCAACAATCTGGCCCCCTCCTACCTTGCCGACCTCGTCCCCCTCCACACCCCCTCCCGTTGCCTCAGGTCTGACGACCAAACCACCCTCAAGACCACCAGGACCAAGCTCCGGACCTGGGGTGATGGGGCCTTTTCAGCCGCAGCCCCGTCCCTCTGGAACGCCCTCCCCAACCACATCAGACAGGCCAACACCCTCCCAACATTTAAACAGGCCCTCAAAACCCACCTCTTCAAGCTCGCCTTCGCCAGTTAACCCTCTCCCCCTCCCCTTCCCATGTGTCCCCAGCACTACCTTATTTATTATTACTACTCGATCTTGTCAGTTTGTAAAGAGTCTTTGAGTGTCTAGAAAAGATATATATAAGTCTAATGTATTATTATTATTATTATTATTATTATTATTATTATTATTATTATTATTATTATTAAGACAGAAGAAACACACTGTGGAAGGACTTTGCCTTGGGTCTTCTGAATTCCCCCTTTAGAGCCTGGCTGCCACCTACCAGAGCCCAAATAAAGAAACAGTACCCAACTCCAGATCCCCAAAACAAGAACAGCAAGATACAAAACATCATCCATCCCATTCTATACAGAATGCCAAATAAGTAAAATGTATTTATACAGCACCTTTCCCAGACCAAGGGTCACAAAGTGCTTTACATAACAAGGAAGAAACACAATAAAACATCATACAAGAGCGAAAAGCCACAGCAGGTTAAAACAGGCAAAACAAGTGAAAATAAAAACAAGTAACAGACAACAGGTGTACAACAACACAGGACACAGAAAGACAGGCCCTTGGGGCTATCCAAAAGCCTAATAACATAGGATGAATGTTTTAGCCTTACCCACCACCGCCATAGACTGTGTTGATAAATACTCAAGATTCACTAAGTTATTATCACTGTTTTTATCCAAAATTGTGTTTTATATGTTTATGTTGTATTTCATTGATGTTGATGTGACTATAAATATTCTTGTATTTCAGTTTCACAAACTGCAAAAAGAATATTCGATAAAGAAACTTGAAACTAAAACTAAAAATCAAGTGCACATATTGTACAACATCTTCATATCTCTCTAACCCTTATACTTCTACTTGTAGCATACATACACTGGCTCCCCATCAAATATATAATTAATTTCAAGCTTCTGGTCATCACTTACAGAGCCCTCCATGGTCAGCGTCCTTACAGCCCCAGCAGGTCTCTCAGGTCCTCTGACCAGGGTGTGTTGGTTGTCCCCCATGCCAGACTGAAGACCAAGGGTGATAGAGCATTCCAAACCGTGGCCCCCAGGCTCTGGAATGCTCTTCCCTTGGAACTTAGATCAGCTGGCTCGGTCGAGGCTTTTAAAAAACAGCTAAAGACTGTCCTGTACAGACAGGTTTTTGGATAGCCCCAAGGGCCTGTCTTTCTGTGTCCTGCTGATGTTGTTGTACACCTGTTGTCTGTTACTTGTTTTTATTTTCACTTGTTTTGCCTGTTTTAATCCTGCCGTGGCTTTCGCTCTTGTATGACGTTTTATTGTGTTTCCTCCTTGTTATGTAAAGCACTTTGTGACCCTTGGTCTGGGAAAGGTGCTGTATAAATACATTTTGCTTACTTACTACTACTACTTCTACTTGTTTGTGTGTGTTTAGTAGTGTTATTTAGCCACCCTCTCTCCCAGCGGAGCACTGTGCTCTCAGAAGGCCAGCCTGCTGCAGTTCTGAGGGCCGTGGTCGCGCTCCATTAGCAGCACAAAGCCACCCCTGGTCATCAAACAGCCATGAGGCCCACCAGCCCTAATCACCCAAGCCTCCACGCTAATACACACTCATCTCACCGTGGACAGTTTAATTACTATACTTGTCTGTGGGCTAGGAGTCATGGCAGCACAGACCAGCGGTGATCCAGGGTGACTTTCAGTGCAACTTGCAACAGCTAGAGGGAAGAGGAGGGCTGTGTGAATCCTCAGACAAGGTCTGTCTGTGTTCCTCCGCAGGCAGACGTCATGACTTGCTAGCTAGTTAGCTAGTTAGCGAGTTAGCTCTGGACCAACTGTCACTGTTTCTGGAACTAAGAACCTTATCTTCCATGGAGTATATGTCGATGAAAATATGTGAAATGTTCCAATAAAAGTAATATATTGTACTCTAGAGCTCTATACTTCTATTTCCTAAAAGTATGTTAGCTTTAGCTGTAACCAAGATATATGGACGTGAGAAAGGTCAGTTAGCAAGGGCTTTTGTTTCATCTGTCAGTCCTGTAAGGGAGAAAGGAGACTTACACAAGATTCAAAAGAGATGTGCATGTCAACATTAAAGGGATGTGCATGTCACCATTAAAGGGATGTGCATGTCACCATTAAAGGGATGTGTATGTCACCAATAAAGGGATGCGCATGTCACCATTAAAGGGATGTGTATGTCACCATTAAAGGGATGTGCATGTCACCATTAAAGGGATGTGCATGTCACCATTAAAGGGATGTGTATGTCACCATTAAAGGGATGTGCATGTCACCATTAAAGGGATGTGCATGTCACCATTAAAGGGATGTGTATGTCAGCATTAAAGGGATGTGCATGTCAACATTAAAGGGGTGTGCATGTCATCATTAAAGGGATGTGCATGTCAACATTAACGGGATGTGCGTGTCACCATTAAAGGGATGTGCATGTCACCATTAAAGGGATGTGCATGTCAACATTAAAGGGATGTGCGTGTCACCATTAAAGGGATGTGCATGTCAACATTAAAGGGGTGTGCTTGTCACCATTAAAGGGATGTGTATGTCACCATTAAAGGGATGTGCATGGCACCATTAAAGGGATGTGTGTGTCACCATTAAAGGGATGTGCATGTCAACATTAAAGGGATGTGCGTGTCACCATTAAAGGGATGTGCATGTCACCATTAAAGGGATGTGCATGTCACCATTAAAGGGATGTGCATGTCACCATTAAAGGGATGTGCATGTCACCATTAAAGGGATGTGCATGTCACCATTAAAGGGAGGTGCATGTCAACATTAAAGGGATGTGCATGTCACCATTAAAGGGAGGTGCATGTCACCATTAAAGGGATGTGCATGTCACCATTAAAGGGATGTGTGTGTCACCATTAAAGGAATGTTCCTGGTTTGGCCCTGACCTGACTGGAATGGATTAGATCATACCGTTTTTAGTTACATATTTTGCTTCTTCCTGAGTTACTGACAGGGTTCCCGCGCTGGTCTTAAAAAGCCTTGAAGTCTAAAATCCAGCAATTCAATTCATAAGGCCTAAAAAGGTCTCACATTTCAGTTATTTGGTCTAATTAGGTGCTAGGTCTTAAAAATGAGACCCTGCAAGGAAATCAGTCCGACCACATCAGTTTACGCGGAAATGAAACAAGCTGGAACCAAAAAAATGCCAATTCGCTTCCTTTTTTGTCTGTATGGCAGTGAAATCCCTAATTTCATCACTTCGAGGATGACAAAAAGCTATGGTGTCGCGATAGGTCTAAGGTCTAAAAAAGGTCTAAAAAGGTCTTAAATTTGACTTGTTGAAACTTGTAGGAACCCTGTACTGAGTAGTCATTTATCCAGACACCCCAAACCAACTACTAATATGACAGCTTTCCGCTTTATTATTTGAGTGGAGAAATTCGCGCTAAAGTGCCCTTTTGAGTGGAGAAATTGAGAGGACGTGCCCTATTGGCTGCCCTTCCAATGGTCTAAACTTGACCATGTGCCCCCATAGTTGAAAACGGTGCGCTTAAGTGCCCTTTTGAGTGGAGAAATTGAGAGGACGTGCCCTATTGGCTGCCCTTCCAATGGAAAAACATAGCAAGAAAATTAAATAACGTGTCTTAATGAGTGCTCTGTTAGTGGATACAATGTGATGCAGCTTACTAGGGCAGGCTTTCTAGGTCTAGGGGTCAGTCTAGGGGCGTTGCCAAATAGTTAAACCCTGCTTACATTCAAAACACATTATATGGCCATCAGCAAATATTTTCTGCGTTTTTGCATGGGGCCGATGGGCTAATATCTAGCTAACATTTAGATGTTTCTCGATCTGCACTGTTCTGCACTGACAAAATTAATTGTTGCCAATGATTAAACATTAACGTTTAAAATACTAATTCCCAATATTCCATCCATTTCAGTTTTAGACACACCCCCTCTCAAATGTTCAGATGATGTCAGAGAGGGCTTTTAATGCAGTCTGCTCTAACCTGGAAAAAGGACACCCTTTGTAATCCCCACTGCTACCTAGTTAACTAACACTACTTTACATTGTTAGCAGGCTCACAAAACAAGCTGTGGGTTACTAGCGATGTGTCATTGATTTTCAACGTTTAGCTCGCGCTTTTATTTTGAAGTTGCGAAAACGAAAACAGAAGACTATAATGTCATAATGTGCCTCTTGTTGTCTTTCAGAGAACAGAAATGCTAAACTGCCGACATGTTTGCTGTAATTATATGACTTGGCAGTAGGCAGTCATCACTCAACAGTCGCCTCATTCACAAAACAGCATGGGTTGCAATGATACTACAGTGTTTCCTCCAGGATTTTTCACATTAGTGGCGGAGCGGTTGTCTTTCGCGCGCAGCGCTTTTTTTTTTTTTTTCCCGATTTTTTTTTCTTCGCGTGATGGGGTCCCATGTCGTGCAGTAGGTGCCCTTTTTTTCTTTTCGCACCTGCCCTTCAAACAGCCTGAGTCCGCCACTGGATGAGCATATGTGACACAGTCTGATCATCTGGTCCACATGTCGGCAACCAGTCAAAATGTTCAGACTTTTCTTTTGAAACACAGAACTACGTTTCAGCGTCGTTGAGAATCACAACACAACAAACTCGCTAGTCGAGCCTAAATACTGCAATGCAATGTGATGGGGTGAGTAATCCCCCACTGCCACCTAGTTAACGAGAACACTACTTTACATTACAGTTTTTAAGTGCATTTGTATGTACATTTTTATTTTAGTACTTATAGGGAACGGTTGTGTAAATAGTACCTACAGCAGACTAGACTTACTAGAAGTTGGTGCGCAAAATGAGAGGACTGTAACAACGGAATTCTTGGAACAGCAGGGAATCCCATTCGACATTGCTCGGTCGCCGGGTGAACAATACTACGCTCTCCCAACCAGGCACGCGGGAAGGTATTTTGACTGGGGGTGCTGAGGTGCTGTCTATATACGCTACAGGGAAAAAAATTGCCAGGGGAAAAAGTATAACGATTTCTCTCCCTCCCTCCCTCTCGCTGATTGCTCGTTCGCTCACACGCACACAGTGGCATAACGACTGGCCCCAATGCACGGGCAATAATAGTTAAGCACGCACGCACCCGCACACTACAAAGACGTAACGTTAAATATTTTACCAACAATGTGTTGGAATTTACAGTAATTTCCACTCAGCTCACAGTGTCCCACAATGTCCACAAACATGATGTTGACCATTATTACAGACAGCACTCCATGTCGATTGTTATTGTTGCCTCTTAACGGAAGCCCTTCGCTGCCGAAGAATCGGATGGATCTGAATATCAGTTCTAATACGTTTCTGGCCGTCTGTTGCTCTTTCTCAACAACGTCCGACAGTAGAGCATTAATGGGAGTGTTGTTAAGCTCAGCATCTTCTTCCAACTCCACTTCAATTGTTCTGGCTGATTTAGCATTTTTGCTAAAGAACTCAGAGATTCCCTAGCAAGATATGACCATGTGATCACTAACATTAAAACGAACAAACACATTTTTACATTTATTACAAAAAACACATTTATGTTTATTCCCAAAAGCAACAATAGTTATTATATTGTTTTAAATTATTGTTTGAATAATATTTGTATTTTTTTAATTCAGGCAGGAGGAGCTCCTTCTGCCTGCCGCTAGGGGGTGCTGCAGCACCCTCAGCACCCCCCTTCCCGCGTCCCTGCTCCCAACACTAAAGCGCAAACGTCGGCGTAAGGACCGCAAGCAACGACGGGG
This sequence comes from Nansenia antarctica, assembly GCF_963989245.1. Classification (NCBI taxonomy): domain Eukaryota; kingdom Metazoa; phylum Chordata; class Actinopteri; order Argentiniformes; family Microstomatidae; genus Nansenia; species Nansenia antarctica. The sequence continues at coordinate 86,586,322 of NC_137674.1, forward strand.
CTGCAGGGGAGGCCTGCTAGCCAGGCTGAGACGTAGCCCGGACAAACCAGCTTTGCCGAGTATATTCCTATCCAACGTCAGGTCCCTGACTAATAAGATGGATGAATTGAGACTACAGGTTGCCAAAAATAACATCGTGGGAGATAGCTGTGTGATTATTCTCACTGAAACCTGGCTAAATGACACTATCCTGGACTCCGCGATTAGCCTGGAAGGCCGCACTCTACACCGTGCGGACCGCACGCTGCTTAGCGGTTAGACTCGCGGAGGTGGGATCATTATATCTACGAAGGATAGCTGGTGCTTAAACACGAAAACTGTAAGTAGCCACTGTTCCCCAAACCTGGAATACTTGACTGTTAAATGCCGACCCACTTACCTACCGAGGGAATTCAATGCAGTGTATATTACAAGCGTTTACATTGCACCGAATGCAGACGGCAGCTTAGCATTGGCGCGGCTATATGACGTCATCAGTGGTCAACAAAGCGTAGACCCACAGGCAGTTCACATTATAGCAGGAGACTTCAATCATGTCGACCTGAAGGCAGTACTACCCAAGTTCTATCAGCATGTTAAATGTGCAAGGAGGAGAAAAAACACTGGATAAGGTATATACCAACATCAAACGTGCTTACAAGGCTAGACCGCTAGCTCATCTAGGCATGTCTGACCATGTGTCAATCCTCCTGATCCCAGCATACACTACCATGAGGAAAAGTGCTCCCATCACCACTAAGACTGTCAGAACCTGGCCAGAAGGGTCCGCTCCACTGCAGATCTGCCTGAATGACACCTCATGGCAGGAATATGAACATGAGGACCTGGAACAGTTCACGTCGTCGGTTCTGAACCACATAGTGAACTGCACCAACTCAGTCACCGTGGACAAACGGGTCCGGGTCTACCCCAACACGAAGCCATGGATGACTGGGAAGGTCCAAAAACTGATCAACGAGAGGGACAACGCCTTCTTCGCAGGGAAGGGCACACCGCTGTACAGCACCACCAGGGCTAACCTAAAGCGCGGCATCAAAGAGGCCAAGGCAGACCACAGAGAGAAGATTGAGGAATGCTTCCTGAGCAACGACTCCAGGCGGATGTGGCAGGGGGTTCAGCACATGACAAACTTCAGAGCCAACAGGCTCACAGCCGCAGAGGACGACCCCCTGCTGGCGGAAAAGCTGAACTCCTTCTACGCCCGGTTAGACGAGGGGCGAACGGAGGTAACCACAACACAAACACCACTCTCTCCAGCTCTCAGCAGCCTCACCCTCACAGAGCATGAAGTGAGACGCGTGCTGAAGGCGGTGGACCCCAGGAAAGCCTCGGGGCCGGATGGCGTCCTGGGACGGGTGCTGAGGGACTGCGCCGACCAGCTGGCCGGGATTTTCACCAACATCTTCAACCAGTCCCTGTCCCAGGCCACCATCCCACCCTGCCTGAAAACCTCAACTATCATCCCAGTCCCGAAGAAAAGCACGGTGAGCTGCCTAAACGACTACCGCCCGGTGGCACTCACACCAATCATCATGAAGTGCTTCGAGAAACTAGTCCGGGCCCACATACTCACACGCCTCCCGCCCAACCTGGATCCATACCAGTTCGCCTACAGAGCCCACAGGTCCACAGAGGACGCCATCGCGACGACTCTCCACGCCACTCTATCCCACCTGGAGAGGGGAAACAGCTACGCGAGACTGCTCTTTGTGGACTTCAGCTCCGCCTTCAACACCATCCTTCCAGACAGGCTAGTGACCAAACTACTAGACCTGGGACAATCACACTCTATATGTGCATGGATCAAGGACTTCCTGACCGACCGCCCCCAGAGGGTGCAGGTGGGCCCCCACACCTCCACAGCCCTCAGACTCAGCACTGGGTCCCCCCAGGGCTGCGTGCTGCTAAGCCCCATCCTCTACAACCTCTACACCTACGACTTCACCCCCGTCCACCCCAGCAACTCCATCGTAAAGTTTGCAGACGACACCACCGTGGTGGGCTGCATCTCGGGGGGGGACGAGGCGGCGTACAGGGATGAGGTAGAGCAACTGAGCAAGCTGTGCAAGGTTAACAACCTGCTGCTGAACAAGTCAAAGACCCAGGAAATCATCGTGGACTTCAGGAGGAAAAAGTCCGAGATCCAGCCCCTGCTCATCGACGGAGAGAGCGTGGAGAGAGTCTCAACCCTCCGATTCCTGGGGGTGCACATACAGGATGACCTGTCCTGGAAGGACAACACAACAGCCACCATCAAGAAGGCACAACAGCAGCTCTACATCCTGAGAGTCCTCAGGAAGGAACACAGCAAGCAGGAGATACTGGTGACCTTCTACCGCGGCGCAGTGGAGAGCATCCTCACCTACGGCATCTGCAACTGGTTCTCCAGCTGCACAACCGCGGAGAGAAATGCGCTACAGAGAGTCGTGAGAACAGCCCAGAAGATCACCGGCGCCCCCCTCCCCTCTCTGGAAGAGCTGTACAACACACGCTGTCTCAGGAAGGCCTCCAAGATCTCCAGAGACCCAACCCACCCTGGGTACGAACACTTTACCCGGCTGCCCTCGAATAGGCGCTACAGGACCATGGCCGCAAGGACAAACAGACTGAAGAACAGCTTCTACCCCAGGGCCATCCAGGCCCTGAACACAGCAAAGACCTAGGTTCTGGGCCCTGGACAGTCTGGACGGATTGATGGCAGCTGCTGGACTGAAAAAATCAGGTCTAGTGCTGAGGCACAAATATGTACATTTCAAGCCTGCAAACTGCGACACTTTAAATGAATGTGCAATAACACTATGTGCAATATGACAACCCTAGTCGTCTATCTGTACAGTATAGTATAGTGGATAGTGTACATAGCCTTTATTTATGTAAACCAGCTCCTTCCCTTCTTGTGTTTTTTTTAGTTGTTTTTTTTCTTTCCTAACACCAGGGGAGCCACCCCTCCTAAATGTCGTTGTTTGGTACCTGTACTGTAGCAATGACAATAAAGTCCATTCATTCATTCATTCATTCATTACTGTTGCACCAGCATAGATAAGCTCTCTCATGATATCCGTTCTGTAATTTTCGGCTGAAATTTGAAGTGCAGTGTGTACAATTCCGTGACCAGTACATTGTTAGCAGGCTCACGAAACAAGCTGTGTTAGTTGACTAGCGACGTGTCGTTGATTTTCAACAACGTGGAAATCCATTCACATTAATTTTTTCGAAAGAAAAGTCTGATCATTACATCAGATCCCGACATGAGGACCAAATGATCAGACTGTGTCACATATTGTGGTGGACTTGTACTATCATTTTAGGACGCACATTTTTCTAGAAAACTGTGTCGCAGGCCTCTCCGAATACCCCACAGCGTATTTAACTTCCTCTCTTTTCTTCTTCACCATCCTATTGTTCCGCATCCCTCTCTCCTGCTCTCTCTCTCTCTCTCTCTGCCTTGACATCCTCCAGCTCCTTCCCTCCTTCCCCTCCTGCCATGGTGAAGCTTCTTTATGGGGCTCAAAGGGAATTATTCACAGTCTCCTCGGGGCTTTGACAAGGTCGTGGGCTCCCTCAGTCTCCCCTCTCTCCAGCCTCCTGTTCTGAACCGTAATTGATTGGGTTAAGCAGCGAGAGAGGGAAGGTCATGCCTGAGGCAAGAGAGACGGAGCCACAGCAGCCTACGACACGCCTGACCACAGACACACTCTACAGACACACACCTGACCACAGACACACACTCTCCTACAACACACTACACACCACAGACACACACTCTCCTACAACACACCTGACCACAGACACACACTCTCCTACAACACACCTGACCACAGACACACACTCTCCTACAACACACTACACACCTGACCACAGACACACACTCTCCTCCAACACACCTGACCACAGACACACACTCTCCTACAACACACTACACACCACAGACACACACTCTCCTACAACACACCTGACTACAGACACACACTCTCCTACAACACACTACACACCACAGACACACACTCTCCTACAACACGCCTGACCACAGACACACACTCTCCTCCAACACGCCTGACCACAGACACACACTCTCCTACAACACACTACACACCACAGACACACACTCTCCTACAACATGCCTGACCACAGACACACACTCTCCTCCAACACGCCTGACCACAGACACACACTCTCCTGCAACACACTACACACCACAGACACACACTCTCCTACAACACGCCTGACCACAGACACACACTCTCCTACGACACGCCTGACCACAGACACACACTCTCCTACAACACACTGCACACCACAGACACACACTCTACAGACACACACCTGACCACAGACACACACTCTCCTCCAACACACCTGACCACAGACACACACTCTCCTACGACACGCCTGACCACAGACACACACTCTCCTACGACACGCCTGACCACAGACACACGTTCTGGCCTACAGAGGGAGCCAGACTGTCGTTGGGGGGGGATAATGAGCTGATTGCGGACAGGTGTCAGTGATCAGACTTGTTATCCCACTGGTCAATTTAACCTGTGTGTGTTTGTTCCCTCGGGAGAGTGAAGGAGACGGAGAGTGGCTGCCGCACAGAGACAGAGACAGAGACAGAGACAGAGACAGAGACAGAGACAGAGACAGACAGGCAGACAGAGCAGGCAGGCAACAATCCCGAAAGGGGAACAGCTGGGCGTGGTGCGCAGACGCGGCCGCGGCCAGCAGGATTGCCTGACGGACGTTATCACTATTCTGATCTGAGAATCTCACGCTCTAGCACGCCGGTGGCGTTGCGGGGTGGTGCACCTTGAATAAATTACATATTCTACAACTGTTCCTCTGTGTCGACCTCCCTCTGTGCCTAGAGACTCTTACACACACACACAACAAACATAGTCCACAATACAAACAAAACAACAATAATACAGTACAAGGTGCTTAGTGCAGGGTGTAAAGTGCCAAGTGCAGTGCGCATGGTTCAGCTGTTCGCAAGGTTGGCAGATGGGCGGTTCGGCGTTTCGAGCCCCGGCTGGCCACATGTTGAGGTGTCCTTGGGCAAGACACTGAACCCCTAATTGCTCCCAGTGAGCGGGCCAGTGCCTTGCATGGTAGCTTACCTACCTCGCCATCGGTGTGTGAATGTGTGTGTGTGAATGGGTGAATGAGAGGCCGCACCACCTGAAATTAAAATGTTCAAACCCACAAACTATATACTGTGTGCTAACTAGGCAGTACTGTATCCTGCAGTTATGGAGGTATTGTTTAAAAATAAATAGGCTAACATATTCATATCAAGCCTCTGGGAGAAGAGCATCAAGTCACACATTAATGCACCAAAAAAATAAATCAATGCAAGTGGAGATTTAAAACAAGAGCAATGTGTTTTCCACAGTTAAAACAGACCCCCCCCCCCCCAAAAAAAAGATGCGGCACCTTTATTTGTGCAGCGTGATTGCATCAGAATCGGCTTGGCTTCATTAGCGAGTCTGTGTAAATGGAACACCAAGGACAAGAAACTAGCAAATGGGAATCAAGCCAGAGTGTGGGGGAAAGTAAATTGCGGGGGAATAGCTGTATGCTTAGGCAAAGAAATCACACTGCCAATGAAGCGCATCCAAAAGCAGATACTGCCAGCTCAGGTGGTGGCCATTGAGTCTGAAATATCAAACAGCTGACAAGGCTCACAGTGAGAGATCCACACAGAATGTGATGTTCGCTTGAAGACATTTGCCTCAGACATTGCCATTTTCAACACTTTTCATCTTCATGGACAGTCATGAAAGGATAAGGGCCGATGAATACATTCAGTAAGTGTTATGTTCAGTAAGCTATGGGATAATAGTAAAGGCGAACCCCTTTTTCACTCGCCTTTTATATGTTATAGAATCGCCTGACAGAAAAACATGTTGTGATTGAAGTAGATTCATACGACGAGAGAGGACCCAAACCACAGGTTGTCTCGTGTGTTATTCATACTGTCACGTTATTAATCGTCAGAGAGATTAAAGGCAGGGTGTGTTGAGTGATAAACTGTATTTATGATATCTCTGCCACACCGTTTTCATCGCTGGTTGTCCCACAGCCAGCGGACATTATCACATGTCATTTGATCTTCTCATGCAGGATTTGCTATGATGAGATGATGAGATGATGAGATGGCAATCATGGACGGACGCCCTTTTGGAGAACATCCACACTGGCGGACGTAGATCAGTCTCAGCAGATAGGATCCCATATCAGCCCTGTATCACAACCTGCACAGACACACATTGACTTTCAAGCACTTGACACTTCCTTCATGTGTGATATTATAAGATGTGATTATCATAGTAACACTTCCTTCATGTGTCATATTATAAGATGTGATTATCATAGTAACACTTCCTTCATGTGTCATATTATAAGATGTGATTATCATATTATAAGATGTGATTATCATGTGTCATATTATAAGATGTGATTATCATAGTAACACTTCCTTCATGTGTCATATTATATGATGTGATTATCATGTGTCATATTATAAGATGTGATTATCATAGTAACACTTCCTTCATGTGTCATATTATAAGATGTGATTATCATGTGTCATATTATAAGATGTGATTATCATAGTTAAGCGGGGTACACACATAAGGATTTTCAAAATCTTAACCGATGTCTTATCTGAGACAGACCCCACACATGAAGATAACAAATCTTGGATTGAACAGCCTTGATCGTATTGTGTGTGGTGTGCGCCGATTTTCCCATTTCAGCACCCCACAGATATAAAGATTATTGTTACGACAGACTCCAGACTCTCGTCAACGTTTGCAGGAAAAGCGCTATACAAATAAAGTTATTATTATTATTATTATTATTATTATCTAACGTAGTACCCTGACTGACCTGTACGAGGCAACCATGTGCGACAGGGCAAATAAAGTGCAGAATAACGAAAAGAAGAAGTCAGCTCGCTTCTTGATTGGCTACATTCCATCCACGTCATAGTCGGACTCGCGAGCAGGGTTGCCAGATGGGAATGACAATTTCCACCCTAACCACAGTCTAAAACCGCTAATTCCACCCAAAAATCTGGCAACCCTATGATTTCTGGTCGTAAGTATTGAACACATTTGACATTTACGATTGCCGGCCATGACCATTTTCCAAGCAGGTTGTCGGGAGAGATTGACTCTTAACACACCTCACACCACAGGATTGTGTACAGCGGGGTACACACATAAGGATTATCTGGCACACCACACACAATACGATCAAGGCTGTTCAATCCAAGATTTTTTATCTTCATGTGTGGGGTCTGTCTCAGATAAGACATCGGTTAAGATTTTGAAAATCCTTATGTGTGTACCCCGCTTTAGTCATGTGTCATATTATAAGATGTGATTATCATAGTATTCATGTGTCATATTATAAGATGTGATTATCATAGTATTCATGTGTCATATTATAAGATGTGATTATCATAGTAACACTTCCTTCATGTGTCATATTATAAGATGTGATTATCATGTGTGATATTATAAGATGTGATTATCATAGTACTCATGTGTGATATTATAAGATGTGATTATCATGTGTCATATTATAAGATGTGATTATCATATTATAAGATGTGATTATCATAATATAAGATGTGATTATCATAATATAAGATGTGATTATCATGTGTCATATTATAAGATGTGATTATCATGTGTCATATTATAAGATGTGATTATCATGTGTCATATTATAAGATGTGATTATCATAGTGTCATATTGTAAGATGTGATTATCATAATGTCATATTAGAAGATGTGGTTATCATAGCAGCCGTGATACAAAACATGGAACGCTTTCAAGAGGCTGGTGGTTTGGGGTGGTGGAGGGCCTAGAACCAAGACTGGCAATCCTAACAAACAGGGTTCCAATCCCAATCCAAACATACAGGGTTCCAATCCTAACATGGAGGGTTAAATCTGCCCCCCCCCCCCCATCTAACATAGAGAGTTCCAATCTGCCCCCCCCCCCCACCAAACATAGAGGGTTCCGACAATCCCAATCAAACAAACAGGGGTCCAATCCCAATCCAAACATACAGTGTTCCAATCCCAATCCAAACATACAGGGTTCCAATCCTAACATAGAGGGTTAAATCTGACCCCCCCCCCCCCACCTAACACAGAGGGTTCCAATCTCCTATTCTAGACGTCTGATATCTGATATCTCCCACAGTCAAATGGAGCGCTCTTATGTCCCACAGAAAAGATGCAGTCGAATATCATTTGATTTGTCGTGCACCTTGTCCACAGCTGTGACTGACATTGCTCCTCGCCCCTTGTTGTCCCACAAACACCTAGCCTTGCCTGTTTTTAGAATTATATTCTAAAACATAAATTTAGGTGGAAATGCGGTGGTGGATATGGGTCTGGCGGGGGGTGGGGGGAAAGGTCTGGGGTGTAAATGGGTCTGGGGTGGAGGAAACATCCCAATGAATGCAGAAAAGAAGGGACAGCTTGGCCACGTTGATTAATAGTGATTGCGACGGCCCCATAGCTACATTTCATGTGATTCACTTTCTAGATTTTTTTCTTTCTTTCTCATTGACCATGGAGACAGCGACACAGCGTCGACGTATGTAGAATACGAACAGCGTGGCTCAGATGAGGAATGGGTCCCAGTTAGCCATTTGCATACGGGAGCAGACAGTGAGACCGACAGTGAGGCCGGTACAGGGTGGTGATGAGTCTGTCCCCTGAGTACAAAGTGGGGCTGGCTGGAGACTGGAGACTTGGAAGTGCCTGGAAGGAATGTGAGGAGAATGGGAATGTGGACGTGCGGTTGCTATGGCGCAGGGTCGGTCGTACAGTAAAGAAAGGAGAGAGGTGTGGTATTACTTCACACACACATAGGCCTGTGGAGATATGTCGTGTTGCACACACACATTCATGGCTGTGGGGGGTTACACCTTTTGAGGCCAGTTCAACTTTATTGGCCATGTGCAGTGCACTAGGAACATGACTTGGTGTTCTCCATGCTGAACAAGCTACAGTACATACAACAACAAGACCACAACACAACAATACTCAAGACAATATATACATACATATATAGTACAAATATGAGTGAATAAATATATGTAAAGTGCAAGGTGCAATGATCAGGAGTTATTGAGGAGGGCTGTGGCTTTGGGGAAGAAACTGTTCAAGTGTTGTGATGTTTATGACCTGGTGGCCCTGTACCGCTGTCCAGAAGGGAGTCATTCAAACAATCCTGCGTGCTCTCTTCAGTGATCTGGAGCTATGGAGGTCTGTGATGGGAGGCAGGGGGCAGCCGATGATCCGCTCAGCTGTTCAAAATACATTTGTCACTGCAAGGCTAGTGTTAAGTCTGAGATCAGTTCCCAATGTAGATTGAGGTCATGTTCTCACATGAAAGTCCGAATCATGACCTGGAGCAAGTGGATGAGATTGCAACATTTTTGCATAAATTACTTCTTTGATTTGCATTCTCACAGCCCTTTATGTAAACGAAGTAACATACGCAATCGAAGCAACAGACGTGGTAGTTGATTGGTCAGAAAAAAATAAAATTGCCTGTTCGTCCCGCTCTTATCCAGATCAACATGCATGCGCTGTTGTTTTCCTATGGACAGCCTCGATGCGTAGTTTCTAACCGGAGCGAAACCACCCTTTTCAAGCGGAGTATCCGTCGGCTGTTTGCTCCGGGAGTGACTTTGAATGCGCGTTCTCACAGCTCCAAACGACGCAGAGCAAAGCGAATTTTATCCTAAACTCCGATTCCAAGTGAAGCAAATGTTCTAGTGAGAACACACCCTAACTCCCTGGGGAAATCATCGTGGTATAATCTTTGTCAGACAGCCAAGGATGTAGTTCCAGATGGAATGAGTCAGAGAGCAAACACTCAGGTCGCTGCAGTATTGATTATCAATTGAAGACCTCTCTCTCCTTCTCTCTCTCTCTCTCTCTCTCTCTCTCTCTCTCTCTCTCTCTCTCTCTCTCTCTCTCTCTCTCTCTCTCTCTCTCTCTCTTCTTCCTCCCTCTCTCCCCCACAAGATTAAATAGGCTACAAGCTTACAGACAGTATGGTGTTAATGAAATAACAGTGTATGGGTGAGTCTAGTACAGCAGGTCACTGCTTAATATATTAATTGGTTGTGACTATAGTGACATCTGTCCATGGGCGTCAGCAGCTTTTTGAATGTGGGGGGGACACTTATTTTTCGGGGGGTCTGGGGGTCCTCCCCCCGAAATTTTTTAAATAGTAGATTCAATTTCCTGCATTCTGGTGCATTTTACACCCAAAATAATCTCCCTCTTTCTTTGTTTTCCCTTGGAGCTGGCATGGTCTGCAATTACTGACTACTATTATGTTTTGGTTTAACTCACAGAGGCCTGACACTGACACTTGGGTACTTTATTAAATATGAAGATTCAAAAAGAATCAAAGAGTGAATTAGAAAAGAATGAGGTAACTTTGAGTCAACAAATTGAATAAAAAGTTATGAGGAAACATAAAATATGTACCTAGGCTACTCAGAGCCTATTACAATCAAACGTAGCCCTCTTCAGTGCATTGCAGAACATACAACTATAACAAACAAACAAAAATCAAAGAGTGAATTAGAGCTGTCTCCACTGCCCCTGCCTGCTGCCCCTGCCTCTGACTCACTCTCACTCTCAACCACCTATATCAGGAGAAATGGGGATGCATTGAGCACTTGTTCATATTGTTTTTCTCTAATAGAACATTTGACATAGAAATACAATCATCAATACAAAAAATACAATCACAAGCATTTTAGAAATAGAAAAATAAATGGAACAGGTGTTTTCTTCTTATTTTTTAACCCTAGCTCAAGCAATCAGATGCAAAATTGATTCTTTGGGTGGGTGCAATGGCCAAATTAAATAGTGCAAATGCTCAGGGCAATGAACACGGGCAGGAGATGCAATAATGACAGGACAGGTAAGCACTGTGAGGTGTTTGTCGCCATTCTGTGCTTTTGATGACATTTCGCCTGTGTCTGTTCTGCATTTAAACATGTCTAACCGCACTAGTAATGCCTAACAAAACTGCTAGTGCCATATAGCTGATCTAGCTCGTATTTGGTTGCTAGTAGGCTATGCTAATTCTATTGCTAATACAGAGAATGTCTCATAAGGTGCTAACATTCTTATCAGAAAAGCTGGCTGTGTTTGACCTTGGGAGAACGCAATGTTGCTGTTTGGCCACTCACGGGAAAACTTGGATGACTTTGACTTACTTTTCTCTTCTTAGAACATTTTTTCCGTGTCTGATGCTGCTGCTGCCGTGTTAAAAACAGAAGTAAAACGCGGAGTGGACTTCTGGATATGGGCAATCCCCTACTCATAAAGTGGAACGGATTTGATTGTGAAGCAATGAAAATAACGCTGACCAGTCATGCAACATATTTTTGATGGCAAATGTGGGGGGGTCCAAACGACCTTGTTTCAAAGGTGGGGGGGACACGTCCCCCCCCCAAATATATGGTGGTGACGCCCATGCATCTGTCGTAACAGCAGTAGCACCTTCTTCACACTTTCCTGTCTCATGAACACTTGTGTATGTTTTTGTAGTCCACTAAACCTAGGACTACAATTCCCTTGATGTCTAGCCACTGGGTCACATGTTTGCCACAGGTGTTGTGCATTGGCTAAATCAAGTGATGTTGTTTGAACCCTTTATACCACTGCATTCACTTGTCTGCTTTATGCCTGAAGAAGGTTAGTTAGAAATCACATCAGGATGAGCTAGTATGAAGCTTATTTTGTAATTTTTCTGTGTAGGAGGCAGGCTAATTTACAAGACGTGCCTACTAGTGGTCGTTGTGTGTAAGTAGCAGCTTCCCATTGTAAAGACTATGGTCATTTGACCCCCGAGGCGGCTCTTATAGTATAAACACAGCTGTTCTAGTGTCAACTGTCACTTAGATTTAACTGTCACTTTCAAATTTCAAATAAGATTTGACATTTGGTGATGTGGTGTTCTAGTCAGGGTTGCCAGATGGGATTGACAATTTACAGCCTAACCAGTCTATAACCGCAAAAAATCCAGTAGCCCATTCGGCGGTAACCCGCCCCATCTGGCAACCCTGGTTCTAGTGTTAATGGTGGAGGAGCGGGTGGGATCAGTAGACAGGACATCTCTTTTCAAACATGTTTCACAGCTCTTGACTCCACCTGGTGGTGGCTTTCGGCAGTGCTTCACATGACTTCATAACTAGTATCTGCCGTGGCGTTGAGAGCCTCACAGCTGTGATTTTGTTTCTGTACTTCTATTTCTGCACTTGAATTTTGTATTGCACCTTGTTTTTAGTGTATTTGTATCTGTTGTTTCTCTTTTACTAGTGTTTTCTGTTTTCTGAACAGCCATGGGGGGTCACAGGGTTGACCCCTGTGACTAAAGACAATTTGTATTGTTATATATTTGCACTCGATCAAATTTCAGGACCATCCTTTCATGACTTTTCCTAGAGTTCTACCACCCAGTATTCTTACATTTTCAAAATCACATCAGGATAAGCTAGTATAAAGCTATTTTGCCGTTTTTCTGTGTAAGAAGCAGGCTAATTTACAAGCGGTCAACTAGTGGTTGTTGTGTGTAAATAGCAGCTTCGCACTGTATAAGAGGGGGGTCATTTGATTCCCGAGGCGGCTCTTTTAGTAGGTAAAAAGGCACGGATGTTCTAGTGTTAAGCACTTTGGGCGGCTGTTTTTGTCGTTGTAAAATGTGCTATATAAATAAACATTACTTACTTACTTCCTTACTGTGATGACAACATCCGTATCATAAACCATGACCTACTGTAGGAGCTCTAATTGTTTACTCCCGTCTCCTTTGTTGAAACGCAACAACGTACGTACAGTAGGTCACGACTAGATTAGATTAGCTTCACGAAACAAAGCTTTTCATAGCAGTGTGCGTGTCGGCATGCTCTTCGGTGCCTAATTAAAACATAACAACCTGTGGACACGACCAGGGGGCCATTCCACTAAAGGTGGATCAGTATAGCGGCGATATAAATAAATGCGGCGCTCAGGCAACTCGAGATTGGAATTCAAGCCTCAGGTGATTCCTCGAACGAGGATCAGCCTTGTGTGATGAGTGTTCACAGAAGACAGGCTTACAAATCTTCGATATGGGCGCGTGCACGCAGACATAAAGAGCCCAGAAGAGTCGATCTGTCGAAATGAAGATACTCCACTCTGCAGGGGTACTACATTTGCGCAGCATTCCGAATTATTGATTTTTATGAAGACGGAAAAATAAGATGTAAAATAGTGCAATACTGCCGCAATTAACAAGGCGAGGGAAATGGTTTGGCAAGAAATTGCTGACCGATTAAATGCGTAGGTCATACTAGCCCCAGTTATGGCCTAGTGGTATCGACCGCTGCCACAGGATTTATTCGTCATTTTATATCGGTGGTTCAAATCCCTCTTCAGACGCACTTTTTACTGCATTTCATTGTCTGAATCTAATCTAAAATCTCATCTAAAAAAGTATGTAGGCTATAAAATGATGGTGCAGGCTAATTTACAAGAACTGACACGATTACAATGGTGTTTGAAGCCTTTGCATGAAATCTTCGGTTAAATGTAAAAAAAATAAAAAAACAAATCACTTAGTCAAGTCTCGAACACACAACCTTTGGAACTCCAGCCAGCTGCCTTAACCACTACGCCAGCCAGACCGCTGTGATGACAGCAATGCAAGTTGAGACAATTACTTTTTTTTTTTACACTCTTTTCTTTATTGATCTATTGATCTATCTATCACACTTTCAAAATATCAAGTTATCTATCACACAATCAAACTATCTATCGATCGATCACACTTTCAAAATATCAAATTATCTATCTTTCACACAGTCAACCTATCCATCTATCTATCTCTTGTGAAGTGGGAACTAATATTTCCTAAAAGAGGAACTGTCGTTCGGGGTTTAGTTTCCGCCTGTGAGCCTTTTTTGATGCGCGTCTTACCTTGCCTGTGTTTTAACCTGGTCGCGAGCAGGCTAATTATATCTGACTCAGAAGGAGCTCAACCAAGCAGCGAATTATTTGAGCCACATTGATGGCACCGAACGCAAGCTAACATTTTCGAGGCTTAGAACTTTATCGAGGCTTAGAACTTTATCGAGCTTCGTGGAATACCCCCCAGGAAGATAATAATAATGTACAACAGACGTTTATAAGCAAAGGAGAGGGAGGGAATCTATCTCCCTGAGACGGCATGGTTGGAGCCGTGTTTACGAGCCGTGTGTCTGAGGGCACGGCTGTGTGTTTATTAAGGTCCTCCACCCTTCCGTCTCTCCTCCACCCCTCCGTCTCTCCTCCACCCCTCTGTCTCTTCTCCACCCCTCCGTCTCTCCTCCACCCCTCTGTCTCTTCTCCACCCCTCCGTCTCTCCTCCTCCCCTCCTTCTCTCCTCCACCCCTCCGTCTCTCCTCCACCCCTCCTTCTCTCCTCCAACCCTCCTTCTCTCCTCCACCCCTCTGTCTCTCCTCCTCCCCTCCTTCTCTCCTCCACCCCTCTGTCTCTCCTCCACCCCTCCAACTCTCCTCCACCCCTCCGTCTCTCCTTAACCCCTCCGTCTCTCATTAAACTGATTCAGGAAGTCAATAAGCTGAGTGCAGGCAGCAGGTGTGCACGTCAGTGTGACCACAGGGCTCTGTGACATCATCAGAGTAGGCAGAGGGCTCTGTGACATCATCAGAGTAGGCATTGGGCTCTGTGACATCATCAGAGTAGGCAGAGGGCTCTGTGACATCATCAGAGTAGGCAGATGGCTCTGTGACATCATCAGAGTAGGCAGAGGGCTCTGTGACATCATCAGAGTAGGCAGAGGGCTCTGTGACACCATCAGAGTGAGAGCAGAGGGCTCTGTGACATCATCAAAGTGAGCACAGGGCTCTGTGACATCAGTGAGAGCACAGGGCTCTGTGACATCATCAGAGTGAGCACAGGGCTCTGTGACATCATCAGAGTGAGCACAGGGCTCTGTGACATCATCAACGTGAGCAGAGTGCTCTGTGACATCATCAGTGAGAGCACAGGGCTCTGTGACATCATCAGTGAGAGCACAGGGCTCTGTGACATCATCAGAGTGAGCACAGGGCTCTGTGACATCATCAGTGAGAGCACAGGGCTCTGTGACATCATCAGAGTGAGCACAGGGCTCTGTGACATCATCAGAGTGAGCACAGGGCTCTGTGACATCATCAGTGAGAGCAGAGGGCTCTGTGACATCATCAGTGAGAGCAGAGGGCTCTGTGACATCATCAGAGTGAGCACAGGGCTCTGTGACATCAGAGGGAGCCTCTAGAGGGCTCTGTGACATCATCAGAGGGAGCCTCTAGAGGGCTCTGTGACATCATTAGTGAGAGCAGAGGGCTCTGTGACATCACCCCCGTCCCTCTGGAACGCCCTCCCCAACCACATCAGACAGGCCAACACCCTCCCAACATTTAAACAGGCCCTCAAAACCCACCTCTTCAAGCTCGCCTTCACCAGTTCACCCCCCCCCCCCTTCCCATGTGTCCCCAGCACTACCTTAATTAGGCCCCTATACTTTCTTCTATTTACCTTTTGTTTCTTTTTATTATTACTACTCGATCTTTTCAGTTTGTAAAGCGTCTTTGAGTGTCTAGAAAAGCATTATGTAAGTCTAATGTATTATTATTATCACCTTGATCAGACAACCTCAACTCCGACCTCACAGGTGCCCCTCTATACGCCTGGCCTGTAGGTCACCTGACCCGCTCACACATCTCTAACTTTGTTACACCTCCACACTCCCCAGCCGCTTCATAATGCAGTGAGTGAGCAGTGTAGGTCTGACCAAGTACCAGTCGAAGATAAATTGCCTGTATAATTTAGTTAATTTATTTATTTATTCATTCAAGTGAATAAATCCCTCGCTCTGAGCTCAATTCCGAGTCAAAGACATTAACACAGGAGTTATACAGTATTGTGAATCCACACCGTTACAGAATCAGACGATACTAGGATAGCTGGTCAGAACCATATACAGACATATACATTGTGGGTGGCTGGGGCTCAGGAGGTAGAGTCGTCGTCTAATGATCACAAGGTTGGCAGATCGGCAGTTCGAGCCCACGGCTGGCCACGGCTGGCCTCGAAGTGTCCTTGGGCAAGACACTGAACCCCCAAAATTGCTCCCAGTGAGCGGGCCGGCCGGCGCCTTGCATGGCAGCTTGCCGCCATTGGTGTGTGAATGTGTGTGTGAATGGGTGAATGAGAGGCCGTTGTAAAGCGCTTTGGAGCAGCAAAAAGGCGCTATATAAGTGTAGTCCATTTACCATTTACCATTTACAGACAATGGAAAGAAAGGTGTGTTAAATAAGACTTTTAAGAAACTGTTCCCAAAGGAGAAGCTTTTCAGCTTTTCCATTTGGAATCATTGAATCATTGGACCAAATTAAAGCATTTCATGAGCTTAGAATGATAAGGTACTATCTCCGTTTAGGGCAGTTCAGAGATATTGAGCGTCATAGTTTTTACATTCCATTATGTTTTGTGAGATGGAACCTTTGTATTTTATGAATTACTAACTAAAACATTTCAACATTTAAAAAATAACACCACGCAGGCATTAATAAACACCTAATTAATCTACTGGATACTCTCAATCAGCCACCACAAGAAGTCTGTCACACAGGGACTATTGAGCCCTTATTAATCATTATTAATCATATTAATAATGATAATCTTTTGGAGTCAGATATGACATAATGTTAAGGTGTGTTAGTTGGTCAGGTGACCACTAGTGTGTAGAGTCCCCTCCATGCCCATAACCATCTGACATTATTAGAGGGTTATTTGGGGATACATATGAAGTTGTTTATTCCTACAGTGTTCTGATTCAGGAAGTCAATAAGCTGAGCACAGGGCTCTGTGACATCATCAGAGTGAGCACAGGGCTCTGTGACATCATCAGTGTGATGGGAAGCCAGTGGAGTGATTTGAGGATGGGGATGATGTGATCATATTGCCCATGCAGTCTCCTCTGTGTTCGAGAATTTTCCAGTACCGTTACAGCAGTGGTGGGCCGTCAGGGCCAGCAAGGCCTTCTCTGCTGGCCTAAACATCATCAAAATATACATTTAATTTTGATATATTTTTTCCACAAACATGTATTAAATTATTCCCATAGTCTATTCTCTTCATTTCATAGCTTTCCTCTTGGTTGCGCTGCTCCCAGCCATTTGGAGGGCTGGCCTTTAGCTTTTATCCAATCATATAATTTCAGCCATAATGTGTTGCCAGGGTACCAAGAAAGTTCCGCGAATGTACTGGTGGGTGAGGAGGGAGACCTTGAATTCAATTCTGAGGGAGACGGGGAGCCAGTGGAGTGATTTGAGGATGGGGGTGATGTGATCATATTTGCGCACCCTCATCAGGATCCTAGCAGCGCTGTTCTGGATGTATTGGAGTTTCTGGAGGCAGTTACATGTCTGTTAGGCCAGTAAGGTTATTGATGGTTGTGATAGGAGTCGTTATACACGCTGGGGGCAGCATATGGTCTCTCCATGCTCCTGAGTGTAGTTGGGTTTGGAGGACTCCTAGAAGGACAAGCATCTAGACCTCTAAATGGACTGCACTTATATAGCTATGCCTTTATCCAAAGCGCTTTACAACGGCCTCTCTTTCACACATTCACACACACATTCACACACCAATGGCGGCAAGCTGCCATGCAAGGCATGCACAACCAGAAACAGACGCGTGTGTATCAGACTTAGTAATAATAATAATCATAATTCAATTGTATTTATATAGAGCTTTTCCGGGGCTCAAAGACGCTGACAATATGGTAAAAACAGAAAACACAGAAACAACAAGCAACAGATATCTTGAGTACATAGAACACAGAGTTAACGAACAGGAACAGGGAACAATTAACACAGCAATGTCCAGGGGGGGGGTGTGGCAGGGTTAGGGGAGGTGGTTAGGGGTAGGGGAGGTTGTAGCCTATGCATGGGAGAACAGGTAGGTTTTGAGGTGGGATTTAAAAGTGTAGAGTGAGGGTGAGTCTCCGAGTGGTTGAGGGAGAGAGTTCCAGAGGCGGGGTAAGGCAGCTTGTGAAAAGGCACAAGACTTTCCATTTCAACATCATACTCAGTGTATTCTTACAGCGAAACAATATTGCTGATGTTAACTTTATCAACGTAATCCTCCAGCTACAAACTGTGACAATCACAACTAGCACACCAACGGGTGTGACCGAAACATAGACAAATGTGATCCTGCCCTGTACGCTGTAGGGAATACTCACTACTAACCTCACATAAACAATTAGACAGGAATGTAATTTGTGACAAATCCCCCCCATTCGAATCTGATATTGCATAATACTGTAGCCTACGGTTTAACCATCTGTATGCTAATGCATTGTAAGGCAATGCATTCACCCTCCCGTGTGACTTCCAATTGGGTTGTTGCTGACATCACCACAGCAGTTGCAGTGGTCTGCTGGAAAGAAGTCAATAGGAGGCCATTAGCACTTAAAGTGAGGTTACACACTGTGGATGCTGAAGTAATGGTATGTCACACGTAATTCCAAGATGTGTTCTATATGCTTATTTTACAACCCAGTGAATTGCTTTGATTGTCTCTACTACCTTTGGCAGTGTGCCTCTTAATTCATGCTGCTATGAAGGGTGAAAATAGCTTTATAACCCCTGAAACAGCGAACCTGGAATTCATGTATTGCTCTCACAGACGCTCCTTTCGTGACTTTCCCTAGATCTCTAGATTCCCTAGATGCGTTCTACCACCCAGTATCCTTACATTTTCCAAATCTATTTAGTGTAAAGCGATTTTTACAGTATTTCTGTGTGTTTCTGTGTGTTTTCGCTAGTATTTGGCCGCCATCTTTTTTAACAAGGCTGCAATGCTCTTCCATATCAGCAGAGAGCGCAGGGGGACACTAAGAAGTGAATAAGATGTTTATGTGTTTATGCAAAAAATATCAATCATGCAATCATTCACTGAATCTAATTCAGCATATATTTAACGATATATGAACGATATGAGTCTGGAAGGAAAAAATCACAGTATACCCACTAGAAAACACTAGACTACACCACTGAGCTTACAGTACTACAGTACAGTAATACAGTACTTTCTCACTGAAAAGGATGAATATGATGTTTACATATCCCAAGGAACCTCCTGGTAAATGATTATAGAATATGAACCACAAGCATATTAGTGTCCGGTACGAATGTTAGAAGTTCAGAGGTCCATTACTGATATGAATAAATCATTTTCCCCCCCTGCATTTGTTCCACCCTGCATTTGCTCACTTATACATTATTCATCGTTATAAAACAAGATTTGTGTGACAGCTGCAAATAGGACTTTCCATTGACAGCTCACAAAGTACTTTATTGATATCTACATCATTTAGGGTATTCTGCTGATTTGCGAAGGCTTCCAAACGGTGGCAGTTCTCGGTCTCCATGGCCACGTTACTGGGCCCTGGTGTCTTGTTGAGTGAAGCGGCAGTTTCAGCGTTGTTTGCAGGTGTAATACTCTAATATTCTATACAAACTATGTTGCATAAAACTGATTGATGATGAAACTGGGGTGCAGTAGAGAGAGATACAAACTATATTGCATCAATAGAGGTAATTGCTTAACACCAGAACAGCTGTGCCTTTTTTACCTACTAAAAGAGCTGCCTCGCCTCTTTACAATGCTATTAATAATTATTTAATTTATTCATAATCATGCATTGATGTAAATGGATAGTAAATGGACTGTACTTATATAGCGCCTTTATCCAAAGCGCTTTACAACGGCCTCTCATTCACCCATTCACACACACATTCACACACCAATGGCGGCAAGCTGCCATGCAAGGCACCGGCCCGCTCACTGGGAGCAATTTGGGGTTCAGTCTCTTGCCCAAGGACACTTCGACATGTGGCCAGCCGGGGCTCGAACCGCTGATCTGCCAACCTTGCGATCATTAGACGGCAGCTCTACCTCCTGAGCCGCCCATGTGTTCCTTGTGTGTCTATTCTTCTTTGAGTGAGCTGGTACATAATATTATTCCTCAATATGAAGTGTGGAACTCAGCTTCTGTGTCTCTCAGGAATGTAATTGTCAAGGTTACTGATAAGTGTTTGGTTAGTGGGGTTTGTTTATAAAATCCCACAGACTGGAACACACACACAGACTGGAACACACACACACACACACACACAGTTGCATTCTCTTCCTATCCCCCTTGGCTGTATTCTGTCTCTCTGCTTTAGTAACCTCGGAGGAGAATGCTGAACTTGCTTCACGTCTCAATCAATCAATAGTCATGGGTGAGGATAGTGCGGTGTTACAGTCCATCTCCAACATTATTCTTGGCGTCATGAAACAGGACGGACAGGTAACCAACTGTAAGAGGTTGAGGTGATTTCACATTGGACTATTACAGGATCACATAGGGAGTAGAGTTGGGAGTAGAGTAGATCACATAGGGAGTAGAGTAGAGAGTAGAGTAGATCACATAGGGAGTAGAGTAGAGAGTAGAGTAGATCACATAGGGAGTAGAGTAGAGAGTATTACAGCATCACATAGGGAGTAGAGTAGAGAATAGAGTAGATCACATAGGGAGTAGAGTAGAGAATAGAGTAGATCACATAGGGAGTAGAGTAGAGAGTAGAGTAGATCCCATAGGGAGTAGAGTAGGGAGTAGAGTAGATCACATAGGGAGTAGAGTAGGGAGTAGAGTAGATCACATAGGGAGTAGAGTAGAGAGTAGAGTAGATCACATAGGGAGTAGAGTAGAGAGTAGAGTAGATCACATAGGGAGTAGAGTAGAGAGTAGAGTAGATCACATAGGGAGTAGAGAGTAGAGTAGATCACATACTGGGAGTAGAGTAGAGAGTAGAGTAGATCACATAGGGAGTAGAGTAGAGAGTATTACAGCATCACATAGGGAGTAGAGTAGAGTAGATCACATAGGAAGTAGAGTAGGGAGTAGAGTAGATCACATAGGGAGTAGAGTAGAGAGTAGAGTAGATCACATAGGGAGTAGAGTAGAGAGTAGAGTAGATCCCATAGGGAGTAGAGTAGGGAGTAGAGTAGATCACATAGGGAGTAGAGTAGAGAGTAGAGTAGATCACATAGGGAGTAGAGTAGAGAGTAGAGTAGATCACATAGGGAGTAGAGTAGAGAGTAGAGTAGATCACATAGGGAGTAGAGTAGAGAGTAGAGTAGATCCCATAGGGAGTAGAGTAGAGAGTTATACAGGATCACCCCACTACCCCCTGTACAGATTATCTACTGTAAATAATAATAATAAAATAAAATAAAGAATAATCATTTTAAATAGATAGATGACAATAGATACTTAGACAATGTACTTGTTAGAAGTTGTTTTGGAAAAAGGCATCTGCTAAATGTCTAAAATGTAAATGCAAAACTTCCTCCAACTAAACAAGGACAAAACAGAGATAATTGTATTCGGTGCACCTGACAAAAGATCGAAAGTCAGTGCAAAACTTGATTCTCTCTCTCTTCACACTAAAAAAACAGGTCAGAAATCTTGGTGTAATTCTAGACTCCGATCTAAACTTCAACAGCCACATAAACTCGATAACTAAATCAGCCTACTATCACCTGAAAAACATAACAAGAATGAGAGGTTTCATGTCCAAGCAAGACCTTGAAAAAGTCATCCATGCATTTGTTTCGAGTAGACTTGATTATTGTAATGGTCTACTAACAGGCCTATCTAAAGGAGCTGTTCGTAAATTGCAGCTCATCCAAAACGCCGCTGCTAGGGTCCTAACAAAAACAAAGACATTTGAACACATCACACCAATCCTGAGATCCCTGGCTACCAGTCTCTCAGAGAATTGAATTCAAAATCCTCCTAATTACATACAAATCACAAAATGGTCTTGGACCAAAATACATATCAGATCTCCTCCCACCCTATATTCCCGCAAGGTCCCTAAGGTCAGCTGAGACAAATCAGCTAATAATTCCAAGAGTAAAAACAAAACACGGTGCAGCAGCTTTCAGTCACGCTGCTGCATGCTCCTGGAACAAACTCCCTGAAGAAATCAAACAGGCCCAAACCCTTAAAATATTTAAATCTAAGCTAAAAACCTTCATGTTTTGCACCAGTTATGATTAAACACAAACACTTCTATCAATGTCTTTTTTCCATTAACTATTGTCTTTTTAAATGTTTTATCTATTTACTTCTTATATTTGCTTTTATTCATTGTAATTTTAATTGTCTTATGCTCCTCTCGCTGTATTTTTAAATAATGCATGTAAAGCACTTTGAATTGCCCCTGTTGTATGAAATGTGCTATACAAATAAACTTGCCTTGCCTTGCCTTGCAATGTAAATGTGTATATATAAACCCCTCAAAAAAAGTTTGGAAACGTTATTTCAGTCGATTATTCCTCCCCTTTAATAATACCAATTGGTATTGTATTTTATATCGTTGGAAAGCCTGATTAGTCACCTTTACAACGATGTACAACTTGTAAGGATCATGCATTCGTGGAATGAGTAACACAGCTAAACGTGTGGGTAGCGGCCCACATTTTTTTTGCCAAAATCCCCTGCAATATTCTTCTGTTGGTATTCACTCTCGTTTTGAGCTTCAAGTGCTGGCAGGTGTATTGACAGGAATGATATTCTGGGGCCAGTGGCGATCCCATATCATATGGGGTAGCTGGGGTCTAACAGACTGTGGTTGTGGTGGCTGGGGTCTAACAGACTGTGGTTGTGGTGGCTGGGGTCTAACAGACTGTGGTTGGGGTGGCTGGGGTCTAACAGACTGTGGTTGGGGTGGCTGGGGTCTAACAGGCTGTGGTTGGGGTGGCTGGGGTCTAACAGACTAGGATTGGGATGGCTGGGGTCTAACAGACTGTGGTTGGGGTGGCTGAGATCTAACAGACTTTGGTTGGAGTGGCTGGGGTCTAACAGACTGTGGTTGGGGGGGCTGGGGTCTAACAGACTGTGGTTGGGGTGGCTAGGGTCTAACAGACTGTGGTTGGGGTGGCTGGGGTCTAACAGACTGTGGTTGGGGTGGCTGGGGTCTAACAGACTGTGGTTGGGGTGGCTGGGGTCTAACAGACTGTGGTTGGGGTGGCTGGGGTCTAACAGACTGTGGTTGGGGTGGCTGGGGTCTAACAGACTGCGGTTGGGGTGGCTGGGGTCTAACAGACTGTGGTTGGGGTGGCTGGGGTCTAACAGACTGTGGTTGGGGTGGCTGGGGTCTAACAGACTGTGGTTGGGGTGGCTGGGGTCTAACAGACTGTGGTTGGGGTGGCTGGGGTCTAACAGACTGTGGTTGGGGTGGCTGGGGACTAACAGACTGTGGTTGGGGTGGCTGGGGTCTAACAGACTGTGGTTGGGGTGGTATGCACGTCCCAGATGAGGTCATCAGAGATGGTGTTTGATATGCACGTCCCAGGTGAGGTCGTCAGAGATGATGTTTGGTATGTACGTTCCAGGTGAGGTCGTCAGAGAGGATGTTTGGTATGCACGTCCCAGGTGAGGTCATCAGAGATGAGGTTTGGTATGCATGTCCCAGGTGAGGTCATCAGAGATGTGCCGACCCTCTCTACGGCTGACCCGTTGATGGTGATGGGGTACTGTTGACCCGTTGATGGTGATGGGGTACTGTTGACCCGACCATTCCTGACCAATATTGCATCATATCAAATTAGCTCAGTCCAGAGAAAATGTATACATTTGAGAAACAGTCTGTGTACTGTGTACACGTTACTGTATGTGCTACACAACAGTGGATATTCAATCAGTGTTTACTTTAGGGATATTTGCATTGCCATGGGGTTATTTTCCAACAGAGACGTGTCAAGTTAAACAACAGTGATGTATGGGTTTGATTACTGCTCCCACGCGTGACCGTGTCATCAACTACCTCAATGCCGCCATTGGTGTGTGAATGTGTGTGTGAATGGGTGAATGAGAGGCCGTTGTAAAGCGCTTTGGAGCAGCTTTGGAGGACCAAAAAAGGCGCTATATAAGTGCAGTCCATTTACTATTTACCATTTCGTGAGCTTAGAATTATAAGGTTCTATCTCCGTTTAGGGTAGTTCAGAGATATTGAGCCATTATATTCCATTATGTTTTGTGAGATGGGACCTTTGTATCTTATTAATTACTAACTAAAAATGTTCAACATTTAAAAAATAACACCACACAAGCATTAATATACACCTAATGGATCAGATTATGTAAAAAACTCAATTTTGACAAATGGAGATAGAACCTTATCATTCTAACGTCAAGATTTACCTCTACAGGTTATGTGATTTTTTTTATCTGAAGTACAATATTTGCTTGTAGATGCTGTCAGTAGGAATTAACATCAGCAGGATGGTAAACGTGTGACAGGATTTAGGCAACTTTCACTGTGTTGTTGTCCAATTGGGGAGGGAAGTCAATGATAGTGGAGAGACCTGACAATGCTGTAGTTCAGCTCCAAGATGACTGCATTGGTGTGTTCCCAAAGGTCATTCTCTATTCTATTAATAGCCCAATGATTTACAGTGAAATATGTGACATACATTTCCGCGTTGTTGAAAATCAACGACACACGTCGCTAGTCAACTAACACAGCTTGTTTCGTGAGCCTGCTAACAATGTAAAGTAGTGTTCTAATTAACTAGGTAGCAGTGGGGGATTACTCACCCAATCCAGTATTTTGGCTTGACTAGCGAGTTTGTTGTGTTGTGATTCTCAACAACGTTGAAACGTAGTTCCGTGTTTCAAAAGAAAAGTCAGAACATTTTGATTGGTTGCCGACATGAGGACCAAAAGACTAGAATGTGTCACATATTTTTGTAGTCATACAAATGTGGTGCCAGAGAGTTCATGTTCATAGAAATAAGTGGTGTGAAGAGAGCAGAAGACAATCTATTTACTTGTTTCTGTAGAGTAAATTTGGAAGGAAAAATCTGATTAATGCCTTATTAAACTCTTTGCTCAGCTGTACAGTGGGTAAGAAATTAGCTCCCAACCATCCATTAGGGCCAGAACAGGGCATTTGGAGACAGAGCACTCTATGCTAACACTCGGTACTGGTGAGTTTATTTGTGCAGTTTGTTTTATTGAAAAACTTTAAATATTGAAAATAGAATCTAAGGAGGGGAATGGCAAAATGATGTCCAGGGGGTGTGGTGGACATGTGTGTGTTAGCTGTGGGTATTGTGTGTGTTAGCTGTGTGTGTTAGCTGTGGGTATTGTGTGTGTTAACTGTGTGTGTTAGCTGTGTGTGTTAGCTGTGTGTGTGTTAGCTGTGTGTGTTAGCTGTGTGTGTGTTAGCTGTGTGTGTGTTAGCTAGGGTTGCCACCTTTCAGTCAGAGAAATAAGGGACACCCCTCACAGTAGGGGCCCCGCTCCTCGGGACCACGACCACCACGGGCCCAAGGGCGGGGTGGGGGCGCCAGTGCTAGTAAATCATAAGTTAAACATCGTTTCAATAAAGCCTCAAGGGCTGCCAAGTTTCACCAAAAGTTTGGAGTGAGATTTTTTGGCGGTGGAGCGACCCAAAACTGTGCACGTTTTGGCAGCGGCGGCCCCTCTCTCCCACACAATTAGTTGTGCTAGTTTCCTGCAATTTTACATGTTGTTCATAATAAACCAGCACAAGAAATACAAATAATTGGAACATTTGATAAAACAAGACAAATTCAGACAATATATCATATTTATGTAAGTCTTAATATACAAATACAGTAGCCTACAGAGTCTAAAAGAAAATTGGGCCCCATCAACAGGACTCAGCCCCTTGGTCAGCAGCAGAAAGACCCTTGGTCATCATCTTATATACAGTGCATTGCTCATAGATGGCTATCATGTTATACAGGACATACCAGGGTTTTTCCTGGGTCCGAATGAGGCCTTTGGGATTGATGTTGAGGGACCCCCAATTGTTGTATTTGTATTGTACATTGTAATTAATAATAATAATAATAATAATAATAACAATGTTATATTATGTTACAGTAGAGAAACAAAAAACAGTTACCAAAACTGTAAAGTTGCAAAGTAGGCCTATCATCTCACCCAAATTAAGTGAATATTAAGTGAATAGGCCTATTTAAGAAACGGTATGCCATAGTGTCTTTGAGATAAAGGATACAATCCGTTTTCACACTCGTGTTGAATAACAGAAGATTAATGGAGGGGGAAAAACATGAGCAAAGTCCCATCATGGATATTTCACTGCCAATCTCTCCTCCATCACCCCGAAAAAGAGAACAGAGGATGAAACAACTTGCGATTTGAAAGTACCAGGCTACCAGATACGTATGCACATATTTTGCTACCAGGGTTGCCAGACGGAATTTACAATTTCCAGCCCAACCAGTCTAAAAGCTGCCGAATCCACCCGTCCAGTGTGACCAAAAGTAGCCCAATCTGGCAACACTGCTTGCTACGTTCTAAGACTGACATGCAGCTCGCGTGAACACAGGTTCTTCCAGCAGCGCGCACCTCCCGTTTCGATTGCAGACTCAAGTTAACATGCGTGCAGAAAGATGCCACGAAACTCGTGTCCGGTAGCTTTATTTAAAGGAATTTCAAAAATAAAAGACTTGGCAGCTCTGTATGATATATTGGAGGAATCACGCAATGCGGGTGGATTGAAAATACGGAACAAACCGCGTTCCGTATTGGTTCAAAACGGGATGCATCTTTCAGATACGGAACAATTCCGTATTTTAAGGGACGGGTAGCAACCCTAGTGTTAGCTGTGTGTGTTATGTGTGTATTGTGTGTATTAGCTGTGTGTGTTAGCTGTGTGTGTTAGCTGTGGGTATTGTGTGTGTTAGCTGTGTGTGTGTGTGTGTTAGCTGTGTGTGTTAGCTGTGGGTATTGTGTGTGTGTTAGCTGTGTGTGTGTTAGTTGTGTGTGTGTTAGCTGTGTGTATTCCTCCAGAGCATTTATTGTCAGACCGACAGGAGATTTTTATCACTGTAGAAAAAGAAAAAAAAGATAGGGAAGAGGAGGAGGAGAGGAGATATTGATTTACGGCCTCCTGCCGCACGAGTCCCTCATCCATCACTCTGTCCCTGTGCACCCAGCCCCGCCCCCCCTCACCCCCCTTCACCACCAAACAGCTCCACTTCCTGTTGTGCAGCCAGCCACTCGTACTCGCACGTCTGAGAACCAGCTGCCTGCTGCACTCAGACACCAGCCCCCCCTGCCCCCCCCCCACACACCCACACACACACACACACACACACACACACAACCTGTCACACCCCACACCCACTGGCATGGAATACTCATAACACACAAGGAAATATGGGGAAAGCCAGATATATCCAGATACATTAAACTAGTCATAGGTCATCAAGAAGGATCCTCTTATAACACTAGGACAGCCGTGGACTTTTCACCTACTCTTAGAGCCGCCTCGCCCCGCCTCTTTAGAATGGTAATCTGCTACTTACACACAAAGATCACTAGTTGGCCTTGTAAATTAGCCTGCCTCCTACACCGAAAAACTGCCAAAATAGCTTCATACTAGCTTATCCTGATGTGATTTAGAAAATGTAAGGATACTGGGGTGGTAGAACACCACATATCTAGGACAAGTCATGAAAGGAGGGTCCTGAAATTTGATGGAGTGCAACGGTATTGATTTTTTAAACTCATAGGGTCGCCCCATGGCTGTTCTAGTGACAATAGAACAACAGTGAAAGTGGATGTGACACTCCACAGATTCAAGACTAATACGGATTTAATTAAATTAAAATCTCTTCATCTGCTAATGCTTTTGTGTCCCAGGATGTGCTGCTGTTTCAATCATCAGTCTAACTGGTGTTAAGCTGTTTGAGCTCTCGTAGCTGTGAAAGGAAAGGTCCTTAGTCTTCATCTTGTTGGTTTCAAAGAGAAGCTTCGAAGTATGTGAGGGAGGGACTGTTATATGTTCTCCTTTCTTAACACTAGAACAGTTGTGTCTATGTTACCTACTATAAGAGCCGCCTCGGGGGTCAAATTACCATAGTCTTTACAATGGGAAATGTATATTTACACACAAAGACCACTAGTTAGCGCGTCTTGTAAATTAGCCTGCCTCCTACACAGAAAAACTGCAAAATATCTTCATACTAGCTTATCCTGAGGTGATGTTGAAAATGTAAGGATACTGGGTGGTAGAACGCACATATCTAGGAAAAGTCATGAAAGGAGGGTCCTGAAATGCAAAATCTGAATGCAAAGAAAAACATTTTCTTTACTCGTGGCTGTTCTAGTGTTAATCTACTCATACAGATGTTTCTGGGTCCTTTGCGATTCCCCAATTATGTTGGTCCCCTGTAGCGTAGGGAAGTATCTGAATATGAATACGTTATTCGGAAAAGCAGAGATAATGAATAGATGCCTGTGTGTGTGTGTGTGTGCCTGTGCCTGTGTGTGTGTGTGTCGGGGTGTGCCTGTGTGTGTGTGTGTGTGTGTGTGTGTGTGTGTGTGTGTGTGTGTGTGTCTGTGTCTGTGTGTCTGCTATTATGTTTCTTAAAATCGCTCGGTCATCTGAAGTCGAGGACTATTTCCTATATATATTCTCATTCTAACTGTGTTTCATTTTAGGCCTAGAGAGCCTGTAGGACCATAGACAGAGAAGAGAGATTCAGGACCTGTGATATCATCTTATTGTGAAACCACTATGATATGAAGTTCATCCAGTCCATTGAGTTTATTAACCAAGAAGAAGAAAACAGAACATGCCGTTTAGATTAAGGAACTATGAAACGACCCCCCGGTGAATTACACAAGACCTGAATTTGGACATCATTTGGAATAATAGCAAAGTCAGTCTAGACCAATCAGATTAGACATCCCTTGAGGTATAAAAACTCATGTTATTGTGAGAGAAGACACAATTGGAATAAGAATTTGAGACTGTCATTGA
This sequence comes from Nansenia antarctica, assembly GCF_963989245.1. Lineage (NCBI taxonomy): Eukaryota > Metazoa > Chordata > Actinopteri > Argentiniformes > Microstomatidae > Nansenia > Nansenia antarctica. The sequence continues at coordinate 86,615,297 of NC_137674.1, forward strand.
ATGTATGTTACTTGATGTCAATAAAGAGAATTGTTCATTTAACATCAGACCTGGATCAAGTATTTCTTCACAATTCATAATGAAGAAGATGATAAGAAACGACACTAGAGAACACACAACTTCAACAGAAAGCTCTGAATTAAACAACTGGATGCACTTGTGTGTCAATCAATCCATGAGGTGGTCTCTGCCACCCCCTAGTGTCCAGCTGTGCGCCGCTCTCACACACACGCACGCACGCACGCACACACACACACACACACACACACACACACACACACACACACACACGCACGCACGCACGCACACACACACACACACACACACACACACACACACACACACACTCACACACACTCACAAAGGCAAATGCGTGCTGCAGTGCCATCACATGCAGGCATCACAAGGCCATACTTGAAATAAGACCAAGCCACAAATCAATAAAATAGAATAGAATAGAAAAAGGTGAATGACCTACATGTCTTACCTTAAGCAGTCAGAAGACGCCGCATTAGTGCGCTCTTCTCTGCCACCTTGTCGACGATACAATTTCCTTTCCATCAGCATGAAGGCTTCAAGACACTCCTGACATGCCGTACTCCTTAGTCGCTTCTTGACGAACTTCGAGGCTGAAAGATTTCGCTCACAAGTGACTCGTGTCATAGAGACATTCTGCTGTTTGAGTCACAGAGAAGTTGTATCCCAGTCCAATAAATGGTACGCATCAGTCAGCAGATATGTATCATATACTGTATCATATATATATATATATATATATATATATATATATATATATATTGGGCGGCTGTGGCTCAGGAGGTAGAGCTGCCGTCTGATGATCGCAAGGTCGGCAGATCGGCGGTTTGAGCCCCGGCTGGGGCAAGACACTGAACCCCAAATTGCTCCCAATGAGCGGGCCGGCGCCTTGCATGGTAGCTTGGCCGCCATGTGTGTGTGAATGGGTGAATGAGAGGCCGTTGTAAAGCACTTTGGATAAAGGCGCTATATAAGTGCAGTCCATTTACCATTTATATCAACACAGGACTTGATAGCAACAGATTTTCACATTTCTTACAACATGAGCAGGTCTTGTTAATCAAATCCTATTCTTCATCTGTCTGGGGTGTCAACTCATCCCCATCATCTGTCTCCTCTGTGCTCTCCCTAACCAGTGGTGGGGTAGTGGTGGTCTACTCTAGTGGATAGTGAGTTGGACTTGTGATCGGAAGGTTGTGAGTTCAAATCCCGCCTGATACCACACCACTACTAGTGTGCCCTTGAGTAAGGCACTTAGCCCTCAGTTACTCCAGGGGGAATGTCCCTGTAATTGTTAATCTTTTTGGATTAAAATCCACTCATCTGAAACAAACACCATCAACCTATCCCAGTGTGTAGCCAGACTCAGTACACTGAAAAAAGTTAATCTAAGTAAGTATTAAATATCTTAAATCAAGGAAATGCTTTTTTTTTTTTTTTTGTCTGCAGTAGTTTTCTGATCTCTTTTACTTGTTTTAAGAAAATCTTGGCAAGTGAAATTGTCCTGTTCTGTTGGCAGATAATCTTGCTTATTTTAAGTCATATTTCCCCCATTTTATAGCTTTTTTCTTATTTCTGAGAGCTGACGTTTTGCAGTGTCGCTCTGCTTGAAACGCCTCAACAGTCGATCTGTTATCATAACTGAGCAGCTTTTGTACTCAGATCGTCAAAGTCATGATGGAGGGAGTCCTTTACTTCTTATTTCAGAGAGGTTCTGGGGGTCAAGAAGGGCAAAAATCCATTTTATTTCATTTGACTTTTATTTTACCAGATAAAATCAATTGAGAACAAATTCAATGCCTGTGTCCAGGATGATGTTATGCACCATGGTCTGGTAATTGCTGTTTGTCAGATATGGTCTGAAAATCAACTCACCCATTGTCAGACTTATATAGACTGACTTATATAGACTGACTTATATAGACAGACTTATATAGACTGACTTATACAGACTGACTTATACAGACTGACTTATAGACTGATTTATATAGACTGACTTATACAGACTGACTTATACAGACTGACTTATACAGACTGACTTATATAGACTGACTTATATAGACTGACTTATACAGACTGACTTATATAGACTGACTTATATAGCGCCTTTATCCAAAGCTTTACAACGGCCTCTCGTTCACCCATTCACACACACATTCACGGCAAGCTGCCATGCAAGGCTCCGGCCCGCTCACTGGTAGCAATTTGGGGTTCAGTGTCTTGCCCAAGGACACTTCGACATGTGGCCAGCCGGGGCTCGAACCGCCGATCTGCCAACCTTGTGATCATTAGACGGCGGCTCTACCTCCTGAGACACAACCACCCCCTTTATTCTGTCTCCCAGTCTGAAGATAGCCTTTACTCTGTCTCCCTATCTTGGCTTGTTGATAGACCGGATAAAAAACAGAAAACGACCTACTCTATGGTTTGTCTAACATGGCATTGAATTGTCCTTATGCAAACAAATAGAAATCCAGTAATTTGCAATTAAATATAATCAATATCATTAGTGTCCCATTAAGAACGTGTCTTCTTCAATTCCACTTACACTTTGGTAACACTTTTGAAGAAGCTCTGTGCAAAAGCACAATGAATTAAATATATTTCAAATATTTTCAAACGCTTTCTTGTCATAGGGCTGACTGACCACAGATGAGTTTATGATGCTTGTCACATACAGAACTGTACTTCAGCACCTAGCCTATTGTGGATTTCTTTGGATTGAAACGCGTTTTGACCCGGGTGTTGACACATCATCCTGTCTGGTGAATGTTCCTGTCAGACATTTACCCAGTCACATTGTAAACACAAGTTCAGTCAAATGCCTCATTTAAACCATTTTAACATTCCGCTGTGCTTGGCTGCACTCTCCATTAATGTTGCAGAATTAGACAAAGTTCCCAGCCCTAGAGGAAACTATAAAATCCCCATACTAATTAAGTTCTAATAGCTGTAAAAAGACGTAATTTACAACGTGGATTTAATTACTTTTTGGAAATGAAAAGCAGGAGAGAGGGATCAGAGAGGTGTAGAGAGCTACATTTATGTGACTAGAAACAGCTGCATCTAGAGGAGGACTGTTCTATAATCCACTGTTTAGGATAGGTGAGGAAAACAGTAAGTCCAAAGCAATCGTGTGTGGTGCAGATTTGATCAACTCAAAACAACCCAAAACCAGATTGCACATCATCATACTGTCAAGTCAAGTCAAGTCAGCTTTATTTGTATAGCACGTTTACATACAGCAGCAGCTGAACCAAAGTGCTTCATAGGTGTAGAACAGGTAAAGTGCCGGATATTAAATAAGATGCAACACAATACAATACAAGATATGATCAAATTAAAGAAGAGAAGATAAAAGGACTAAAAACAATAAAACAATACAACAATAAAAGCCAGGGACCAAACGATGGCTAAGTGGGAGGGAAGGCCAGGGAGAACAGGAGTGGGTTTTTAGGAGGGATTTAAAAACATCCAGGGTCTGAGCGGCCCATACGTGGAGGGGGAGGCTGTTCCAGAGCTTGGGTGCAGCGGCCGCAAAGGCTCTGTCCCCCCTGGTTTTCAGCCTGGTTCTAGTCTCCCCTGGTTTTCAGCCTGGTTCTGGGCTCTCCTGGTGTTCAGCCTGGTTCTGCCCCCCCTGGTTTTCAGCCTGGTTCTGTCTCCCCTGGTTTTCAGCCTGGTTCTGTCCCCCCTGGTGTTCAGCCTGGTTCTAGTCTCCCCTGGTCTTCAGCCTGGTTCTGTCTCCCCTGGTTTTCAGCCTGGTTCTGTCCCCCCTGGTTTTCAGCCTGGTTCTGTCCCCCCTGGTGTTCAGCCTGGTTCTGTCTCTCCTGGTGTTCAATCTGGCTCTGTCTCTCCTGGTGTTCAATCTGGTTCTGTCCCCCCTGGTTTTCAGCCTGGTTCTGTCTCCCCTAGTTTTCAGCCTGGTTCTGTCCCCCCTGGTTTTCAGCCTGGTTCTGTCCCCCCTGGTTTTCAGCCTGGTTCTGTCTCTCCTGGTGTTCAATCTGGCTCTGTCTCTCCTGGTGTTCAATCTGGCTCTGTCTCCCCTGGTTTTCAGCCTGGTTCTGGGCACCACCAGCAGCAGCTGACCTGCTGATCTGAGGGATCTGGAGGGGGTGTGGCAGTGCAGAAGCTCAGAGAGGTAGAGGGGGGCCGGTCCATTGAGTGCTTTAAAAACGGTCAGGGATCATTTAAAATCGATACGGTAACGCACAGGCTGTTTACATACAGTAACCTTAACAACACCATACTGTTTACATACATGTGTTGGTTGTCATGGTGATATGAGGAGAGAGCTAAGAATGCAAATATAATGAGTTGCTATGAAAAAAGTATCTCATTAATTGATTGATTGAAGATACTTACAGTACCATGTGTGTTGTTATGGTAAATGGACTGCACTTATATAGCACCTTATTCCAAAGCGCTTTACAACGGCCTCTCCAGACCCGTCACCAGGGCCCAGTCTTAGGGTGGGCCAATGAACTGCATGGGGGGGCACAATTATTATTAACTATTTTATATAATCCGATATGCTATGGTATTCGTCATGCAACACTGACAGGTGGCAGAGGCTAAATTGGACACGTAGCCTACCGATGAAGAATAGACCTAAAATGATCAGAATGCAGCAAATAACATAACAATAAACACAGGCGAAGCTGGTTTATTACAAGACCTTGTCGACCCGAGTAGGTCTAAGCTAAAATTATTTGAATGCAAGTTACTTTATAGCGTGGAGAGGCCAAGTTGTGCATTACAATGCGCACAGGTCAATAATTGGCACCAACCCGGCACACTTACAAGAACAAGAATTAAATAAATGCCAGGGATAGCCTACGTAACTAAAATTAGGAGACTGGCACGCAACCAGTGCACTTCCAAAAGGGATACAGTATGACCGACCGATCGTGTGATCATCACATTAAAACCACCCATCTACAGCAAATAGGATCAGCCAGATCCTCATCATTGAACACGTGATACACAAAGCACATTAAATATAGCATAACCGTGCAAACAGCTCATCTCTCCAGTTGAAAAAGCTGTCGAGAATACAACTAGCAAAACATCACCACGGCGGGTGCTCACACACACACACACACACACACACACACACACACACACACACACAATATTAACGTACCCTGAATTCGCTCTCTCGTCTCCTCCCGGCTCAGAAAAGAAGGAGGCGGCGTTTTTCAGTGCTGAATCTTCCACTCATCCTTGAACTTGTGGCTGAGGTCCTTTTCGAAGGCAAGAAGCTGAATCAGTTGAGCCTTGCACTTGTGCAACATGCTGCGCCGGCGATGCTCAGAGAAAACATGTTTAAGTGTTGAAAAAGACTTTTCACAAGTCGCGGTAGACGCACCCAGAGTTAGGGCGAGTGTATAAGCTTGGATGATAGTTGGCATGGCCTGGAACAGCTGTCCCCTACTGTCTCACTATCTCCTCTGTCACAAGTTTGCTCATCATTTCTATAATCTCGTTTTGGATTACTGGGCTGGTGTAGCGTGCATTATGTGGAATTGCTTGTGTGATCTTTGCCAGTTCTGCATCTTTACGCATGGTGTACTGAGTCGAACAGCGACAAGCCCAACGGAACCATGGTCATCGTCTAGCACACCGGCAAAACCACAATTATCTCCACGTAGGGGCAACTGATTGACCACTAAAAACTCGAGCATATCAATGATAGCTGACATGTAATATCTGTTGCGTGCCAGCTGTTCGGAGTTGAGAGTGGAAATCTCCCTTCCCGTCTTTTGATTGATTGATTGAAAACTTTATTAGAAGATTTGCAGAAGTAGGTACATGAAAGTACATATTACATACAAGGTCAACTAAAAGGATAAAAAAAACAAGAAAGCCACTGGCTTATTTCAATTGGGGTCCTTGATTCTCAATTCATCGTTACATGTAAGACAGACAAAAAAAAACTAGTACTATCTACAAGATAATACAGACAAGTAACTATTACTATCTACAAGATAAACATACATCCATCATGGGAAGAACAATACAACAAAACATAAGGTATGTACAGCGGGTAGGACAGGTGGGGACATACACCACAGGTGGGGGCGGGGGACAAAACACAAAGTATGTACAGTGGGTAGTTCGGGTCTTTTAATCAGATTTTTGATTTAGAGGGTCCAGTTACGGATTGCAGCCTCCTGTAAATGTTTTTTGAGAGTGGTTTTGAAGGTGGGCAGTGTTTTGCACTCCTTTAAGATTATAGGAAGGGCGTTCCACATTTTTACTGCATAGTTTGCAAACTAGTTTAACCCCTTGTTTGTGGTGCAACGCGGTTGAACGTGGTTCGTGGAGCTTCCTCTGGTGTTGTATGTGTGGACGTTGTTCACTTTTTGGAAGTATGTTGACAGGTACTTGGGTGTCTTTGTGGTGTAGCGTATCTTGAAGACCAGGCCCAGTGCAAGCTGCTGCACTCTGTCAACTACTCGTAGCCAATCAAGGCTCAAAAAATGAGCAGCGGTTAGATGTGTCCTAGGGTTGAGGCCTAGCAGAAGCCTAACCAGTTTATTTTGGGCTGTCTGGAGTCTTGTTTTATGGGCCTTTGTGGTTCTATAGTACCATGATGATACGGCATAGTCGAAGTGACATTGAATGAGAGCTCCTGATAGGGTCCTCAGTGTGTTTTTACTGACAAGTGAGGATATCCTGTACAAGAATCTAGTTCTATGGTTCACTTTTTTGATTACTTTTGCTGCCATTTTATCTCCGGAAAGATTTGCCTCTAAGATGGAGCCCAGGTATGTAATATCCTCTTTTCTTGTGATACTAATGTTACCCACTTTTATTTTAAAAATTTCAGCCTTTCTGAGTTTAGATGGGGATCCGTATAGGATGGTTTCAGTTTTACCTAGGTGTATTGATAGTTTATTGTCAGCTAGCCAGATGCAGATTCTACTCAGTTCAGTGCTTAGCGCTTTTTCCACCTGCAATATGTCCCTGTCAGAGACCAGCAGAGCCGAGTCATCCGCGAACAGGAACAAATTGCAATCACATGCTGATGACATGTCATTCACATATATTAGGAACAGTAAAGGTCCCAATATGCTTCCTTGTGGAACGCCGCAGGTCACTGGGAGGGGGGGGACAGTGTTCCGTTCATACTAACCACCTGTTCCCTCCCCTCTAAGTAGGATTGCATCCAGCTCACCGATGTTCTATCGAACCCAATTGCTTTCAGTTTATCTAACAATATGTGGTGATCTACTGTGTCGAAGGCCTTCTGGAGGTCCAGCATGACCATGCCGCAGTACTTGCCCGAGTCCACCTCATGGTTGATGTGGTCGTTCAAATAGAGAAGGCATGTGTCAGTGGAATGGGATGTTCTGAATCCTGATTGAAATTCATACATCAGATTTTTTTCAGTAAGGTACCTATCAACCTGTTCATAAACAATTTTTTCCATAAGTTTCGAGATGGAATTAAGAATAGAAACAGGTCGGTAGTTGCCTCTTTACGTTTACGTCTCTTTACGTTTTACAGAATCCCTCCACATTGCTTCACAGGCTAAATGCTCCTTTGAAAGGGCATGCTTATTTAAGCCCTTGTTTGTTTCAACGGCATGTTTCCAGTCATTAAATCCCCTAATGGAGAAGGTTGCATCAGATTATTTGAATTGTCTACACGCGTAGCAAAACGCGGCGTCCTTTTTCATAGAAGACTCAAGCCAGTCCCTGTTCCTATACCAGCTAGAGGCGAATTATCGTTTTTTTTTGCACCAAACATTCTGACTGGATATTTGGTCAAAATAAGCTGTTTAGGCTGGTCCATCCCAAGGTCATCCGATGGCTCCACCACTGAACCAAGATGAACACTAGTCGTCGGGGGGCTAGCAAGGCTAGTAGTAGCCCTAGCCCTAACAGTTGGGCTAGTAGCGAAACTCACCTCGCTAGTAGTCGCCGTCGGGGTGCTAGTGTCAGGCTGCCCACAGTCGCTAATGCTGGTGCTATGTCCATCGGGGTTGGGTGCAGCTGCACCTTTCGAGGATTTACGGGTAATCCCCTTGCTTATATCCATCTTTATTCAAAAAGCTTTATCCATCAAAAAGCGCAGATTTCACTCAACTGCTCAGTGCTCGCCTCATACAACTGAAATGGCGGTAGCAGCAGCGTGCGTCACGTGCAACTTTCAACTTTCAACTTTCAAATGATTGGTTGTCACTAGAATCCCGTCCAACAAAATGAAAAACACACTATTGTTTCTCAATTTTAATGTCTTCATTTAACATAAAATATGAATAATTTTTAATATATAAATATATTTCTTTATTTTAAATTGTATATCTGTTGGGGGGGCACCAGCACGTCTGTGGGCGGGCCCGGCCCCCTGAGGCCCGCCCATAGTGACGGGCCTGGGCCTCTCATTCACCCATTCACACACACATTCACACACCAATGGCGGCTAGCTACCATGCAAGGCGCCGGCCCGCTCACTGGGAGCAATTTGGGGTTCAGTGTCTTGCCCAAGGACACCTCCACATGTGGCCAGCCGGGGCTCGAACCGCCGTTCTGCCAACCTTGCGATCATTAGACGGTGCCTCTACCTCCTGCACCACAGCCCCTACACTAAGGTCATGTTCTCACATGAAAGTCCAAATCAGGACCCGGAGCAAGTGGATGAGATTGCAACATTGTTGCATAAATAATTTCTCTGATTTGCTCGGGGAGTGCAATATGATAACAGTTCATCCGTCCTCAATATGGACGGAGACGATGAACTGTTTTGCCCTCGGCCATGGTTTTATTTTCCACCTCACCACAGGTAGGCCTATATCTTTTCGCTCAGCCGAGCTAACTTAGAATAGACAACAACTCGGACAAGTGCATCAACACATTAACATATAACACAAGCCTGCAGTCTTACGTAGCGCCCCTCAGTGGTATAACAACAGTACTGCATCCCCTTATTAACCTGGGCAGAATAAACACAATCTATATTCAACTGAGGACATATATAATACATTTCACTTAACACTGTGTATCCGCTTTAGAACGTGACCTGCCCCTGAACGAGTGCAGTCACTCCGATGGAGAGAGCTGTGGCCTGGCAGACAAGTCCCCATCGGCGGTCTCATCAGCTCAGAAGCGAAATTCGGGAAATGACGCACGTTTACTTTCGCGTCAAATGAGTTGCGGTGCAAAGCATCACTTTTCTGGGGGCTGGAGTAGAAAACCTCGACCTCTCAAAATGACGGGGAGGCAGTTTGGGATTGAATGAGAATAGAACGGACGTTCTACCATCTTCCCAGCGGGGGTTATTCACTGACGAGCGGGGGTCCAATTTGCGGCTAAATAACTTTGCTTTCCCGGTGTTTACAGTTACAATTCCAAAGTGTCCATTACCAGTAGAGGAAGGGGAATCTAAAACACTTTGAATGGAGTCGATACGGTACTCCTATCGAGATGGACACAATACCGGTTGTACATTGTTTCCCTTTTTTAAATGTATATTTATTGTATTTTATCTTTACCTTTTCTTTTTGCTGTTTCCCCCTGCTTTTATATTCATTCAATGCTTGTATATGTTGTTATATATGTTTTTATATTCACTTTATGTTCTTGTTCCTGTTGTAAAGCACTTTGAGCTGCATTTCTTGTATGAAAGGTGCTGTATAAATAAAGTTTTACTTTCTTACTTACTTACTTACCTACCTGGGAAAACAGGTGTGTACCCACCTCCAACAGACTATAAAAAGCATATTTGAATAACATTGTCCTAAAAACAACAGGTGTATCTGACTCCAAGTCATTTGAAGCTATGGGACTAATTTAACCAAAAATATTGTTAACAATTTCAGCTGTTCAATTGTTTATGGAAATGGTTAGTTAAAACGATACAGATAAACAGTGATTGCAATGCATGTAGAGCCAAACAGCTGCATGTGATTTGACTGTCTTCAGCAGGTGAGAAAGTAAAAAAAAGTATTGGTTACAAAAAAGGACAGGCCTTTCAAAGATGTGATGTTCTCATAAGCAAATGAGATTACACTGATATACTCAGGGATATCTGCGTAGGGATAGCTCCATGGATGTTGACTTTCACTTTTAGATCATTCCAGTGGCGGCTGGCCGATAGAGGGCGCTGGGGCGCCGCCCCCACCTTCACTTCCTAGTTGCGATTTGTAAAAGTTTTTTTTTAAAATAAACATTGTTTATTCACAAAATGCAGCTGATATTCTGTCGGCGCCTATCAGCATTCATTAAAAATCCTCCAATACAATAAACATTTGATCTGTGTGTGTGTAAAATTCACTGTTAAAATACATAGGGGGAGGAGTCGGGTCGCCGATCGAATGCAAGTCTATCGCAGGCCAAATACTTTTCGCTTACACGTGAGCTGTAGCAGCGCTCCAATTGGCTGTCTCTATTTCTCGCCCGGGGCGCAAAAAGTTGCGTCCTGAATATCCGGTTGTAATAGCAGACAATGCATTATGCTGAGGACTTCCGACTTCCTGGCTTCCGGACTTCCGGGCTTCCGGAGTATTTTAAATGAACATTCGTAATGTCTGTCTCTGATGTTCATGGTCAATTAAATCAGCCTATTTTGTGCAACTAATAATGTTCCCGCTAATGGGTTAACCGAGCAGCCTCGCACCTAACGTGCAAGCACCTAGCTTCGAACTATTCATAGCAATATGCGCGGGGCAAAAATAATCTATTGCCTCTAAAATCACCACGAACAGAACGGCGGAGGTACGGGTAAACAGGGCTCATGTTGGTGTCATCAAAGGTAAGAGCTGTTTTTCTTTAACTCAACTGATAGCATTACCTTGCTGTTGTTGTTTACCGAATGCTCCATCTGACTGTCACACTGTGATTGTACTTGTGTAAACAGTTAATGAGTAACGTTAGCCGGTTTTGTGCGTGTCCTCTCATAGGCCTACTTCAGTGGTGTAGTCTAGTTTTTTCTAGCGGGTATACTGTGATTTTTCCCTCCCAGCCTCATATCGTTCATAAACATACATCTGCGCTCCCTGTCTAACGTTATATATATATATATATATATATATATATATATATAACATGACATGTTATAAGGCTGATCTGTGCATGATATTGCTGCATTCTGACATATTTCATGTCGCATCTCCCCCTTTGATGGTATATGAGCTATAGTCAGTCGCAATGGTCCAAAATTCAAGTGCTTCGTAACACAGACGGGGTGAATTTCATGAATGAAAGTGAAAGTTCTGTCACAAAACGCCGTTACGTATCCTCACACATGTTTAAGTGGGTATTGCGTGGGTAAAGTGAAATTACGTCTTTGTTTTGAGCGCCAGTGCGCGTTTTATGCGCGCGCACGCGAAAGAAAATCGTGCACACGAAAAAAAAACCGCGCGGGCGAAAGAGGACCCCCCCGCCACTAATGTGAAAAATCCTGGAGGAAACACTGCTGTGCCCCACCCAAACCTTTTAGCACCAGCCCCCACTGGATCATTCTGATAACATCTGAGAACTGATGTATCTGCAGTTAGAAGCGCCGCTGCCATGGATACTGATTTAGGAATTCAGTTTCATATTCAGAAACAACATTAATCTTTACCTGACATCCTCACTCACCATGCAAATGTCCAAACAACCCAAGTGATGGGATGCTCTTTTCTGAAACGGAGGAAACTCTGCTGATAAGGTAGTTGAGTTTTGAAGCTTGTTCGAAGATCACTACTGACATCTGCTGGCAGACATTAGTAAGACATAACCTTATTTCGGTTAAGTTTATAAGGTTTAGATTTGGGTTAGGGATAATAATAATAATAATAATAATAATAATAATAATAATACATTAGACTTATATAGCGCTTTCTAGACACTCAAAGACGCTTTACAAACTGAGAAGATTGAGTAGTAATAATAAAAAGACACAAAAAATAAATAAAAGAAAGTATAGGGGCCTAATTAAGGTAGTGCTGGGGACACATGGGAAGGGGAGGGGGAGAGGGTTAACTGGTGAAGGCAAGCTTGAAGAGGTGGGTTTTGAGGGCCAGTTTAAATGTTGGGAGGGTGTTGGCCTGTCTGATGTGGTTGGGGAGGGCGTTCCAGAGGGACGGGGCTGCGGCTGAAAAGGCCCTATCACCCCAGGTCCGGAGCTTGGTCCTGGTGGTCTTGAGGGTGGTTTGGTCGTCAGACCTGAGGCAACGGGAGGGGGCGTGGAGGGGGACGAGGTCGGCAAGATAGGAGGGGGCCAGATTGTTGATGGCTTTTGTATGAAAAGGCTTTTGTTTGTTTTGATCTTCTGAAGTCATACAGTTGTTATATTAAAGACAGTATGTTCCTTCATGTTGGCTCTGTGAGGGCTGGCTGGCTGGTCTACATGGTCTTTCCAGGATGTGGTCTGGCCTGGACACTGTTTCCTTCATTATCATTTGTTTGGGATCAAGACAGTTACACTCATTCAATTACGTTCATACTTCATTACATTAGTTCATAACTTGACTGTGATTCTGAGTGGCATTTTAAAGAGAAATTCATTTTCTGGGAACTGTATCCAACTGTTATGTACTGGAATTGTTTTTTAGATCCTTTTCATACGCAGTAAAACACCAGACACTAATTTAATTTACAGTTTAGCAGACGCTTTTAATCCAAAGCGATTTACAATTAGAGATTACAGGAACATGTGGAGTCGTTTAGGGTTAACTAACTGCCTTACAAAGGCCTTCTCAATATCTCTTTTTTGTAATGTGAGGTAGGGATGGACGGTTTTTCGGTTAAACCGAAAACCGGGGTTTATAAAAATAGAAACGGTTTTTTATCAAAACCGTCTGAAACCGTTTTTTTTTTTTTTTTTTAGAAGAATAAAATAGAATAAGAATAAAACTGGAACATGTCACATGTTTGTCGTGTGTGAAAATAACAATGATACAGTCTGAATCTGCCGCGCAATGAGTGAGAGGTTTGGTCAGTTGTGAAGAATAACTGAGGATTAATATCTAATTGGGATTATATTTAAGGGTAACGAATCACTCTATGGGAAAGATAGTTGCCTTCAGTTATTGGTAGATAGGAAAGGTTTTTTACAATTACTCGCTTACATTTAATAAGATCATTTTCGCTGCTCTCTGTAAAGCGCATTGGGTCACTTTTGTGAGAAATGCGCTATAGAAATAAAATGTGATTTGATTTGATATCAATCAATCAAACTTTATTTATGTTCTATAGCACAAATCATGCATTGAATGTAACTCCAAGTGCAGTATTTACTAAACCACAATATAATAAAACAAGAGCTATACGGATCAAGAGTGTTTGTGCACAGCGCCACTGTGTGTGAAGGCGCTACTGAAAGTGATGACAGAACGCATGTCTCAGAAGATACGCGGTCACTTAGTGACGCAAAGGTAGTTCTGTATTTATCTCTATCTGTATTAGTACATTTATTTTGAAAGCTCTATTTTGACAGCTCTACCATGGGCACTTTTATTTTGATGGGGCATTCTTTGTTGATTGACTTACGACAGTTCAGGACGAGTCAGTCTCGCGGCATGTGGTTTTTATGAAAAGCTTTAAGTATGTTCACTGCATAATTCTAAGTCTAATATTTCAGTGATTATTGAGCAGTATTCAAATATTTAAATACATTGAGCAGCAGCTGAAACTTTGTCTAAGAACCAAGATATTGAGAAAGCAGTTCATTCAATGAAGACGCTGTTCCAAGAGATGATCTTCCGTGCAGGCGTGCACCCTGGATCAGCGGAGCTGGTGTGTTAAGTGTTCATGTGTTTTCATGTATGGTGTAGCTTACAAAAGTCTGCCTTTCCACTTATATTTGTGAAACTAAGTAGCCTAAATGTGTTGCGACTGTGCTTACGGTGTTTTAATGGTGTTCGACATGAGTGTATTGTAGCAGTAGGGCTCAATTATTTGAAATTGGCGCTCTTTAAAAAAAAATTTTTTTTTTTTTTTTTTACTGTATTTTTCGGTTAACCGGAAAACCGCGGTTTTACTCTCTGACGGTTTTTCGGTTTCAATAATTGGAAACCGTCCATCCCTAATGTGAGGTTAGTTAATCAATAAAACCTGTGTTGAACTTCTATTTCAATAACTTTTTCATGCCCCTGTTTCTGCCTCAGAGTTAATCCACGCAACAAAAACAAAACACCCTTCTCCCATAAAACACAAACTTTATTCATTGTGTTTACGATAGAAAATGCAATGCTTGCACATTGGATAAGTCATAACGTGAGCTTAGAATTATAAGGTTCTATCTCCGTCTAGGGCAGTTCAGAGATATTGAGCGTCAACGTTTTTACATTCCATTATGTTTTATGAGATGGAACCTTTGTATTTTATTAATTACTAACTCAAAAATGTCAACATTTTAAAAATAACACAACACAGGCATTAATAAACACCTAATGGATCAGATTATGTAAAAAAACTCAATTTTGACAAAAATGGAGATAGAACTTTATAATTCTAACGTCACGATAAACATAAACTGCTTTGGTGAGCGGGGGGGGGGGGGGAACAGATCCTTTGACTACTGCGTCTCAGGCACCTCTGGGTTGCGTAGTTTGTTGAACATCTCCGAGAGCATGCGGTTGCATAGCGCTGCGTACGGATTAAGGATCACCGCTTGTTGTCGGGCGAACTCACTCCCCAGAGCAGCCGCCCGCTCGAAGTCCACCCTGGCCTCGTCATCGCTGCCGGCCAGCCTCAGTAACAGACCCCTCTGGACCAGCGCCTGGCACGCGCTCCTTCCTGTCCCCCCGCTCAGAGAGATGGCGCGCTCCAGGTCCTCGATGGCTCCTGAGGGGCAGAAGACATGTTGAGAAGGGCTTTGTCAGGGTTCCTACAACTTTTAACAAGTCAGATTTTAAGACCTTTTTAAGACTTCTTTGAATAGAATTTTCGACCTATTTGCGACACCATATGATAGCTTTTTGTCATCCTCGAGGTGATGAAATTAGGGATTTCACTGCCGCACAAACGTACCGAATTATGTTGCTCACTGCTTGGCGAATGTCACTCACCACTGAGTGTGAGTTGTCAGAGTTGGGGGTTTGGGTTGATATGGGTACGTATTGTGGTGACCCGCACGCAGGCCCGGGTAAACCTGGCCTTCAGCACCCTGGACAGCGGCCGCATAGACAAAGAGGCAGCGTAATTGACGGGGTCTACGCCCAACACACCTGGCTGGTGCACATTACTCCATCAGGTCGAGGGCTAGTTTCAGCAATACTGAACACCTGCGACGCGAACAGGTGGAGGAGTGAAAAGCAGAGGCAGAGGCGTCAGAGAGGGAGAGAGTCAGTGGCGGCTGGTGCTAAATTTTTTGGGTGGGGCACAGGTTATGGGGGCATGCTCCACGGGGAAGAATATCAACTTTAAAATCTGGATTTACAGTCGATTTTAGCATGAGAATATACTGTATATAGTACTGTCCAGACAGTTGTCTTGTTTAGCCATTCAACTAGGCATTATTTATTCAAATGGAGAAAGACATGGAACACAATGCAATTGTCATAATAAATGTGTTCTTTGTTACTTCTTTCATTAAAGTGTACCTTTCTATTATCATACAATATTTCCTTGAACATGTAAACTCTATAATCATACAGTTGTCTTTCTATTAGTTGTCTCTGTCATACTGAACTGTTTGTTATCACCTCAGTTCTGTCTCTATTGCTCTCCTCTCCTGTTGTCGTTTCCGGGTCCAAAGTTGGCTGAGGCGCTGTCTTCGAAATGCCGCAATAATAATAATAATTAATTATATTTATATAGCGCTTTTCCGAGGCTCAAATACCCTGACAATATGGGGAAAAACGGGAAAGTATTGTGTCCCTTGTTGTATGAATAGATCCGAGTCTAAAAAACGATTAAACTGTCATTCTACCGCTGTAGTTCACTGGTACTCTGGTGCGGAGAATTTCTGGTTTGGAGCCGGAAATTGCAAAACGTCACGTTTGACGTCAGACTTAACAACCGGATATTCAGGGATATTCAGGGCATTTTTTAATTTTTACTACCCCTAGTGGTAGTGGCCCTAGGCTGCAGCCTAGGTAAGCCTATAATCTGCGCATGCTCGGGGCGCAATTTTTGCCCCGGCCGAGAAATAGGAGACAGCCAATTGGAGCGCTGCTACAGCTCACGTGTAAGCCAAAAGTATTTGCAGTGCCATAGACTTGCATTCGGCAGGCGCCCCGACTCCTCCCCTATGTATTTTAACAGTGAATTTTACACACACACACAGATAAAATGTTTATTGTATTGGAGGATTTTTAATGAATGCTGATAGGCGCCGACAGAATATCAGCCGCATTTTGTGAATAAACAATGTTTATTTTTAAAAAAAAAAACGTTTACAAGTCGCAACTAGGAAGTGAAGGTGGGGGCGGCGCGTATGGGTGAGGGCCGTGGTACGGCGGAGTACGTTAATGCCTGGTGGGGTTAATCCTCTGTCTTATTCCCCACAGTGAGGAGAGAGCCGGGAGCAAGGGAGAGCGCGAGCCCGCCTGCCGCTAGCGAGCGACCAGCCCCTCTGCCCAAATACCCCGGAGGTCGGAGAGGCCCAAATACCCCGGAGGTATCCCGACAGGAAAACTAAATCCACCCTTTGGACCTCCCTCAGAGGCACCTTAAGTTAAACCGTTAGCCGAGGCGAGTTTTAGTTGGACCTTTTTTGCTTTCTTCTTAAACTCAAATTTTTTTCTAAATAAATGCGTCCAGTGGGCGGTTTTGTAACTTTAGCGCTGTGTTGTCTCCTGTCTGGGTGGTGTGTTTACCGGGTCTACGTGGTGGTCACCACAGTATGAGTTCTGAGAAGTTGTTTTTGACCCTCTGTTGCTTCCCCAGGATGACAAGACGCTGAAGAGGCTGTTCAGTGAAGTGAACGAGGCCAGAGAGCTTCTCCAGAAGCACAAGACGGACAACGTCGTAAGGGACTAGGATACTAGAATACTGTCACTTTTATAGTTTCTCTTCTTTAACTTTAGGATATAAGGATATACTGTACTGGTTTAACTGTTTTAACTGTAGAATGATCCACATTGATCCATGATCATCCCAATGTGATTCTATGTTGGTATCAATGGTATTCTGTGGCCCAATCCCGATTCACCACTCTGGCTGTGAGAGGGGGAGGAGTCACCCCTGGCTGTGGGAGGGGGAGGAGTCAGCCCTGGCTGTGGGAGGGGGAGGAGTCACCCCTGGCTGTGGGAGGGGGAGGAGTCACACCTGGCTGTGGGAGGAGTCACCCCTGACTGTGGGAGGGGGAGGAGTCACCCCTGGCTGGGGGAGGGGAAGGAGTCACTCCTGGCTGTGGGAGGAGTCACCCCTGGCTGTGGGAGGGGGAGGAGTCAGCCCTGGCTGTGGGAGGGGAAGGAGTCACACCTGGCTGTGGGAGGGGGAGGAGTCAGCCCTGGCTGTGGGAGGGGGAGGAGTCACCCCTGGCTGTGGGAGGGGGAGGAGTCAGCCCTGGCTGTGGGAGGAGTCACCCCTGGCTGTGGGAGGGGGAGGAGTCAGCCCTGGCTGTGGGAGGGGGAGGAGTCAGCCCTGGCTGTGGGAGGAGTCACCCCTGGCTGTGGGAGGGGGAGGAGTCAGCCCTGGCTGTGGGAGGGGGAGGAGTCAGCCCTGGCTGTGGGAGGGGGAGGAGTCAGCCCTGGCTGTGGGAGGAGTCACCCCTGGCTGTGGGAGGGGGAGGAGTCAGCCCTGGCTGTGGGAGGGGGAGGAGTCAGCCCTGGCTGTGGGAGGAGTCACCCCTGGCTGTGGGAGGGGGAGGAGTCAGCCCTGGCTGTGGGAGGGGGAGGAGTCAGCCCTGGCTGGGGGAGGGGAAGGAGTCACTCCTGGCTGGGGGAGGGGAAGGAGTCACTCCTGGCTGTGGGAGGAGTCAGCCCTGGCTGTGGGAGGGGGAGGAGTCAGCCCTGGCTGTGGGAGGGGGAGGAGTCAGCCCTGGCTGTGGGAGGGGGAGGAGTCAGCCCTGGCTGTGGGAGGGGGAGGAGTCACCCCTGGCTGTGGGAGGGGGAGGAGTCACCCCTGGCTGTGGGAGGGGGAGGAGTCACCCCTGGCTGTGGGAGGGGGAGGAGTCACCCCTGGCTGTGGGAGGGGGAGGAGTCACCCCTGGCTGTGGGAGGAGTCACCCCTGGCTGTGGGAGGGGGAGGAGTCACCCCTGGCTGTGGGAGGGGGAGGAGTCACCCCTGGCTGTGGGAGGGGGAGGAGTCACCCCTGGCTGTGGGAGGGGGAGGAGTAAATGTAACTAAAGTTCAGCCGTGAAGTTGTTGCACTGTTGTCCTATATCAGTGCAGACCGGCAGCATAGGAGCACAGGTTTCATACAGGTTAGAGCTTATTCTGTCATGGTCTGATAGTGCATTGTTCTTTTTTATTTGATGACTTGTTTGATCGATTGATAGCGTTCAAGCATTGTTCTTTTTTATTTGATGACTTGTTTGATCGATTGATAGCGTTCAAGTTCATTCAAGTTGGGAATGAATCGCGAGCGTCAATGCTTTTCTACGATACTATGACGTATCAGTCGTGAAGTGTTGTCCCATTTCTTAGGGGAACCACTACAGCTTGTGGCTCTGTTCGGAGGCCTTGGCTCCAAAGCGAGTGACTCCAAAACGAGCCGAAGTGGTAGAAAAGAGAATCGGGATTTGGGCCTTTGACTTCTGTTCCAGAGGTGGTGAAGAACTGCCAGGCACTTAAATCACTTGTTGAATTTATTGGTTAATGTATTTTAGGTTATGATTGTATTGTCATTGTTTTTATTGTATTTGAACTATTATTGTATTTTAACATTTTGTCTATTAAAAGTTAAATGTTCAGTCTTGTTTGTATTACTTTGAAGACTCAATTGTGGAGTTATTGCATTTGTTCTTCACCACTAAGGCCCAATCCCAATTCACCCCTGCGGCTCCGTTTTGCACGTTCACGTGTAGGGTAGGGGTGTCCCAATTCTTGTTTTGTAGGGTAGGGCGATGGGGTAGGGCTTTTCACGGCTCCGCTTTTGAGATTTTTCACGATCAGACTAGGTTCAGAGCCATGGCCCTACATTCCAGAATGCCTTGCAAATCATCTACAGAAATCTGTCACTCTCGGCAATGCGGAAAACAACCACAAATGTAATTACTCTTTCTTCGTTAATAAAGATTTGAAAAATGATAACATAATGATAGATAGCATATTTAAAAATGTTTACATTTTGGGCATTTAGCAGACGCCTTATTCCAAAGCGACTTACACTCAATACATTTGACTAAGCAAGTGAATCATCAATCCACCAGTCGTAGCAGGAAGAGTAATCCAGCTCTGGCCCGGGGCCGTTGATAGAAGGAAAAACCTTCTTCTATCACCGTCTTCTAAACCTTTTTATATTTAGACACTGGAGAAGCAGAGAAACAGTACAAGAGGGGCAATAGAAGTTTTTAGGGACACAGTAGAGGGGGAAAAACGGGTGTCTTCAGGAGACGCAGTGCTGGGGGGCAGTAGATGTCTCAGGAGAAGCAGTTACGGTGTAACCTGAAGAGATGGAGGTCTTCAGTCTACGACGGAAGATGGGTAGTGACTCTGCAGTTGCTGAGCTGTGTGTACCTGCTATGTCCAGCTGCAGTCTGCAGACACAGCCTCTACCTCCTGCACCACATTCTCTACCTCCACCAGCCTCTACCTCCTGCACCACAGCCTCTACCTCCACCAGCCTCTACCTCCAGCGCCACAGCCTCTACCTCCACCAGCCTCTACCTCCTGCACCACATTCTCTACCTCCACCAGCCTCTACCTCCTGCACCACAGCCTCTACCTCCACCAGCCTCTACCTCCTGCGCCACAGCCTCTACCTCCACCAGCCTCTACCTCCACCACCACAGCCGCTACCTCCACCAGCCTCTACCTCCTGCACCACAGCCTCTACCTCCATCAGCCTCTACCTCCTGAGACACAGCCTCTACCTCCACCACCCTCTACCTCCTGAGACACAGCCTCTACCTCCTGAGCCACAGCCTCTACCTCCACCAGCCTCTACCTCCTGAGACACGGCCTCTACCTCCTGAGACACAGCCTCTACCTCCACCAGCCTCTACCTCCTGAGACACAGCCTCTACCTCCACCAGCCTCTACCTCCTGAGACACAGCCTCTACCTCCACCAGCCTCTACCTCCTGAGCCACAGCCTCTACCTCCACCAGCCTCTACCTCCTGCACCACAGCCTCTACCTCCACCATCCTCTACCTCCACCAGCCTCTACCTCCACCAGCCTCTACCTCCACCAGCCTCTACCTCCTGCACCACAGCCTCTACCTCCACCATCCTCTACCTCCACCAGCCTCTACCTCCTGAGCCACAGCCTCTACCTCCACCATCCTCTACCTCCACCAGCCTCTGTCAGGTGCCTGAGCTGTGTGTAGCCTACCTGCTATGTCCAGCTGCAGTCGTCGGGTCTGAGCCCGGTTGTTGTAGGCGGAGGCCCGCTGGGGCAGGATGTGGACCGCCTGGCTGAGCCACTCCAGAGATGTCTGCAGGTCCCCGGCCTCCGCCGCCGCCACGCCCTGCAGCTCCAGCTGCTTCACCTGCCTCAGGAGCTCTCTGTCAAACGAGCTGTCTGGTGGAGAGAGACCAACATTCAGAGAGAATGTTGAAAGATCTTCATTTTTGTAGCCAATCAGAGTGTTGTTGCTAGGCAGACCACATAGAACACATGAAACACTCTAGGTGGTGTGTTCTGGAACTCTTTGACAGTTGGTGTCATTTAACCCCTAGCTCCTTCACCTGCCTCAGGAGCTGTCTGTCAAACGAGCTATCTGGTGCAGAGAAGTACACACTTAACACTAGAACAGCCATTTTGCCACAAATCTCACATTTGACCATGTGAGTAAAGAAATATATTTGTTTTTGCACTCGGTCAAATTTCAGGACGTACCACCCCAGTATCCTTACATTTTCAAAACCACATCAGGATAAGTTAGTATGAAGCTATTTTGCAGTTTTTACTGTGTAGGAGGCAGGCTAATTTACAAGACGCGCCAACTAGTGGTCGTTGTGTGTAAGCAGCAGCTTGTAAAGCTTGTAAAGACTATGGTCATTTAACCCCCAAGGCGGCTCTTATAGTAGGTACAATAGGCACGGCTGTTCTAGTGTTAAACTGAAATGTCGTAGGAGTGACCATATAGAGGAGTCACTAGCACTAGTCAACTCTGGTAAACCCATCCGGTTCTGAAACTATATTTTCAGTGAACATAAATGGCTAAGAACACCTTAAAAGTGTTATAGAATGATACATGAACAACTTAACACAAGACAGACCCAAATTCCTAACCCTTGAATCTCTTTACCATCGTCTGTTAATTCCTCCTCTCGGTTTAATCCAGGGACGTCCCCGAGGGGGGTGGTGGGGTTGAATATGGCCTGCAGGACCGCTCGGTCATGGGCTGACGACATCGTCCAGACGAGGGGCAAAGCAGGAGAGCAGAACAGGACAGAGAGACTGTGACACCTACGTTGGAGGAGAGGGGGGCGTTTACCCCTCAAATTTGTGCTGATGTTTCAACAGCCAATCAGAGCAGGGGGTGGAATCGGCAGGACTTTGAGACCAGTCGGTTGAAGCACATCTGTATGTAGTTAACTGAAAAATGCATACTGCATGGGGAGGACTAGAGGGCTGTTAGGAAGTGTTTTGTGGACAGGCTTTCTTTTAGACTTCTTATTCATACCGTCTTCATACCCACTGTCTCTGTCTCTCTCTCTCTCTCTCTCTGTGTCTCTCTCCCTCTCTGACTCCCTTTCTGTCTCTCTCTCTCTCCCTCTCTGTCTCTCTCTCTCTCTCTGTGTCTCTCTCTCTTTCTCTCCCTCTCTCTGTCTCTCTCTTTCTCCCTCTCTCTCCCCCTCTCTCTCTTTGTCCCTCTCTCCCTCTTTCTCCCCCTCTCTCTCTTTCTCCCTCTCTCTCCCTCCCTATGTGTGACTTAAGTTATGCCAATTCAATACTTCAGAGCTTATGGGAACGTTATATACGTTGTTTGTTAATGAGATGGAATACATACATGCAGTGATGTAGTCTACGTGATACGCAGGACTACGCCGTATACCCACTAGGAAAGGCCAAGGATTTCCATATACCCACTTAAAAATGTGTGAGGATACGTAACAGCGTTTTGTAACAGAACTTTCACACTTTCATTCATACAATTCACCCCGTCTGTGTTACGAAGCACTTGAATTTTGGACCATTGGGACGGACTATAGCGTCATAAGAAGACCTAGGTTCTGGGCCCTGGACAGTCTGGACGGATTGAAGGTAGCTGCTGGATTGAAATCAGGTGTAGTGCTGAGGCACAAATGTGTACATTTCAAGCCTGCAAACTGCGACACTTTAAATAAATGTGCAATAACACTATGTGCAATATGACAACCCTAGGGTACATAAGGTTCAGAGAATAGGAAATGTTAGAATAGGTATAGCATAGCATAGAGTACAGCACAGTGTTTTATTTGTATAGTATAGTGGATAGTGTACATAGCCTTTATTTATGTAAACCAGCTCCTTTCCCTTCTTGTTTTTAGTTATTTTTTTCCTAGCACCAGGGGAGCCCCCCCTCCCAAATTTCGTTGTTTGGTACCTGTACTATATCAATGACAATAAAGACCATTCATTCATTCATATACCATCAACGGGGGGAGATGCAACATGAAATATGTCAAAATGCAGCACTATCATGCACAGATCAGCCTTATAACATGTACTGTTAGATATATATATATATATACATATATAACGTTAGACAGGGAGCGCAGATTTATTTTTATGGGGTTTCCGAAATGAACGATATGAGGCTGGGAGGGAAAAATCACAGTATACCCACTAGAAAACACTAGACTACACCACTGCATACATGAGAGAGAGAGAGTTGGGGAGAGAGATATTTGACCTCCGAACTGCAATTATGGGAAAACCCTGAGAAAGACAAATGAACAGGGAGCATTCGTTCCCCCCGTCATGCCTAATGTAGGACTACATTTCCATATTTCATGGTCACACGCTAAATATGTTTTTTCAAGGTAAGTGTATGCAGCTCAGTATGGCTGTGCTAGACTTGTACAAATATAGAGAAGTTATATTTTTGGACCATAACTGGCACATACTGAAACTCAGGGAGAACATAATAATCTCATCATGATGTTTTTAACACTTAATCAGCCATGGGTGGGGTCATTTGACCCCTGTGAGTAAAAAAACATTTGTATATCTTTGCACTCGATCAAATTTCAGGACTCTCCTTTCATGATTTCTCCTAGATATGTGCGTTCTACCACCCAGTATCCTTACACTTTCAAAATCACATCAGGATAAGCTAGTATAAACAGGGGTGCACATAACTGGTGCGCCAGTGCGCATGCGTCGCCAAAATGCGTGCTGCGCGGCAGATCAGCCGCATGAAGGCGCTTTTGCGCACCAACAGCTGGGTCCAAGAAACAAGCCCCACCAAGTAAGTAACTATTTGCCGTCCCCTCAGCCGAAGGCCCGACGAGTATCCATCACGACGACCACGGCGACTCCCCTCACGAAAACATTCGGAAAGTATCGTAACTCGTACTTTCATTCCGCGTATCGCGTATCGCACGGTTATCACGGTTATCACGCCGACACGTGAAAATTCAGTCCCGAACGACTCGTCGCTAAAAGGGAAAACAACACCAAGGGACTTCACGTTTCTTTTCTCTGAAGCTTTCAAACGTTCAGACGTTTGTTTTACAGCTTCATTATCGCACCTAGACCCCTGACCCAGGGAATATGGTTGGGAATTCTATTAGAAAAAAAATAATAATACTTTGTTGCACAATCAAAATAACGAGCTATTTAAAGTGATGGCCTGCCCTACAACATCCTCTACCATGGTTGAAATTGAGGACAGTGATAACTTACAGCAGTCAAGAGAGCAGTGATGATGATTAAGCATAAGTAAATGCTTAGGCTGTAACTTTTTGTTGAAAAGTTGATTTCAGTGTTTACAGAACAGAGCCGTGCTTAAAGAGATGTCAGTTGATTTCATTGTGT
The DNA here is from genome assembly GCF_963989245.1 of Nansenia antarctica. Classification (NCBI taxonomy): domain Eukaryota; kingdom Metazoa; phylum Chordata; class Actinopteri; order Argentiniformes; family Microstomatidae; genus Nansenia; species Nansenia antarctica. The sequence continues at coordinate 86,639,345 of NC_137674.1, forward strand.
TTAAAGAACAGACATTCAGTTAGTGCTTAAAGAGATGTCAGTTGATTTCATTGTGTTTAAAGAACAGACATTCAGTTAGTGCTTAAAGAGATGTCAGTTGATTTCAGTGTGAGGAGTCTGACAGACTTTCATGCTTAAAGAGCAGTCATTTGATTTTGCATTTGTTTATTTTGTTTTGCACACAATCATTTGTTCGTTCATCTTTATTTATGAATAAATGTCGTTTTGCTAATATAAGTTACCCATGTATCCCTTTTTCATCCATCCTGTGGGACGGGTCGTGACTCGCGAGCTCGGGGAGCACCAAGCAGCATCCCTAGGTGCTCCTCTGAGCACTGGCCCCAAAAAGTTATGTGCACCCCTGAGTATAAAGCTTTTTAGCAGTTTTTCTGTGTGGGAGGCAGGCTAATTTACAAGAGGCCAACTAGTGGTCGTTGTGTGTAAATAGCAGCTTAGCATTGTAAAGAGGCGGCTGTTCTGGTTTTAAAGGACACAAGAATAACTTTTGGGGGAAATGATTACTCACCTGGATAACCAACAGACAGTGACAACACTGAGACAACGTCAGTTCTCTAGAAGAACCAGATGGGGAAGATGAAGGAGAACGTGAAGAACATCAAGCTGTCCATCGAGCTAGCAGACGAGAGGATGGGGGAGTACCAGGGCACGGTGCAGGGCGTGAGTCACAACGAGGCGGAGCTGCAGGTGATGTTCAAACTGCTGCAGGACCTGCAGGGCAGCATGGACAAGGCCAACCAGCACCAGGACGAGGTCCAGCAGCTGGTGTGTCTCTATGAGAAGCAGCAGAAGGATCTGAGGAGTCTGGCCACGGAGGAGGGTCAGATGAAGAGGGCTCTGGGCATGAAGATGAACAAGAAGGCCAAGCAGCAGATACGCAGGCAGAAGAAGAAGGAGACCACCGACCAGCACGTCAAGGACGTGTTAGGGTAGGAAACAGCATGTTACGGATGTGTTAGGATAGGAAACAGCATGTTAAGGATGTGTTAGGGTAGGAAACAGCATGTTAAGGATGTGTTAGTGTAGGAAACAGCATGTTAAGGATGTGTTAGTGTAGGAAACAGCATGTTAAGGTTGTGTTAGGGTAGGAAACAGCATGTTAAGGATGTGTTAGTGTAGGAAACAGCATGTTAAGGATGTGTTAGGATAGGAAACAGCATGTTAAGGATGTGTTAGTGTAGGAAACAGCATGTTAAGGATGTGTTAGGATAGGAAACAGCATGTTAAGGTTGTGTTAGGATAGGAAACAGCATGTTAAGGATGTGTTAGGGTAGGAAACAGCATGTTAAGGATGTGTTAGTGTAGGAAACAGCATGTTAAGGATGTGTTAGGATAGGAAACAGCATGTTAAGGATGTGTTAGTGTAGGAAACAGCATGTTAAGGATGTGTTAGGATAGGAAACAGCATGTTAAGGTTGTGTTAGGATAGGAAACAGCATGTTAAGGATGTGTTAGTGTAGGAAACAGCATGTTAAGGATGTGTTAGGGTAGGAAACAGCATGTTAAGGTTGTGTTAGTGTAGGAAACAGCATGTTAAGGATGTGTTAGTGTAGGAAACAGCATGTTAAGGATGTGTTAGTGTAGGAAACAGCATGTTAAGGATGTGTTAGGGTAGGAAACAGCATGTTAAGGTTGTGTTAGTGTAGGAAACAGCATGTTAAGGATGTGTTAGGATAGGAAACAGCATGTTAAGGATGTGTTAGTGTAGGAAACAGCATGTTAAGGATGTGTTAGGATAGGAAACAGCATGTTAAGGTTGTGTTAGTGTAGGAAACAGCATGTTAAGGATGTGTTAGGGTAGGAAACAGCATGCTAAGGATGTGTTAGTGTAGGAAACAGCATGTTAAGGATGTGTTAGTGTAGTAAACAGCATGTTAAGGATGTGTTAGTGTAGGAAACAGCATGTTAAGGATGTGTTAGTGTAGGAAACAGCATGTTAAGGTTGTGTTAGGGTAGGAAACAGCATGTTAAGGATGTGTTAGTGTAGGAAACAGCATGTTAAGGATGTGTTAGGGTAGGAAACAGCATGTTAAGGACGTGTTAGTGTAGGAAACAGCATGTTAAGGATGTGTTAGTGTAGGAAACAGCATGTTAAGGATGTGTTAGTGTAGGAAACAGCATGTTAAGGTTGTGTTAGGGTAGGAAACAGCATGTTAAGGTTGTGTTAGTGTAGGAAACAGCATGTTAAGGATGTGTTAGTGTAGGAAACAGCATGTTAAGGATGTGTTAGGGTAGGAAACAGCATGTTAAGGATGTGTTAGGGTAGGAAACAGCATGTTAAGGATGTGTTAGTGTAGGAAACAGCATGTTAAGGTTGTGTTAGTGTAGGAAACAGCATGTTAAGGTTGTGTTAGTGTAGGAAACAGCATGTTAAGGATGTGTTAGGGTAGGAAACAGCATGTTAAGGATGTGTTAGTGTAGGAAACAGCATGTTAAGGTTGTGTTAGGGTAGGAAACAGCATGTTAAGGTTGTGTTAGTGTAGGAAACAGCATGTTAAGGACGTGTTAGGGTAGGAAACAGCATGTTAAGGATGTGTTAGGACAGGAAACAGCATGTTAAGGTTGTGTTAGGGTAGGAAACAGCATGTTAAGGTTGTGTTAGTGTAGGAAACAGCATGTTAAGGATGTGTTAGTGTAGGAAACAGCATGTTAAGGATGTGTTAGGGTAGGAAACAGCATGTTAAGGATGTGTTAGGGTAGGAAACAGCATGTTAAGGATGTGTTAGTGTAGGAAACAGCATGTTAAGGTTGTGTTGGTGTAGGAAACAGCATGTTAAGGATGTGTTAGGGTAGGAAACAGCATGTTAAGGTTGTGTTAGTGTAGGAAACAGCATGTTAAGGATGTGTTAGGACAGGAAACAGCATGTTAAGGTTGTGTTAGTGTAGGAAACAGCATGTTAAGGTTGTGTTAGTGTAGGAAACAGCATGTTAAGGATGTGTTAGTGTAGGAAACAGCATGTTAAGGATGTGTTAGTGTAGGAAACAGCATGTTAAGGATGTGTTAGTGTAGGAAACAGCATGTTAAGGTTGTGTTAGGGTAGGAAACAGCATGTTAAGGATGTGTTAGTGTAGGAAACAGCATGTTATGGATGTGTTAGGATAGGAAACAGCATGTTAAGGATGTGTTAGTGTAGGAAACAGCATGTTAAGGATGTGTTAGGATAGGAAACAGCATGTTAAGGTTGTGTTAGGATAGGAAACAGCATGTTAAGGATGTGTTAGTGTAGGAAACAGCATGTTAAGGATGTGTTAGGGTAGGAAACAGCATGTTAAGGTTGTGTTAGTGTAGGAAACAGCATGTTAAGGATGTGTTAGTGTAGGAAACAGCATGTTAAGGATGTGTTAGTGTAGGAAACAGCATGTTAAGGATGTGTTAGGGTAGGAAACAGCATGTTAAGGTTGTGTTAGTGTAGGAAACAGCATGTTAAGGATGTGTTAGGGTAGGAAACAGCATGTTAAGGATGTGTTAGTGTAGGAAACAGCATGTTAAGGATGTGTTAGTGTAGGAAACAGCATGTTAAGGATGTGTTAGTGTAGGAAACAGCATGTTAAGGATGTGTTAGTGTAGGAAACAGCATGTTAAGGATGTGTTAGGGTAGGAAACAGCATGTTAAGGATGTGTTAGGACAGGAAACAGCATGTTAAGGTTGTGTTAGGGTAGGAAACAGCATGTTAAGGTTGTGTTAGTGTAGGAAACAGCATGTTAAGGATGTGTTAGTGTAGGAAACAGCATGTTAAGGATGTGTTAGTGTAGGAAACAGCATGTTAAGGATGTGTTAGGGTAGGAAACAGCATGTTAAGGATGTGTTAGGGTAGGAAACAGCATGTTAAGGTTGTGTTAGTGTAGGAAACAGCATGTTAAGGATGTGTTAGGGTAGGAAACAGCATGTTAAGGTTGTGTTAGTGTAGGAAACAGCATGTTAAGGATGTGTTAGGACAGGAAACAGCATGTTAAGGTTGTGTTAGTGTAGGAAACAGCATGTTAAGGTTGTGTTAGTGTAGGAAACAGCATGTTAAGGATGTGTTAGTGTAGGAAACAGCATGTTAAGGATGTGTTAGTGTAGGAAACAGCATGTTAAGGATGTGTTAGTGTAGGAAACAGCATGTTAAGGATGTGTTAGTGTAGGAAACAGCATGTTAAGGTTGTGTTAGTGTAGGAAACAGCATGTTAAGGTTGTGTTAGTGTAGGAAACAGCATGTTAAGGTTGTGTTAGTGTAGGAAACAGCATGTTAAGGTTGTGTTAGTGTAGGAAACAGCATGTTAAGGTTGTGTTAGTGTAGGAAACAGCATGTTAAGGATGTGTTAGGGTAGGAAACAGCATGTTAAGGTTGTGTTAGTGTAGGAAACAGCATGTTAAGGTTGTGTTAGTGTAGGAAACAGCATGTTAAGGAAGTGTTAGTGTAGGAAACAGCATGTTAAGGATGTGTTAGTGTAGGAAACAGCATGTTAAGGATGTGTTAGGACAGGAAACAGCATATTAAGGTTGTGTTAGGGTAGGAAACAGCATGTTAAGGATGTGTTAGTGTAGGAAACAGCATGTTAAGGATGTGTTAGGGTAGGAAACAGCATGTTAAGGTTGTGTTAGTGTAGGAAACAGCATGTTAAGGTTGTGTTAGTGTAGGAAACAGCATATTAAGGTTGTGTTAGGGTAGAAAACAGCATGTTAAGGTTGTGTTAGTGTAGGAAACAGCATGTTAAGGATGTGTTAGGGTAGGAAACAGCATGTTAAGGATGTGTTAGTGTAGGAAACAGCATGTTAAGGATGTGTTAGTGTAGGAAACAGCATGTTAAGGTTGTGTTAGTGTAGGAAACAGCATGTTAAGGATGTGTTAGTGTAGGAAACAGCATGTTAAGGATGTGTTAGTGTAGGAAACAGCATGTTAAGGATGTGTTAGTGTAGGAAACAGCATGTTAAGGTTGTGTTAGTGTAGGAAACAGCATGTTAAGGACGTGTTAGGGTAGGAAACAGCATGTTAAGGATGTGTTAGTGTAGGAAACAGCATGTTAAGGATGTGTTAGTGTAGGAAACAGCATGTTAAGGTTGTGTTAGTGTAGGAAACAGCATGTTAAGGATGTGTTAGTGTAGGAAACAGCATGTTAAGGATGTGTTAGTGTAGGAAACAGCATGTTAAGGTTGTGTTAGGATAGGAAACAGCATGTTAAGGTTGTGTTAGGGTAGGAAACAGCATGTTAAGGATGTGTTAGTGTAGGAAACAGCATGTTAAGGATGTGTTAGTGTAGGAAACAGCATGTTAAGGTTGTGTTAGTGTAGGAAACAGCATGTTAAGGATGTGTTAGTGTAGGAAACAGCATGTTAAGGATGTGTTAGTGTAGGAAACAGCATGTTAAGGATGTGTTAGTGTAGGAAACAGCATGTTAAGGATGTGTTAGTGTAGGAAACAGCATGTTAAGGACGTGTTAGGGTAGGAAACAGCATGTTAAGGATGTGTTAGTGTAGGAAACAGCATGTTAAGGTTGTGTTAGTGTAGGAAACAGCATGTTAAGGATGTGTTAGTGTAGGAAACAGCATGTTAAGGATGTGTTAGGATAGGAAACAGCATGTTAAGGATGTGTTAGTGTAGGAAACAGCATGTTAAGGATGTGTTAGTGTAGGAAACAGCATGTTAAGGATGTGTTAGTGTAGGAAACAGCATGTTAAGGATGTGTTAGTGTAGGAAACAGCATGTTAAGGACGTGTTAGGGTAGGAAACAGCATGTTAAGGTTGTGTTAGGACAGGAAACAGCATGTTAAGGTTGTGTTAGTGTAGGAAACAGCATGTTAAGGATGTGTTAGTGTAGGAAACAGCATGTTAAGGTTGTGTTAGGGTAGGAAACAGCATGTTAAGGATGTGTTAGTGTAGGAAACAGCATATTAAGGTTGTGTTAGGATAGGAAACAGCATGTTAAGGATGTGTTAGTGTAGGAAACAGCATGTTAAGGATGTGTTAGTGTAGGAAACAGCATGTTAAGGTTGTGTTAGTGTAGGAAACAGCATGTTAAGGATGTGTTAGTGTAGGAAACAGCATGTTAAGGATGTGTTAGTGTAGGAAACAGCATGTTAAGGATGTGTTAGTGTAGGAAACAGCATGTTAAGGATGTGTTAGTGTAGGAAACAGCATGTTAAGGTTGTGTTAGTGCAGGAAACAGCATGTTAAGGATGTGTTAGGGTAGGAAACAGCATGTTAAGGATGTGTTAGTGTAGGAAACAGCATGTTAAGGATGTGTTAGTGTAGGAAACAGCATGTTAAGGTTGTGTTAGTGTAGGAAACAGCATGTTAAGGTTGTGTTAGTGTAGGAAACAGCATGTTAAGGTTGTGTTAGGGTAGGAAACAGCATGTTAAGGTTGTGTTAGGACAGGAAACAGCATGTTAAGGATGTGTTAGTGTAGGAAACAGCATGTTAAGGTTGTGTTAGTGTAGGAAACAGCATGTTAAGGTTGTGTTAGGACAGGAAACAGCATGTTAAGGATGTGTTAGTGTAGGAAACAGCATGTTAAGGTTGTGTTAGGGTAGGAAACAGCATGTTAAGGATGTGTTAGTGTAGGAAACAGCATGTTAAGGATGTGTTAGTGTAGGAAACAGCATGTTAAGGTTGTGTTAGTGTAGGAAACAGCATGTTAAGGATGTGTTAGTGTAGGAAACAGCATGTTAAGGTTGTGTTAGTGTAGGAAACAGCATGTTAAGGTTGTGTTAGTGTAGGAAACAGCATGTTAAGGTTGTGTTAGTGTAGGAAACAGCATGTTAAGGATGTGTTAGTGTAGGAAACAGCATGTTAAGGTTGTGTTAGTGTAGGAAACAGCATGTTAAGGTTGTGTTAGTGTAGGAAACAGCATGTTAAGGTTGTGTTAGTGTAGGAAACAGCATGTTAAGAATGTGTTAGTGTAGGAAACAGCATGTTAAGGTTGTGTTAGTGTAGGAAACAGCATGTTATGGTTGTGTTAGTGTAGGAAACAGCATGTTAAGGATGTGTTAGTGTAGGAAACAGCATGTTAAGGTTGTGTTAGTGTAGGAAACAGCATGTTATGGTTGTGTTAGTGTAGGAAACAGCATGTTAAGGATGTGTTAGTGTAGGAAACAGCATGTTAAGGATGTGTTAGTGTAGGAAACACCATGTTAAGGTTGTGTTAGTGTAGGAAACAGCATGTTAAGGATGTGTTAGTGTAGGAAACAGCATGTTAAGGATGTGTTAGGACAGGAAACAGCATGTTAAGGTTGTGTTAGGGTAGGAAACAGCATGTTAAGGATGTGTTAGTGTAGGAAACAGCATGTTAAGGTTGTGTTAGTGTAGGAAACAGCATGTTAAGGATGTGTTAGGGCAGGAAACAGCATGTTAAGGATGTGTTAGGGCAGGAAACAGCATGTTAAGGATGTGTTAGTGTAGGAAACAGCATGTTAAAGATGTGTTAGTGTAGGAAACAGCATGTTAAGGTTGTGTTAGTGTAGGAAACAGCATGTTAAGGATGTGTTAGTGTAGGAAACAGCATGTTAAGGTTGTGTTAGGGTAGGAAACAGCATGTTAAGGTTGTGTTAGGGTAGGAAACAGCATGTTAAGGTTGTGTTAGTGTAGGAAACAGCATGTTAAGGATGTGTTAGTGTAGGAAACAGCATGTTAAGGATGTGTTAGTGTAGGAAACAGCATGTTAAGGATGTGTTAGTGTAGGAAACAGCATGTTAAGGTTGTGTTAGTGTAGGAAACAGCATGTTAAGGATGTGTTAGTGTAGGAAACAGCATGTTAAGGATGTGTTAGTGTAGGAAACAGCATGTTAAGGATGTGTTAGTGTAGGAAACAGCATGTTAAGGTTGTGTTAGTGTAGGAAACAGCATGTTAAGGATGTGTTAGGGTAGGAAACAGCATGTTAAGGTTGTGTTAGTGTAGGAAACAGCATGTTAAGGTTGTGTTAGTGTAGGAAACAGCATGTTAAGGATGTGTTAGTGTAGGAAACAGCATGTTAAGGATGTGTTAGGGTAGGAAACAGCATGTTAAGGTTGTGTTAGTGTAGGAAACAGCATGTTAAGGTTGTGTTAGTGCAGGAAACAGCATGTTAAGGATGTGTTAGTGTAGGAAACAGCATGTTAAGGATGTGTTAGTGTAGGAAACAGCATGTTAAGGTTGTGTTAGTGTAGGAAACAGCATGTTAAGGTTGTGTTAGTGCAGGAAACAGCATGTTAAGGATGTGTTAGTGTAGGAAACAGCATGTTAAGGATGTGTTAGTGTAGGAAACAGCATGTTAAGGTTGTGTTAGGGTAGGAAACAGCATGTTAAGGTTGTGTTAGGACAGGAAACAGCATGTTAAGGTTGTGTTAGGGTAGGAAACAGCATGTTAAGGATGTGTTAGGGCAGTGGTTCTCAAACTTTTTCTGTCAAGCCCCACCTCACCCCAAAAAAACTGTCACAACATGGGGTAAGTTTACATTTATTAAACTGAACCACATAACACTGTCTCCCAACAAAAAACCTAAAACTACAAATAACACAATATAATAAATAAACACAATAACAATATTTTTCGATTACAATTCTCAAGAAAATGAACACTAACAATCAAGAACATCATAACATTACAGCATTAGTGGCAGCAATGAGCCTGTTTGGCACTGCAGATCTTTTCAAAACGGGGTAGCAGGCCTGATACTGCCACTCTCAAGTCCTGCTCAATGTTGAGCCTAGATCTGTACTTTGTTTTCAGTGAAGCAACAGCTGAAAAGCCAGCCTCACAGAGATAGGATGTGGCAAAGGTAAGAAGGATGCCTACAGCCCTCTGCCCTATGAGTGGATACTCCTTCTCCACACCAAGCCAGAATTCACTCAGTGTCTGACCATTGAACCTCAGCCTCAGGGTGGACTCAGAGGTCAGCTCGATGAGTTGGTCCTCTTCAGCAGAGCTGAAATCAGCAGGTGCTACAGATAGAGATACCTTATTTGTAATTAATTGCATATTAAACACAACACGATTCAATTTGACAACAATCCATTCCAGGTAGTTAGTTAGTAACATACATACAACATTAATAAAATATAGGCCTACAGCACAAACTAGTCACAGTTATATTTAGTCATCAAAATTGCCTACCAACCTGCTGCATTGAATGGATCCACCACCCAGTCATACTCAGCAGTGTTGTGTGGGAAGTATTTCTGGAACAATGCTCCCAGGGAAGAGATGTGTTGCTTCACCCTGTGGTGGCATCACAATCACTGCTTTCTACAAACGTGGTCAGGTTCGGAAAAGGATCAGTATTTCCTTCATCAAGGCGACTGCCCCACACCTCCAGCTTTCTGGTGAATGCGCTGACCTTATCTGCCAGGTGGGGTAGGTGTTTGTCTTTTCCTTGAAGCTGAAGATTCAGCTTGTTGAGCTTTCCAAACACATCACTGAGATTAGGGATGCTCCGATCTGGATTTTTGGGGCCGATACCGATCACCGATTTTTTTCCTCAAGATCAACCGATACCGATACCGATTTTTTTTTAAATACATAACTGTAGGCCTACTGACTGGATAGCCTACATATTTTTTGCTTTTTAGACAAAAGTTTTGATCCATTAGGCACCAAGCAAACGCAGACCCATTTTTATGGCATAGTAAAGGTCTGGCCTATCACCCAGTTAGGGCCTGAAGCCCAAGTCAGTGGATATGGCTGTATAAAAGACATCATAAACGTGGCCTTCATGGTTTACATACTGTTACATCCTCCTATGTTTTCTGTTCAGTTATCTGTCTTCCCCAGGAAAAGGAAAAAAAAAAAAAAAAAAAAACGGTTTTTGCGATCGGCCATTTTTGCCGATCACCGATCGAGTCATTTGGAGTGAAATCGGCCGATTTAAATCGGTGGCCGATAAATCGGAGCATCCCTGACTGAGATAGGCCAGTTTCATCAGGAATTCTAAATTACTGAACTTGCTTGCAGATTCGTGCATTCCCACCTCCTCCATAAACACCCGAATCTCCTCTCTGAGCTCAAAGACTCGGGACAACACTTTCCCTCGGGAGAGCCACCTTGCTTCACTGTGAAACAGCAAAGCAGAGTGTTCAGCTCCCATTTCCTCACACAGTGCAGAGAACAGACGTGCTTTCAGCGGGCGGGTTTTTATGAAATTTACAACACCGATCACTTCGGTCAAAACGTCACTTAGCTCAGGGCTAAGCTGCCTGGATGCGAGCGCCTCTCTGTGAATGACACAGTGTGTCCATTGCGCGTTTGGTGCGACGCGATTTATTAGCGCCTGCAGTCCCTTCCTTTTCCCGGCCATTGTCTGCGCACCATCTGAGCAAAACCCCTCACAGTTCTCCCATTTCAGTCCGTGTTCTGTCAGGTAAGTGTCAAGAATCCCAAATAGCTCATTAGCTGTCGCTCTCCCTGTCACATGCTTGCAAAACAGCAAGTCTTCATTCATTGACTCCACATCTACATAGCGGACATAAGAAATAAACAAGCATTCCTTATTACTGTCAGTAGCCTCATCAACTTGCAATGCAAAACGTTTGTGTAGTTTCTCTGCGAGTTGTTCCTCAAGGTCCTCTGACATCTCACCTATGCGTCTTGTAATGGTGTCGTTGGACTGGGGAATGGTCTTCAATTTTGCAGCGGTTGTCTCATCAAAGTTGACACCATATCCAGTGCAGCTGGGAGTATGAGCTCCTCAGCTATGGTGTGCGGTTTCTTGCACTTCGCAATTCTGTATGCAACCTTGAATGATGCTATTTGCGCTTTGGTACTTACGGATGCCGCTTTTGTCATATGAGTTTCTTGCTTTCTGTACTCTGTAAGTTTTCTTTTAAAGAAGGCCAGTGGCTTCTTTGCATCATTGGGGTGTGTTGTCTCAAGGTGCCTTTTTAACTTGTTTGGCTTCAGGCTGTCTGCTGCTAATGTTCTGAGACATAGCACGCACAATGGTCTCTCCTCACCTCCCACCACATTCACGGTGAAGCCCATTGCAAGGTAAGCCTCGTCATACTTTCGAACGTTTTTTTTTTTTACCCATGTTTGTCGCATTTTCCGTTTTTGTTTTCGCTGTCCCTGTCAGAAATGACTCCATTCCGAAGATTATGAAGCTACAATTAGAACAAGTCAAAGAGTTCACCTGAGTGTTAATTGTTGACCTCCCCAGTCTCTCGCGCCCCACCAGTATTGCTATTGCGCCCCCTTCTGGGGGCGCGCCCCACACTTTAAGAGCCACTGTGTTAGGGTATGAAAGGGTTTAACAGCATGTTAAGGACGTGTTAGGGTATGAAAGGGTTAAACAGCAGTTTAGATCACTGGACCCCCCCCAGGCCACGTTTTAGTTTTAGTAGAACCTACTGGTGCTGCTGATTGTGGCTCTGAAGGCATCTCCCCCTCCTTGGCCTCCCAGGCAGTGTGACCACGTCCACCAGAAGAGGGAGGCCATGGCGGAGCAGATCCAGGAGATCAGCAGACAGACGCATCAGATCAGGGCGGAGATCCAACGCCTGAGGGACGTCTGCAAGCAGGAGACGGAGAAGGCCCAGGCGGTGTTTGACCGGCTCCTGGGGTCTCTGAACCAGTTCCATAAGCGCATCGAGAGCCACGTGGTGGAGGGCAACAACGACATGAAGAAGATCACCTCCTACTTCAAGTGACTCGACGTGTTCAGATTCTCTCTCTCTCTCTGCAGTCTAATAACGCAAATAGGGTTATGTAACACTGTATGTAAAAATATATATATTTTAGACATTCCTTGACCTTGTTATTGCTTACTCTCATCTGGATAAATGCTCTAATTCTGCTCTAGATCGACAGATCTTAAAAACTTCTGTTTAACCCTTGTGTGGTGTTCGGGTCAACCGGACCCGTTTTACATTTTTACTTGGTGAGAAATGGTACAAGAATACATTTGATCAATATGAAACTCCATGGCCTTGGCTTATTTTCTATGAAAAACATGTAAAAGTGAGAAAAAAAAATGTTTTACACATCCTACAATACCCCAACACATTTACTGTATGTCCTTCATAAGATCTTCGGGTCATTTAGGCCCGGATGCACAGAGACACACAGAAACATACACACACACACACTGACACACTGACTCACTCACACACCTCTGCTCTAGCTTTCCCGTGCCAAGAAGCCGTCTGCTCTCGCACTTTTTACCCTTTGAAGTGCAACATTGTAAACATTTTTACATTTTCTTGCACTGTACAGAACGTATGCAGCAACTGCAAAAAGTACATTTGAGGTACACACACTGTCACATTCTGTGCTTCATGTGTTGTGTAGACAGGCATACCCATGCACACACAATTGTAGCCAGTGGTATTTCAGAATTATTTGGGATTTTTCAGACATAATACTGTATTTCGACAGTGACAGTGAAAACAGTGTACATTCCGTTCGTGTTTTGTGATTCAGCATTTGCAGACATTTTTGAGAGATGTATTTCATAGCTATTGGCAAAAACAATCTTAGTTTGGTTCTTTCATTTCTATTCTTGTTCATCACCTGTATTTTCTTTACAGCTTTGATTATAATTAGATAAATGTGAAATTCAATTGAGAATATAAATTCAAAATAATAAACAGCAATGAAAACATTGTTTCATTAACATTTTTCCTAGATAAGTATGATTTATGACACCCAGGTCTTTATTATAGTGGATTTTGCATTTTCAAAGTTAGGGGCATCATGTGCGTATAAACGCTTCTACTCATCATGCTGTCGTTCGTTGTTACTAAGCATCCTCTGCTCCAGCCTCTCCAAAGGGCAGCCCCCTAGATCCACTAGAACAAAATATATGCACTTTTGAATGTGTTCAATTTATAACATAATTATAATTGAATATTGGATTGCTGTGGGCAACGCAGTCAGATAATGTCATTTTGACTTTACTCTCGTATGTCCAACTATAAAAAACAGACATTTCCAATGCTTCAATCCACTGTCCATGTACTGTAAATATGCCATTATGGTATTACCATAAAGCCCAATTCCAGCAGAATAAGAAAGATAGTATATCTACTTTAAGTAAAATAATAAAGTGCATCCAGTTAGCTCTTTAGCTGGCATGTGTGCAGCAGACTAGCTCATCTAATCACCTCTGAGCTAGCTAGCTAGCTTGCTAGTTCTTTGACACTATTTACACACCATGGAACTATAATCAGACACTTTCTAGTCACAATAATAACGACCAATTTGAACCAACTTGCTCTGTTAGAACACTCAGCAATTATATTTGCTAACGTTTCAACTTGCTTACTTTCCATCTGCAGACATCTCACCCTGCAAAAACTCTCTTGCGTCGCGCGCACACACTCGCGCACGATCTTGTACGCGAGTGTGCGAGTGTGTCCAGCGTGAAGCGAAGTGTGGAGATAGATCTCGCTATGCGAGACTACTGGTGGACTAACGTTACCAACGAGCCCATGGGCTTGCCACTCGCCAGATTCGGGTTGGGTGCATTTAAAAAAAGCAGACATTTTAGCCTGCTTCCTTTTTGTGCGGTGCCATTTCGGCCGAATGAATAGATTGGGTCCAGCAAGTTCACACCATTTTGACCAGAACATATCCACACCGACCTGGATGGTTCTGAGTCGGCGCCAGGGATGGGTGCACAAGTCGATCCCACAAGTATCACCTTCCAATCCGGTTCGTCCAAGGAGCAGACTGTAATGGGTCACATATTCGACAGAGTCTTCTTGCTCTTGTGCCCTGGCGTCAATCGGTCTTTCGTTAGTTTCAGAATCAGAATCAGAATCAGAATCAGAAGACTTTATTGCCATGACATGTAAACATGTTAGGAATTTGATTTGGGGCAGTGGAGCACGGTTTACAGCAGGACAGGTGCAAGACAGGACAAGACAGTGCAAACCAACATCATAGTGCAAGAGTCATAATTAATATAAATATAAAGTGCAGAGATCAAGTGTTCAAGTGTTCATATCCAGACAGTCCAAAGCTCTCTGGGTGGGGGTGGAGGGAGGGTAGATAGATAGGGGTCAGGTCAGGGGGGGGGGGGGGGGGGGGGGCCCAGCGGCATTTAGGAGCCGGATGGCTGTGGGGAAAAAGCTGTGTGCATGTCGGGCCTTCACAGTTTTTAGGGACCGCACCCTCCTGCCTGAGGGGAGCGGGGCGAAGAGACCGTGTCCTGGGTGTGCGGGGTCAGCCATGATCTTCCTGGCCCTCCCCAAAGCCCTACTTTTAAACAGGGCCTCAAGGGGGGGCAAAGGGCAGCCAATCACCCTCTCCGCCGAGCGTATCACCCGCTGCAGCTTGGCCTTGTCCTTGGCCGCTGCAGCGGGGAACCAGATGATGATGGCGGAGGTGACGATGGACTCAATGATGGCCGTGTAGAAGTTCACCAGCGTGGTCTTTGGTAGGTGGAATTTCCTGAGCTGCCTGAGGGCGTCGATGTTGGGCCCCCACTTCAAGTCCCGAGAGACTGTCACCCCAAGGAAGCGGCATGACTCCACTGTGGTGACTGGAGTGCCTCCCAGTATGATTGGAGAGGGAGGGGGTGGGTTCCTCCTGAAGTCCACTATCAGCTCCACTGTCTTAAGAGCATTCAGCTCTAGGTTGTTCCGGGTGCACCAGGAGACCACCAAGTCAATCTCGCTCCTGTAAGCAGATTCATCCCCCCTGGAGACGAGCCCTACCAGGGTGGTATCGTCCGCGAACTTGAGGAGCTTGACCGACTGGTGGCTGGAGGTACAGCAGTTAGGTTAGCCGGTACAGCAGTTAGGTTAGCCGCCTGGTCGAAGAGGGTTTGGAGTTCACTCAAGGTGAGTGAGCCTATCGTCCCTCCAAGGCTTGAGAGTGCTCTCTTCATGAGCTTTACTGCGGCTTCAGCAGCCCCATTGCGATGAGGTGCGTCGGCCGGGTGAAAGTCCCATGCCCACTCTGTTCCATTCTTGGCGGCTTCGTTCTCTATGGATCCTTCCTGCAAGCTTGCCAGATGTTTGTGCAGATCATGCAAAGCAGGTTTAGCTCCAATGAAGTTACTTCCTCTATCAGACCTCACTCTTCTTGGATGGCCTCTCAATGCTATGAAACGAGAGTAAGCCTGGAGGAAGCTTTCGGATGACTGGTCGTCAACAAGATCTGCATGAACTGCTCTTGACGCCATGCAACAGAAAACTATGCCCCAGACCCTTTTTCCTGTTCTTTTCTTAACGGCATCCTTGATTTCGAAAGGGCCAAAGAGGTCAAGTGTGGTGTATTCAAATGGGCCAGCACGCTGTGAGCGCTCTGGTGGCAGGTCGCTCATCATCTGCTGGCACATTCTCCTTTTCTGTTTACGGCAGGTGACGCACTCGTTCACAGCTTTCTTTACCGTTCTTCGGCCTTGCACTACCCACGCCTTCTTCCTTGTGCGCAGCAGTGTGGCGGTAATGCCTTCATGGTTCCTTTCATGGGCTTCTCTCGTTAGTAGGGTGGCTAGCCATGAATGGAATGGGATTAGGGGAACGGCTGTCCCATCTTCATTCCAGGACTGGATTCTGCCTCCACAGAGAAGGAGTCCCGTGTTCTCATCCTTGTGGACCACCAAGCGGTCCAGGGTCGAGTCATGGAACTCAAAGCCATCTTGGGCTGCGAGGGCCAGGTCTTGAAAGGCTCCTGCTCTTTCCTCAGCGGACAGTATGGAACCGTTTGCCTCCCACTTTAGTGGGTCCGGAGCCTGGCGTCTCCTTCTCAGCCAGGTCTCTACGGCTCGTCGGGTCCAGGCTATGGTTCCACAAAGCTTTGACAAGGAACTGAATTGTTGAGGCTCCACAAGGCGCACCAGTCCAATGCCCCAGGGTCTTTTCTGTTTGCCTGCCACTGTCGTTGGACCTGGGCCAACCGGCGACTCTGGTTCATGGAGAACTTTTGACTGGGCCCTGGTGACAACTGCTGAGAACCCTTTCCGTTGTAGTTTGCTGATGTCTTCAGCAACTGGGGATGATATCTCGCTGGCCATCTTCATAGGCCAGTCAGTCTCCGGCCACCTCAGGAACTTAGGGCCTTCCTGCCACTCTGACCCCTCGCTGAGGTCCTCGGGGGTTGCTCCGCTTGTGAGTATGTCGGCAATGTTTCGGTTGCCTTCGATCCACCTCCAATCATCCACTTGTCCACCTTTCTGGATTTCACCAATTCGGTTAGCGAAAAACGTCTGGTAGCCGTAACTGTCTTTCTGGATGGCTGCTAGGATTGTCTGACTGTCCACAAAGTGGATCCAGTGCTCAACTTTGATGTGGCAGTGCTTTTCGAAATACATCTTCAGACGGGCAGCGAAGACCGCACCACATAGCTCTACTTTGATCACATCCCCCGTCAAGGGGGGTGAGTTTAGCTTTGGACTCCACAAGCTTCATGACAACTTTGTCTTCGGTTCTCCACCGGAGGTAGAGCACGGCTCCGTAGGAAGATTCGCTTCCGTCCGAGAATGTGATACCGGTTGGTGGGCCTACGGCTCCAGGCGGCTCCAGGCTCCTCTCGAATCTGACCTGGCCAAGTCTCACATACTCTTCGAAGAGTGTTATCGCGGCTTCCCGGAGTCTTGGCGAGAGTGGTTCGTCCCACGTGTCCTTGGACGGGTTGTCCTTGCCAGCTTCCTGAAAAGATTCTTGCACTAGCATCACTCCCTTCTGTTTGGCTGGTGTAGCGAGACCAATTGGGTCATAAAATCCGGCAATCTGGCTTAGTAGTATGCGCCGGGTCAGGGGGTTTGGTGTCCCTTTTCTGACCTCCTCCATGCTCAGATCAAGACCCATCCTCATTTTCCCTCTTTTCCTCGAGAAGTTGATAGACGTCAGCACCCGAAGCTTGTCTGTCTCAAGTTCGTAGCCAACTCCCAGTGCCTTGTTCTCTTCATCCTTCATCTGGTTGGGCAGCACCAGGGTCCTGGAAGCAGTTGTTTTCGCCCTGGAGTCAGCAGGTGCCCCTCTCCTCCCACTTTGGCGTGACAAGACCCATGGTTTGAGGAAGAAGCCTCCCGCTTTCAGGATTTCCTCCACCCCTTTGGTGATCTTCTCCAGGGATTCGGGGTCATCGTGCGATGTCAGAATGTCGTCCACGTAAACATCCTCAGTCAGAGCTTGACGTTCCTCAACCATGTCTGTGAACTGGGGAAGGTTGGCCGAGACGTCTCCCTCATGGCGATTTGGGCAATACACCCTGCGGGTTTGTCGCCGATATTGACTCTGACAACCGCAAAGACCTCAATCTCGTCCTCGGGGTTGTCTCTCCAGACAAAGCGGTGGAGGTGAACTTCGTTATCCTTCAGCCACACTGAATTGTACACTTTCTTTACATCGCCCAGTGCGGTATGCAGACCGCTCCTGAACCTCAGAAGGACTCCTCTTATTTGGTTGAGAACATCGGGACCCTTGTAAAGGAGATCGTTGAGACTCATCCCTCTGAACTCTTGGCTGCTGTTCCACACGATTCTCACAGGGGTTGAGGTGGAATGAGGGTTAGGCACAACCAGATGACTTATGTACCATTTTGGTCCTATCCAGCTGTCGATCTCCTCCTTTGTGAGCTTTACGGCAGCTCCTCGTGTTACCATTTCATGGATTTGTTCTCTATATGCTGCTTTCCACACAGGTTCCTTCTCTAGACGTCTCTCAGTGCTCCTGAAGGTTGCTTCAACTGCTCGCCGATTGTCCGGCAGTGTTGCGGGGTCACCTTTCCAAGGATACGCTGCGTTCCAATGAGGGGAATCACTGTGTTTGTCCGCCAGCACATAGGTGAGACATTCTTTTATCTTCTCCAGGTCTCTCTCTTCCCTGAGGGTCATTTCTTTCCCTCCGGGGGGGCACCTGCCACACTTGCAGCCGCCACATTGGGGACTGCAGGCCGCTCCAATGCTGTCCCACCTGAACCACTCGAGGACCTCTTTGTTGGTGGTCACAGAGCTCCGGGTAAGAATATTTTCCTCCTCCGCTTGAGCCAGGACAGTCTCTTAGTATGCCATTGATGCTGATCTCATGCTCCTTGCGAGGTGAGTGTCAGAGCGGTGGACAGCCAGGTCGACTACCTCAATGAGGTTGGGATGGGTTCCACCAACGGTTTTGCCCAGTGGGCCGTCCCAGAAGACGAGGTCTTCAATCTTGGTTGGCTGGGGAACAAGACGACCTTCACGGTGACTGATAAGGTCTATCTTCTCAGGACGGACCAGTTTGTCAGTGGCAACGTCAGGGAAGAATTTCTGCAATTGCCTGGGCGAGACGGGCTGGTTCACCTCTGCGATGCTCTCCAGTCCGGAGCAGAGGATTTTATGCTCTGCCACCTTTCCTTTGGGGGTTTTCATCCTCAGTCGCAGAGGGTACCTTTTTGTTACAACTGTCTTCCTCATACCCCCGATACCATGAACAATCAGCTTGATATCCTCGCCGCATAGACCAAGACGACCGGCTGCTTCGTTGTTAATGTAGTTTGTATCGGAGGCGAGGTCGATCAGAGTGCCGATGAGGCAGACAGAATTTGTTGTCGCTTTCAGCAGCATCATCACTACAGGGTGTTCCTTCTGTTCAACTCCATCTCCAGCATTGGTGCATACAGTCGATGAGACTTTGTTCGAAAATACTTTCTTGTATTTGTCTCTTTGTTCTGGAGTAAGCTCTGCCAGGAATTCCTCCTGCTTGTCGGTTAGGCCAAGCTTCTTCCCTCCAACCTTTGTACTGCTGTGCACCTCACTGCTGTAGTCCTTCTTCGGGGTAGGTGGCTTAGGACAGAGTCTACTTTTGTGCAAAGGTATCTTGGAGTACACCCGTTGCCATCCTTAGCGTGAACCTGCAAGCACTTGAAGCATGACCCAATCTTCTTCAGATGGGCTCTTTTGCCTGCAAGATCTTGACCCTTGAAGGCCCTGCATGCAAATAGTCTGTCGGCGTGAGCGTCGTCTCCACACACAGTGCAGCTTGGATGATCGTCCTCCTGGCCCGTTGTAGACCTTGTGGAAGCCTTCCTCAGGTAACCCTTGAAATGGTCACCTCTTGTGTCTGATGAGCTTTTCTCCACGACATCTTTCTCCATGGGGCTTGGCTCCAACTGGTCCAATTCCTCCAGAATCTCCTCCTGCCTCTTCAGGAATTCCAGGAGGCAGTCAAAGTGGTTTAGCGAAGAGAACATGTTTACAGGGTTGGTTTTGTGCACGATCCACTCTTTTTTAAGTGAACTTGGAAGCTTGCTCTCCAGAGACTGGCAGACCACACGGTTCTTTACGGCGTCTTCTTCTCCAAGTATCTGAAGGTTACACAGCGCTCTCTCCACAGCCTGAATCAGTTCAATAGTTCTTCTGGGGTTGTTCCCTTTGATGGAAGGAAGTGCCTGGACCTCGTTGGTGATCAGCCAGACTATCTTCGCCTTGTTCCCATACTTGTTGTCCAGCAGCCTGAACACATCGTCAGCGGAACCGCAACTGGATAGTACGAGATCCCTTTTGACCCTTTCATTTAGGCTGCTTAGTAGATGGAACTTTCTCACACTTTCTGCTCCCTGTGGGTTACCTAATTTCTGCAAGTCCTCCCATTCGGTTTTCCACCGGTAGTAGTCTCTCATGTCACCGGAGAAAGTGGGTAGCCGTGCCCTTTCAAGGCTGATGTGAGGCTTGGAGTCAAAGGCTTTCCTGACGTCGGGTTCTGGCTTGGGGTCGACAGGCTCGTCAGGGAGAGAGTGGGGAGCTGGTTTTCTTGGAGCCTCCGTTGGGTCAGCCTTGCTGCACAATCTAATAGCTCCTCTTCCAGCTTGTCAGACAATGCCAGGACCCTCTTCCTTACTTTCTCATAGCACATTTTCAGATCCACCACCCTAGAGCCAGGAATCAACCCTTTCCATTCCACCAACATGTCTCCGAGGTCAGTGACCTCTCTGTCCAGTTTTTTATTTCTCACCCTACGGTTCTTGATTGGTTGCTGAGAGTCGGTCTCGTCTTCCTCAGCCTGAGTAATTGCAGACTCAGTGATTTTGGCCTGGGCATGAAACATTCATTGTCATTGGCGTAGCCATCCCAAAAGGCATCTTGGGTGGCTCGTTTCACTTCGAGGTATCTTTCCTCACACTCAGCTGTCTGCTTATCGACTTCAACTGCAGACGATTTGATCGTCGCCTCGGTCGATTCCCTCAGAGCTTTGGCATACTCGAGCCCCGCATCGATTACTTTAGGGAAGTCTGCCCTGAAGCACTTCCATTCATTTAGAATTTCGTTTGGTTCCAAGAGTCCACTTTTAGTGAGAGCATTTCCCCTTTTAGTGAATGACATTTGTGCTCTTGATCGCACACTCTTCAGTCCTCCATCTCAATTCCTTTTCTGTTGACTGGAGAACCGACCGTTACTACCAATGGGGTCCTTTAATGGGGACTTTGTTCCACTTTGTTGGTGTTGGTCCTTATCCTAGTTCAACAGGAATTCTGGCGGTTGACTCGGGTAAGCTCCTGGTCGAAATTATCGGCCGTTTGAGTTGATTGTTTGTTTGATGGGGCTAAGCTTAGCCCAGTGGTTCCAGTATTAGGTTGGCCGGGCCTGGGTTGGCTGTGCCTCCTTGGTGAGACTGAGAGCCGCGGTTTGTTACAGTCCGTGGCTGCTCTATGCCGCACTAATCCAGTGCAGTGGGCCTCGGTTTATAACTGTTCTGTTCTTTATCCCCACCGAACGTGGTGTCAAGAGATCAAACGTTGGTAATTGTGGTAATTGTTGGTAATTGTGGTTTATTGTAGTATAAATGTTCACCACAGTCAGTAGCAGTAGCCAGTTATAAACCTAAAATGTAAACAGAAAATCTAAAATGTAGATAACAGTCATGTTCCAATAACACTGCAATAAATATTTTCCTAAATGAATAAATATATAAACATAAATATTTAAACATTATTGAATTAATTAGTATTCAAACAGTAGGCTTTTACATTGTTTAGTTATTAAAAGCAATCAACTCAATCACAATGTATCAGTGTATCAAAGTCAGTTCTGAGAAACATCGTCTCAATCTTATACAGAACTACATTACCCACAATGCACGGCGGAAGTAGGAAACAGAAGAACCACTAGACAATGTCGACTTGTTGTCAACGTTACGGATATAACCCCAGCGCAACACGATCAGACTTTAAACAACATTAAACAATGCGACCAACGCGATAACTAAACCTATCCGACCCATACAAGTATCAACAATATAACCCAGCAGAGCAGTAAATATAAAGGCTTTGTCTCACCGGTAGCGTGTCCCTCTTGACGACATAATGTTTATCAAACACAAGGTAGTTTCCGCCATTATATCCAAGAAGCCCCTCCCACACCGTGAATATCTGGGCTTGGAAAGTTAACCCCTTACAGGCTTACCGGTTACTTCAAGACCAGGTAAGCTCCCATCTGTCACCCTAGTGAACGCAACAGTACCCATTTCATTAAGTATTCCCTCGAGTCAGTCCCAGTGTCAAAATGACATCTCCATGGCAATTTTGAATATCAGGTCCCTATCGACCAAAAAAACATTTGTCATAAATGAGCTCATTTGTGATAGAAAACTAGACTGTATGCTTCTCACAGAAACCTGGCTAGACACAAATGGAGCAGCAGCCCTTATTGAGGCATCTCCCCCCAACTACAGTTTTTTCCAATCAATCAGAAATGGAAAAGGGGGGGGGGGAACAGCTACCATAGCTTCAAATAATCTAAATTGCAAGCGCATATCCTTTGATATATTCTCCTCTTTTGAATATCATGCCACAGTTATGGCATGCCAACCACCTATTCTAACGGTAACTGTATACAGGCCGCCGAATCAGGCCGCCTAACCAGGCCGTCGAAACCAGGCCCCCCCCTAGCTTCCTACCAGAAACAGGCTGCCTAATCAGGCCGCCGAAACCAGGCCCCCCCCTAGCTTCCTACCAGAAACAGGCCGCCTAACCAGGCCGCCGAAACCAGCCCCCCCCCTAGCTTCCTACCAGAAACAGGCTGCCTAACCAGGCCGCCGATACCAGGCCCCCCCCCCTAGCTTCCTACCAGAAACAGGCCGCCGAAACCAGGCCCCCCCCATAGCTTCTTATCTGACTTCTCTGAGTTCCTGTCCATTATCCATCCCAACTATGATAAGATTATTATCGCTGGAGATTTTAATTTTCATGTTGATAATGAGGCTGACCCAAGGGCTAGGGATTTTATTGACCTCTTGAAATCTATGAATTTTATCCAACATGTCAATGAACCCACTCACAATCATGGCCATACCCTTGATCTAGTGATTACAAAGGGTCTCAAGGTCTCAATATCAAGTATCAGCGACCTGGCCCTCTCTGACCACTTCTGTATTTTCTTTACCATTGTAACACGTAAAGCTGAAAATAATGCTGAACGTGTTGTTAAAAAACGTTATCTTACCCCTGCAGTGGCTGAGAATTTCAAAGCTTTAATGAACAGTAATCACACAACTCCCACTTTATATGAAAATGACTTAGTAATTACCTTTAACAATAAAGTAAAAATGTCCCTAGAGTCCCTGGCACCTACCAAACTAAAAAATGTTGGAGCCAAGAGGAGAGCACCATGGAGAAACAGTGAAATAAATCTCCGTAAGAGAACATGTAGGAAAGCTGAGCGCAGATGGAGAAAGAGCAAATTACAGATTGATCAGAATATTTTTAAAGAACATCTATCTGCCTTTAACCTGGCAATGCCATTTTTTAGAAAAGGCAGCGTACAAACAGCTTCATGATTTGATTTTTTTGTCTTAAATAATAGATATGACTCACTTCAGTCAGGTTTCCGATCATACCACAGCACAGAAACTGCTTTGCTTAAGGTAACTAATGACCTTAGGATTAATGCAGACTCGAATGGTAGACCATTACATACTTATTGAGAGACTTGAAAACTGGGTTGGCCTCTCTGGTCCGGTATTAAACTGGTTCAGGACTTACCTGGCTGACCGAGACTACTTTGTAGCCCTTGGTGACCATAAGTCAAAAAATTATAGCGCAACCTGTGGAGTTCCCCAGGGGTCCATTTTAGGACCGTTGCTTTTTAGCCTATACATGCTACCCCTCAGTTCTGTTATCAAGAGGCATAGCGTTAACTACCATAGCTATGCTGATGACACAGCTTTATATCTCAGTAACTCCGAACGACTACGAGATGGTCGACCACCTGATAGATTGTATTGCTGATATTAATATTTGGATGACACAACATTTTCTCCAACTCAATCAAGAAAAAACAGAGGTATTGATCATTGGCGAGAAAACTGGGAGAGAGAAATTATCTGCACATTTGAAAACACTAGCTCTTAACACTAAGTGTCAGGCTAGGAATCTTGGTGTCATAATTGACCCAGATCTACATTTTGAAACCCATATTAATAATACTATTAAAACATCCTTTTACCACTTAAGAAACATCACTAAGGTACAATCATTTCTCTCCCAGGCAGACACTGAAAAACTAATGCATGCGTTTGTTAC
The DNA here is from genome assembly GCF_963989245.1 of Nansenia antarctica. Classification (NCBI taxonomy): domain Eukaryota; kingdom Metazoa; phylum Chordata; class Actinopteri; order Argentiniformes; family Microstomatidae; genus Nansenia; species Nansenia antarctica. The sequence goes on from NC_137674.1 coordinate 86,662,760, forward strand.
TAGTAGGCTAGATTACTGTAATGCTCTCCTGACAGGTCTCCCCAAAAAAATGATTAGTAGACTACAAATGGTTCAGAATGCTCGTGTCCTTACTAGGACCAAACGAAGAGCGCACATCACACCTGTTCTGAGATCACTACACTGGCTCCCTGTCAGTTATAGAATAGACTTTAAGATCATTTTATTAGTCTATAAATCACTCCATTGCGACGCGCCCAAATACATGGTGGACATGCTCATAAGATACACACCAGCTAGACCCTTAAGGTCTAGTGGCACGGAACTTCTAATAGTACCAGAGGCTAGGACTAAGAGATTTGGAGGATCAGCTTTTAGCATACTGTATGCTCCTAGATTGTCTAAAACTCAGAGACCTTAAAACCTACTTATTCAATGTCGCCTTTTGTTACTAAGGGAGACATTGGACATTATAGAACTAGGATCATTATGCTATTACACCATACTTGTGCTTTGAGATCTTGTGTTGACAGGAAAAAGGACCTGGGTGCTGATGAGGCACTGTCAGCTCCCAGTAGCACCTAGAGAAGTACCAGAACCGGTGCCAGGATGTACCTGGACTACCACCAGGTTGTATTGCTGTCATCTTTATTGTGTTGTTGCATCATAACTACGCTTGAGATTCTCTTTTGGCAGGACCTGTGCCCATGCTGGTTGCAGAACGATGCAGATATAACACTACATTTATGGACAGTGTGTACGCCGATAATATGCAAGGAACTTTTCCTGGATACATGGTGTACAGGTTTTTCGCCCTTGCTTGCTTGCTATGCGCCGGTGGTCCTTGGGCCTCCCCTTGGGGGCCCCCAGCTGCCCCGTGTGCCTGGTCTATTCCGCCGCCGGGGCACCTGCTTGGCCGTCCTTGTACGGGGCCTTTATGGTCTGTGCTTGCTTGGCTGGGCCGGGTGTGCTGGTGGTGGGGCGGCGGGGGCTCCCCGGGGGGGGGGGTGGGGGTCCACCGCTGGGTGCTGGTAGGCAAACTGGTTAGTAGTCGCTCTATGTGTAGAGGGCTGCAAGGGAATTTTCCTGGCTACATAGTGTACAGGTTTTTTACTTTTGCCTGCTTGCGGCTCTGTCAGTGTGAAGCGCATTGAGTTGCATCTTGTAAGAAATGCGCTATACAAATAAAATTTGATTTGATTTGATTTAGAGCAGTTTCTCTCTTCACCACTTGAGGGAGCTCTTGCATCTCCATCATTTATGTCCCCCCCCCCCTCTCTTTCCGTTCACCACACCAATGAAGCCAGTTTGATTCTCCTCCAAGAACAGCATTTTCTACAGGTTAGTAAGAGCGAGAGAGAGAGGTTACCATGGGTTACCGCCCATAGCCTCCCCCTGAGTTTGAACAGCAGTTGTGTGTGGATTATCATTCTATAAATGGTAAACAGACTGACTTATATCGTGCCTTATTCCAAAGCGCTTTACAACGGCCTCTCATTCACACACACATTCACATTCACACACCAATGGCGGCAAGCTGCCATGCAAGGCGCCGGCCCGCTCACTGGGAGCAATTTGGGGTTCAGTCAGTGTCTTGCCCAAGGACACTTCGACATGTGGCCAGCCGGGGCTTGAACCGCCGATCTTGTGATCATTAGACGCCGGCTCTACCTCCTGAGACACAGCCTCTACCTCCTGAACCACAGTCACCCCAATTCTACTATAAGTGCAAATGTCACAGATCAAGCAGAAGATCATGTCAATATAAAACAACACATTGTCAGTGTTCATAGATGCTAAACAGAAGAGCTGAGTGGGTGCACTGCCTCAGGGCCTGCATGGGAAATTATTGTATTGATTTGTATTTTTTTTTTAACCAGGAAGCATCCTGGCCAAGACAGGCAACAACAGGGTCACATACATAAAACACACATGAAGCAGTTTAGAATAAAGCCAAGGACAAATTACAGAACCACAGAATCATCATTCAAAACATTTGCAGCCAGATGTGCTTGAATCCATGTCACTTAAGCTATAAACCACAGCTGGATCTGGTGATGAACAATGTCGCTATTGAGCAAGTACGGGAAACAAAGCTACGTGGTCAAGACATATAGATTAACTTGTGCAAAAGATGGGGAGGAACATATCTGTAGTCAAGAGATGTTCTTCTTTTTTTTAACACTAGAACAGCCGTTAAAAAGCCACTAGAACATTAAAAAAAAAAAGTTATATATTTGCACTCGATCAAATTTCAGGACCCTCCTTTCATGACTCTTCCTAGATATGTGCGTTCTACCACCCAGTATCCTTACATTTTCTAAATCACATCAGGATAAGCTGGTATGAAGCAGTTTTGCAGTTTTTCTGTGTAGGACACAAATTGTGTAGGACAATTTACAAGCCGGCCAACTAGTGGTCGTTGTGTGTAAGTAGCAGCTTCTCATTGTAAAGACTATGGCCATTTGCGGCTCTTATAGTAGGTGAAAAAGGCACGGCTGTTCTAGTGTTAACACCACATTTGACCAACATTTGCTACAGACGCTAGTGTTATCACTATTATTATTATAATCATTATTAGATTACTGCCCGATCTGGTCTGGTCTGGTCTGGTCAGGCACTATTAAAGCACATCTAGGGAAGCTACAACAGGTTCAGAACAGAGCAGCTCAGCTTGCCCAGCGGTGCACAATGAGAGCAAATATAAACATCATGCATGACCGACTCTCCTGGCTAAAGGTTGATGAGGTTAAAGGCATCACTTCTGTCATTTGTAAAAAATACATGAATGTTCTGAAAACTCCTGTATGTTTTATAGGCAGCTTACACTCAGCTCTGACACACACACCCCCTACCAGACAGGTCACCACGGTAACTACACATACAAACACAAACCCCACCAGACATGTCACCATGGTAACATAATTCGAAAAACTAAAACAAAATCAGTTTAAAAAAACAAGTGAAGCAACACATCATACACATTAGATCATAGCTGAGTATTCTAATTATATTTATTTCATTTATCGTTGTGTGTGACTGTGGATGGTTCTTCTTTTTCATGTGTTTTGTGATGCTCACTAAAAACTAAAGCCGTAGACTGCAGTTAACTATAGACTATAAGTTGTTTTCTGTTGTGGTGTAGTATATTTTACTTAAAACACACACATGGACTGTATGTATGCTATGAAGGAATGTCTCCTGACTGTAGGGCTAGGGCAAGATAATTTATTACCCTTTGTTCTGTGATCATTACAAAATGGAGGGCCAAAGTGACTGCATCTTAAGATGGCTTCTGACCTACAGGCTACCCCTTTTTCACACCTCAAGCATCTGCAGTGACTGTGATAGGACCATTGTTTGTAACTGTATTTGCATACTATTGTTTATAAATAAGAAGTGTGGGCCCAGGGGGCTCTCTCTCTCTCTCTCTCTCTCTCTCTCTCTCTCAGACGACCAGACCAGAAACCAGCTCTCCTATTTTTGTACCTGTACTTTCTTTGAATAAATAGTCTTAAACTCAGCATTGTTTTCGTGATCCATAACGAAAGAGATAGATATTCAACAGTGGGAAAAATGGGAAAGTGCTGTGTCCCTTGTTGTATGAATAGTTCCGAGTCTAAAAAAACGATTGAACTGTCATTTTTAGTACACTGGTACAGGGATTTTTTTATTTGGACCCGGAAATTGCTAAACGTCACGCTTAACAAAAACGCTTAAACAGTCACGCTTAAACAGTCAGACTTAACAACCGAATAGAATACAGCTGCAGTTAACTATAGACTATAAGTTGTATTCTGTTGTGGGTCATTTGTGGGGTCTAGCTATAAGAGGAAGCAGGGGAGACTATTGGCGCTTTTCCACTACAGGGCCAACCTGGGTTGGCCCTGGTCTTTAGCCTTTCTCCACTGCCAACAGTACCCGTGCCATTTTTAGTTCTTGTTCGGGATGGGTAGCGAAAGGTACTTTTTTGCCAGGCTGCGTGTGACGTGTGACGCTGCACACCGTTGATTGGTCAATGGAAATCGTCATCCCATGTTCATAGATTTCTTCGCTAAACGCCATCTTTAAATACCACAACAGATTTCGCTCTCGGAAAATGTCACTTACTGTTTCTGCAATAACTTATTAATAAAGATTAGAAAAATTATGATAACCATCGTATTATCTTAGTTTAATGTCATTTCAATGCATCATAGAACTTTTATTTACAACAAGCATAACAAAAAAATCGCTATTATGGCGATGTCCTGTGCCTCTGCTGTTCCTCAGTCCAGCGGCAGTCAAATGCCGGTAGATTCGCGTCTGCTTCGCGGCTGCTTCCTTTAACACATGTCGGTGTTTCCCTGGTTGCGAGATCTAAACTACTAGAACTGAAAGCGGCAGGTAACAGGCACGTAACATCCATATGCTGTATATATAAATAAATATATTTGACTACCAGCAAGACACCGGAGCACTCGTATCTATAACAAACGCGGAGATTGTATGAGCCCCGCGTCAGTCAGCCTTTCCGTAGAAATACATCGCTCCGTTATATATCTAACGTTACATGTTTTAAGACTTATCTGTGCATGATAGTGCTGCATTATGTTGATCTATTTATATCGATCTATTCTTGCCAATTCCTTATTACCAGTGGAAAGGGGGAAGGCTAAAACACTTTTAATGGAATAGATAGGACTTTCCGTTCAATGGAGGAAGCATGATACTCGCGAGTTCATCTCGCTTTTCCCCCCGTTGATGTATTAAACAATCTAAGCAATCTAATCAGAGCAGTTGTTATTATGTAATATTATTGATGGATGTGCCATTTTTGATGGAGAGCAGTGAGCGGATGACTGGATGTGAGCATGTATTTGACTAATGCCGATAGATTTGCGTCTTCCTCCGAAACCGGAGCTGTCGGCGCAGACAGGATTTTACAGCGTTCCTTCAAACTATCGTAATTCATGAACTATATGCCCAATCTAAAAAATTCTAACAGTTTCTGAAAGCAGAGAAGTTGCACTTTTTGAACAGTTGAACTTTTTTAGGCTTATTACAGTAGTTCACCAACAAAAAATAGCAGTGCTCAACGTGTCAGGAGAAATAAAAATAGAATCGGGGCTTTAACACATGTCGGCATTTCCCTGGTTGCGAGATCTAAACTAGAACTGAAAGCGGCAAGTAACAGGCACTTAACGTTACATGTTGTAAGGCTGATCTGTGCACGATAGTGCTGCATTTTGACATAATTCTTATCGCATTTCCCCCCGCTGATCTGTATAGCAGGGGGAATCTTATGACACGTAACTCCTCCTACAGTCCCGGGTCGTTCCTGTATAGTGGAGAACGATTCCTATATGGAACTTTACAAAAGCGTGCCGAGGCGAGCCGTGCCGAGCCGGTCAATCGAAAAGCGCCATATAGGAAGTGAACAGTTAACAGCACAGTGAATCTGTTCACCACTAGCCTAAGCATGGTTAGGATCCTATCAAAATAGGCTAAAGATGTTACCTGTTAGATGGAGGGATAGTCAAGTGGGACTAAGTCGTGCTCAGAAATAAGCACGTAAGATATATTTGTTTTTCTACCTATAGTTCAACCAACTCCAAACCCCAACCCTCTGCCTCTGACCCAAGTAAACTGTTCTCCACATTTTTCTCCCTCCTCAACCCACCTCTTCCCCCCTCCTCCCTCCTCAACCCACCTCTTCCCCCCTCCTCAACCCACCTCTTCCCTCTCCCTGTTTGCAGAATACTTCGTCACCTGCAGAGAAAATAGGTTTAATGACATTAGCAGCTCTTTCTCTCTACCGCTCGCCAACACTGCTGCCAGTCCTCCCAAACCCACTGAACCAGACTTGTTCTCAGCTCATTTAAATGAATGTGCAATAACACTATGTGCAATATGACAACCCTAGGGTACATAAGGTTGCAGAGAAATAGGAAATGTTAGAATAGGTATAGCATAGCATAGAGTACAGCACAGTGTTTTATCTGTACAGTATAGTATAGTGTACATAGCCTTTATTTATGTAAACCAGCTCCTTTCCCTTCTTGTTTTTTTAGTTTTTTTTTTCTTTCCTAGCACCAGGGGAGCCACCCCTCCCAAATTTCGTTGTTTGGTACCTGTACTATAGCAATGACAATAAAGACCATTCATAAAGACCATTCATTCATTCATTCATTCATTCATTCATTCCCCTCTCCCTCTCCCCTTGATCATAGTTATTCTATAACTGGTGAGATTCAAGCGGGCAATCACCTGCCCTCTCGATCCTATCCCCTCCCCCCAATCCATTTCCAAAGACCTCCTTCCGATTCTTACCGGCATAATCAAGTCCTCTCTATCCACATGGTTTTAAGACAGCCAGAGTCAAGCCCCTCCTCAAGAACCCTGTCTGCAGTCCATAACTACAGACCGGTATCCCTTCACTCCTTCTTATCTAAAATCCTTGAACACCGTCTTTAACCAACTGTCTCTCTATCTCCTTCAGAACAACCTCCTTGACCCCCACCAAACTGGCTTTAAGGCTGGGGACTCTACTGAGACTGCTCTCCTTGCTACTTTGCTGTATGGATCATCCAGTTGTACAGGTGGACGTTGCAGTAAATCAAGATGTATTGTTACGACCCCATATAGAATCTAGGGGGATATGGGGAGTGACGATATGAAAACCGGGGGACAAGAACCAAAGGCGAGAGATAAGAGAATAGAAAGAAAACAAGATTTATTGTACGAGGATAAAGTAAACAGGTTTCCGTGAAGCACTCAATCGCGGATTATTTTCTAGAAAATGGGTAACAAATCTTTTAGCAAGACGTCTTATACTTTTGAATTGGAAGAATGATCGAGCTCCCTGGTTTGGCAGGTGGATTTGTGATGTCATGTGCTTCCTCAAGGTGGAAAAGATGAGATACACATTGCAGGGATCAACTGGGAGGTTTAGTGCAGTGTGGCAGCCTTTCATTTCTTACGTGGAACAATGCCTCTTACTTCTTAAGAATGGCTTTGTATTGTATATGAGAAGTACTGTTTTATTTTTTAGGGTTCTTGTTTCTGCTGTTGTTTTGTCTGTGTGCTTATGTCTGTTACGTCAGTAATGTCTCTGAAAACTAAATAAAAACACATTGCTAAAAAAGAAAAAGAAAATAGGTAACAAATCAATATGTGACACAGTCTGATCATTTGGTCCGCATGTCGGCAACCAATTAAAATGTTTAGACTTTTCTTTTGAAACACGGAACTACGTTTCAACGTTGTTGAGAATCACAACACAAACTCGCTAGTCAAGCCAAAACCCTGCAACAACACAATGGATTGGGTGAGTAATCCCCACTGCTACCTAGTTAACTAGAACACCACGTTACATTGTTACCTAGTTAACTACAACACTACTTTACATTGCTAGCAGGCTCACAAACCAAGCTGTGTTAGTCGACTAGAGATGTGTCGTTGATTTTCAACAAAGCGGAAATGTAGTTAGCCCACTGGACACTTCTGTGTCTCTCTCTCAGTCTTTTATACCTCCCTCCACCCCTAATCAAGCCACTGAGCACACCTGTGCCCAATCTGTCAATCAGGCCGTCACCATGGCGATAGGCAGGAAGAAAGGGCATTCACCTGGGAGGAAACAGGAGAGAACAGAACACACACACACACACACTACGGCTGTTCACAAACACACTACAGCTGTACACACACACTACGGCTGTACACACACACTATGGCGGTACACACACACACACTACGGCCGTACACAAACACACTACGGCCGTACACAAACACACTACAGCTGTACACACACACACTACGGCCGTACTCACGCACACTACGGCTGTACACACACACACACACACTACAGCTACACAAACACACTACAGCTGTACACACACACACTACAGCTGTACACACACACACACACACACACTATGGCTGTACACACACACACACACACACACACACACACACTACAGCTGTTCACACACACACTACAGCTGTACAAACACACACTACAGCTACACACACACACACTACAGCTGTTCACACACACACACACACACTACAGCTGTTCACACACACACACACACACTATGGCTGTACACACACACACACACACTACAGCTGTTCACACACACACACACTATGGCTGTACACACACACACTACAGCTGTCCACACACACTACAGCTGTACACACACACTACAGCTGTTCACAAACACACTACGGCTGTACAAACACACACTACAGCTACACATACACACACTACAGCTGTACACACACACATTACAGCTGTACACACACACACACACTAGGGCTGTACACACACACACACACACTACAACCGTACACACACACACTACGGCTGTACACACACACACACACACACACACACACACACTACAGCTACACACACACACTACAGCTGTGCACACACACACTACAGCTACACACACACACTACTGCTGTACACACACTACAGCTGTACACACACACACTACAGCTACACACACACTAGGGCTGTACACACACACACACACACACACACACACACACACACACACACACACACACTACAGCCGTAACATGTATGCTGAACATAGCTGTTTCTTTTTGGCCAAAACGTGTCATCAAAATGGAGCTGGACTCATCCAACCTCCACCAGAGTTATAATTATAATTCCACATATTATTATGAGCTAAATTCCACAGCCAGGAGAATCTTTACAGAACTTATGCAAGTCAAAAGGCAAATAATACAGGCCCATACTATACAATTCATGCATGTATGTGTGCTAAAATATACCACACATTCATGTCTGGAAGGCAAACTTCCACAGCATCATATTCCTCAGGAATCGTTTAAAATCAACCGCTCTCATGCCAAGATGCACTTGACAGAGCCTATCCGGTCGTGGCATATTGGTATCTGCATGTTTCTAAAGTCCTATAGCAGACAGTTAAACGATTGTCCCCCCGCAACCGTTTACCTGCATGGGGTTGGAAAATACAATGTTTCTGGTCGAGTGGACACAATGAGAACACAAAGTAGAATAGAGATCTGAGGTCCAGAGCTTATTTAACAGTTGAGGTCACGCAGCTACTACATACAGTACATCATCTCTGGGATAACTCATTTGGAAAATGTAAAAGTCCCTTGAAGTGATGCCAGGGATCTAATTGGCTGAGATAGTCTAAGGTCTGCCGATTATCCCTCAGTCAGTCAATCAGTCAGTCCACAGGATGCAAGAGTGGTTCCTGAGCTCATAGATCTAGCATTGTTGAAGCGACTCGGCTGAGAAGTGCCACAGATTACAACGTTTGCATAAACATCCAATCCGGCAATGGGGGAAATCTTGACATTGATTTAATTGGTTTGAAACCCGGCATTGCATTGAATATTCATATTCAGTTTGTTGTTTGTTTGTTGCAGTTATGCATTATGCACTGAGGGATGGTGCCCAAAGACAATGTGAGCTAGACTCTTTCTCTTGCAGGTCTCCAAAAAGAACCATGGCTCTAAAAGATACTATACAATGTCATCTCGCAGAGTGTATATGTAGACATGTTGCATGTTATATGTTGCATATGTGACACGGTCTGATCATTTGGTCCTCATGTCGGGATCTGATGTAATGATCAGACTTTTCTTTCGAAAAACGTGAATACGTTTCAGCGTTGTTGGAAATCAACAACACATCGCTTGTCAACTGACACAGCTTGTTTTGTGAGCCTGCTAACAATGTAAAGTAGTGTTCTAGTTAACTAGGTAGCAGTGAGGATTACTCACCCAATCCATTGCGTTGTTGCAGTATTTTGGCTCGACTAACGAGTTTGTGTTGTGATTCTCAATAACGTTGAAACGTAGTTCCGTGTTTCAAAAGAAATGTCTGAACATTTTGATTGGTTGCCGACATGCGGACCAAATGATCAGACTGTTTCACATATGCTCCTGTGTATGATCGGTAAACTTGAATATCACAGGTAAAAACTCATATTCAAAACTACTACAGTAGCAGCAGAGTCGTTCCAACACGGTAAGTAAGTAAGTAAAGCTTTATTTATATAGCACCTTTCATACAAGAAATGCAGCTCAAAGTGCTTTACAACAGGAATAAGAACATTAAGTGAATATAAAAACATATATAAAAACATATACATGCATAGAATGAATATAAAAGCAGGGGAAAACAGTAAAAGGAAAAGGTAAAGATCAAATACAATAAAGATACAAATACATACAAGATACTGCTTTCTACAATAAAGATACATTTAAACAATGTACAACCTTTGCTCGTTAATCTAACTTTCCATATCCCTTTCATCTCCCTACCTTACACTGTCTTTCTGTACTTCTCACTGGCTTTCCACCAGCACCACAAACATCAGTTCTTGGAAAAGGTCCGTCTCCGTCTTTGTGTAAGATCTCAGTCTGTGTACGTTCTTTGTGTACGTTCTCAGTCTCTGCTGGACCTTGCACCACCGGTGACATATGTACATCTGCAGATATTCAACGCACCCCTAGTCCTAATCTCCTCTGTCCTCTATGGCACAGTTGGAGCATGATGCTAACAACACTTAGATCGTGGGTTCGACTCCCAATGGGACCATATATACCGAAAAATGTATGCACTCACTGCAATGTAGTAAGTCGCTTTGGATAACAGCGTCAGCTAAATGGCATATACAGTACCAATTGAATGAGCAGGTGTGTCCAGACTTTTGACTGGTAGTGTAGTATGTCTTATAACTGTATAAGGTGGGTGTGTTACCCAGGAAGTGATAAAAAAAACTAACTGATAACCTCCTGCAACTGCTCAGAAGCTATAATTCAAACTCCCGCAGAGAAAAAGGCATTAGAGATTAGAGAGAGAGAGAGTGTCGGACTATAGGGACTTTTCACCAGGAACACGAGACGAAACATGAAGAAATCATCATGCCGCTCTGCTTTTAAGTGATGTCGAGTTATTAAACCGGAGGATCGCTCACACTGGGGTTTTTATTGTCGTGATTTCTGCTGCATTCTTGATCTCCGAGTCAGATTGCTCCTTATCAGGAGGAGCAGACTGTGTTAGAGCTATCTTAAGATACTGCCGCTGACTGCATCGAGGCTCTCGTTCCACATGTGGTTCGATAGGCACATTAGCTGCGTCGTTACTGCGGGCCCGGTGGAAATGTGCCGCTGCGCTCGCTAGCCCCCCTGCCGCGGCGCCCGCTGGATATCTAATTGAAAACCAAATGTCTCCCTCACAGAAGCATTAGCAGGGAAATGGGAGTCCCCCCCGTCCCCATGGTGATGATATAAGAACAGGCATGGCTCACTGAAGTCTCCAAAGCAAAGAAGGAAGGAGTCAGCGTCGTTAGGTTTTGAATGCGACGACGTATTGGCAAGGCAAGGCAAGGCAATTTGTATAGCACATTACATACATACAACAGGGGCAATTCATTCAAAGTGCTTTACATACAGCGTTAAAAATACAGCAAGAGGAGCATAGTAAGAAAATAAAGATGACAATGAATAAAAGCAAATACAAGAAGTAAATATGTAAAACATGTAATAAGACAATAGTTAATGTATAAAAGACATTGATAGAAGTGTTTGTGTTTAATCATAACTGCTGCAAAACATGAAGGTTTTTAGCTTAGATTTAAATATTTTTAGGGTTTGGTCCTGTTTGATTTCTTCAGGGAGTTTGTTCCAGGAGCATGCAGCAGCGTGACTGAAAGCTGCTGCACCTTGTTTTGTTTTTACTCTTGGAATGATTATCTGATTAGTCTCAGCTGACCTTAGGGACCTTATTATGTGTTTCTTCGTCTCCCTTTGTATTTTGTTCATATTGAACGAGTCATTTAGAAATGATTGCACTGTAAAACACATTGGTTTCCATGTCACGTTGTACAATGTCACATTTCCCCTTCGCTCCTTCAGAGCCTGGCTGCCACCTACCAGAGCCCAAATATACCTTACCCACCACCGCCAGAGACTGTGTTGATAAATCAAGATTCACTGAGTTATTATCACTGTTTTTATCCAAAATTGTGTTTTATATGTTTATGTTGTATTTCATTGATGTTGACGTGACTGTAAACATTATTGTATTTCAGTTTCACAAACTGCAAAAAGAATATTCATTAAAGAAACTTGAACTTGAATGGGTGAAGGAGAGGCTGTTGTAAAGTGCTTTGGAGCAGCTTTGAAGCAGCAAAAAAGGCACTATATAAGTGCAGTCCCGCAATCCTATGCTTTGTGTTAGTCTGGCAACATCTGAGGTCGGCCTCGCAAGCTTATAAAGACGTTCGACTATAGCTGAGAAATAACTAACTAAAAACATGTTCAATTGTTTAACACTAAAATGTTATATCTTTGCACTCGATCACATTTCTGGACCCTCCTTTCATGACTTTTCCTAGATATGTGCGTTCTACCACCCAGTATCCTTACATTTTTGGAGGCTGGAGCCTCTAGTCTACAAGCCTGCAGGGTTTCAGACAGCCTAGACGTGCCTAGAGAGGATCGTGCTGACCTTGTTGTCAGTGGACAGAGAGAGTCAAAGGATGAGGAAAGACAGGACAGGAGGAGGGTGGAGGTGGTTGCATCAGCAGAGAGAAGAGAGAAGGATTCAGCAGAGGGGAGAGAGGATAAGACAGAGGAAGAGAGGCAAGGGAGAGGGATAGCAGGTTGCAAGGAGTGGATACAGTATGGGTAGAGTCTGACTGGGAGGGGATGGATTTAACACTAGAACAGCCATGAGGGGTTACCCTGTGAGTAAAGAAACATGTTATATCTTTGCACTCGATCAAATTTCAGGACCCTCCTTTCATGACCATTCCTAGATATGTGCGTTCTACCACCCAGTATCCTTACATTTTAAAAATCACATCAGAATAAGCTAGTATAAAGCTATTTTGCCGTTTTTCTGTAGGTAGGAGGCAGGCTAATTTACAAAACGCGCCCCTCACATCCAGCTCACAGCTTGTTTACATTACTCCCTTCTGGACAGCGCTACAGGGCCACCAGGACAAAATCATCAAGACACTTGAACAGTTTTTTCCCGAAAGCCATAGCCCTTCTCAATAATTGCTGATCATTGTACCTTGCACTTTACATGTTCTTGCACTTAGTTGTACAGTATTTATTCATAATATCCACTCATATTGGTACTGTATATTTTGTGTTGAGTATTGTCGTGTTGTCGTCTTGTTGTTGTATGTACTGTAGCTTGTTTAGTATTAGGGATGCTCCGATCTGGATTTTTGGGGCCGATACCGATCACCGATTTTTTTCCTCAAGATCAACCGATACCGATACCGATACCGATTTTTAAAAAAATACATAACTGTAGGCCTACTGACTGGATAGCCTACATATTTTTTGCTTTTTAGACAAAAGTTTTGATCCATTAGGCACCAAGCAAACGCAGACCCATTTTTATGGCATAGTAAAAGTCTGGCCTATCACCCAGTTAGGGCCTGAAGCCCAAGTCAGTCGATATGGCTGTATAAAAGACATCATAAACGTGGCCTTCATAGTTTACATACTGTTACGTCCTCCTATGTTTTCTGTTCAGTTATCTGTCTTCCCCAGGGGAAAAAAAAAGAAGAAGAAAAAAAAAAAAAAAAAAAGATCGTTTTTTGCGATCGGCCATTTTTGCCGATCACCGATCGAGTCATTTGGAGTGAAATCGGCCGATTTAAATCGGTGGCCGATAAATCGGAGCATCCCTATTTAGTATGGTTGAATACCAAATCATGTTCCTAGTGAACTGCACATGGCGAATAAAGTTGAATTGAATTGAATTGAATTGAACTAGTGGTCGTTGTGTGTAAATAGTAGCTTGAGCATAAAGCATAAAGAGGATATTTTAGTAGGTAAAAAGGCACGGCTGTTCTAGTACTCTTGCAGGGCATAACAGGCTCTTACCTGCAGCCAGATGACTCACACAGGAAGAGAGTGATTTCTCCTGCTGTCCAACTCCTGAAAGCCCCGGTGATTAGCTGTTTCACTGCCCACCCATCTGCTGACAGTCCAGTGGTCCCTCACTAACTCTCTCGTCGCTCTTCGCAGGGCTTTGAGACGGTTAAATGAAAGATGTTCAGATATAATCCATCCTGCAGCTCTCCCTGGCTACTCACCCTCGTCCTGCCTCAGCACTTTGACTTCCTTCAGAGACTTTGTTACGTAAAATATGTTTTAGCAGAGAATGGGGGGTACTAGGGTACAATGTTGAAAAAAGAAAACCAGAGGACTTGAGGAATGTGTCTGTGCATAATCAGATTGGATTCGTTTTGCGTTGTTGAGTGGTACCTGGTATTTTAAAAAGACTACACTCCCTAAAGCCATAGATGCTATAGTCCCTAAGGCCATAGACAAAAAGGACAATACTTCCTAAGGCCTTAAACAAAAAGCCTATACTCCGTAAATCCATAGACAAAAGTACTTCTAAGGCCTTAAGGCTTTGCACTTCTTCTGGTTCTACTAAACTGCACTTCGTTGTCTGGTACTTTGGTACTCTGCAATGACAATAAAGTTCAGTCTAGTCTAATCTAATCTAATCCATTCGGACCGACTTTCATTCCCTTGATCAAAGCCGTACATATCTCTATGCCTGCTGTGCTTTTGAGGACATGTTTCCAGATAGGGGAAATATTATCTACTGCTGTGTGTGGTTGTGGTAGAAGCTGAATAGGCACATAGCTGCCACAGTTGATTTGTACTGTACTGTAGCAAACTGGACTGCTGAGGAAGTGGCTGATTATCAAACTTGTGACCCGTGGCTTTGGCCAACACTACTGATTGGTATGTGATTGGTCGAGCACAAAAACACGCTGATATGTGATTGGTAGAGCACAGAAACAAGCAGCTCACTGCTGTCCAGACTGCAGAGCTGCTACATATCTTAACTGTCCTTCCTAAAGACCTCCTCATCCCTACTACCCCCCTGTACAGACCTCATCCCCACTACGCCCGCTAGCATTGTAACTGCCAATGACCCCTGGTAATAGCAATAAAATACTTTTTCTTACGATAACTGGTGGATAGATGGTTCACGTACTTGTATGTATGTATTTGTGTAAATCACTTTGGATAAAGGTGTCTGCTAAATGCCAAAAATGTAATAGCTTTCCTAAGATGTCCTAATGTATTTTGTTTCCTTGTTTGAATACGGGCAGGCTATCTGCGGTGTGATATGAGAGGTGTGTATCTGTGTGAAACTGCTTTCTCATCAGGTATCTGAGTGATATGGGTGAGGATCTTTCTCCTGTGAGTGATGTAATGAAGGTAAGGTAAGGTGAAGGTATTTTCTTGGCAGTTTCTCTTTCATGGTCTTGTTTACTTTTAATGGGGGTTGTGTCTCATGGTTTATTGAATGTTTTAGCTGGTCTAGTTTTTTGATATGGCAGCTATTCAAGTGGCTGACTGGAACAGGAATGGTCTGAAAGGTCAACTGAAGCACACAGCTTGTTTAGACTTTCTCCAGAGACATAGTGTGACGGGGTCTGGTTGAAGAGATAGCAAGACGGGAATCGTCAAGTCACGAAAATGACCCAAAAGGTTAGTTTAAAAAAAACGTAACTTTCATATTACGAACATTTAAGTGTAGGAGCCCACTTAATATAACAAAGAACAGTTTTAGGATCACTAAATACTTAATTATGTCAGCGAATTATGATCATTTGTCAACAAACTGTCAATGTATCATCTGCCATCAGTGGCGGCTGGTGCTAACATTTTTGGGTGGGGCACAGGTTATGGGGGCATGCTCCACGGGGAAGAATATCAACTTTAAAATCTGGATTTACAGTCGATTTTAGCATGAGAATATACTGTATATAGTACTGTCCAGACAGTTGTCTTGTTTAGCCATTCAACTAGGCATTATTTATTCAAATGGAGAAAGACATGGAACACAATGCAATTGTGATAATAAATGTGTTCTTTGTTACTTCTTTAATTAAATTGAAGTGTACCTTTCTATTATCATACAATATTTCCTTGAACATGTAAACTCTATAATCATACAGTTGTCTTTCTATTAGTTGTCTCTGTCATACTGAACTGCTTGTTATCACCTCAGTTCTGTCTCTATAGCCTAGGTGCACAAGATGGCGTCGTTTGACTTCCGGCGTGCGTCTACTGATGTAAGAACTTCCGGTCTGGTTTGTTGTTACAGAAAGAGATGGCTTTTTACACTCGGACTGGAGTTGAGAAAGGCTGGTCTAGAGGTGATTTACAATAAAAATATATATTTTTTTTTAACTCACTCATGTCTCCTGGTGCTTCATATCATGTATACCATGGCCTTCATTTACATGTAAACTTCTTTACAATACTATAATTTTATCTTTACAGAAAGTAAACTACCACTTGCATGTACCCACCAGAATAGTTAGGCTATAGCCAATCAGGACCAAGTACCGTGGTATAATTACAAATTAACTTTAATACATTTAAAATACAGTGGTGATCCTCTTACTTTTTACAATGACTATACAACTATGCAAATTAGTGATGCTCCGATCTGATCGGCGCCGATCGGTATCGGCCGATATGGCCTTGATCGGTTTTGATCGGAGTTCTCAAAACGGCCGATCAAACATGACCGATCAGTTTATAAAATGGCGTCGCCAGTCTGGAAATATTACACAGTGTCGGAAAGAGACAACAAATATGCCGTTTGTAATGTCTGCTCAAAAGAAATACCTCGGGGAGGAACGCACGCAAGGTCTTTCAATACCACGAATATCATACGGCATTTGCTGCGTTCGTCGATTCGCTCAGAGAGCGCCGAAGCGCACACTGGGCTCGACGTCATAAAGGGACCGAGTGCTTTGATTGGACGAGAGGCGTTCCACGAGTGCTGGTCAGAGTTCCAGCGCGACTTCACGAGCGTAGTGTAGGTAGTGTTCACCGACGTCATGTGACCCCGCGAGCAGGAAGTCACTTGGCCCATAGCAACAACAACTATTAGCGCGTGAGTTTTAGGTCTTCCTCTGTGCACCTTGCACAAGTGTAGATAGCGAGCGACTTTTCAGCAGCAGGACATATTTTAGATGATAAGAGGAACAGGCTGAGTGCCAAAAACGCTGAGATGCTTGTATTTCTCAAGGCTAATCTGCCAGTGATGCTGCTTAATCAGAAGTAAGGTTTGAGTCTGAAATCTCCTTAGGTGCAATGTTTTGTTTTTTTGTTTTATTGATTATTGCTGACTTGCTGTCTTATCTCCTCCTAAATATGACTTGAAACTGACTGACTTGAAACAGTATTTTATATTTGGCTATAGCCTGTTTATGTTGCAGTTTAGTTTGGGTATGTTTATTGTTCCTCAGGAAAGCTACAGTTACAGTATAAGCTCCAAGTTCTCTAAGAGCCCCTAGTTCCTCTCATTCGAGTGGAATGTTGCACATTTGATGTGACAGTGTACATTTTATTTATTATGATTTTTATTTTCACATTTTATTTGTTTTTCCTGAAGTAAGCTACAGGTGGTTGTGAATTCAATAAAACAGATGGTCGTCAATTCATGATACTTTCTCATCTCCTAATTTCATTTAAATACTTAATATACAATGTCAATGGTGTTAAGAATAATTTAAAACATAAATAAATAATAAATAAATAGAATGCTTCAATTGCCATTTTCGACGCTGTGAACGGTGATCGGTGATATCGGATCGGCAGATCACTGATTCCAGTGATCGGTGATCGGTGATCGGCACCAAAAACCCTGATCGGAGCATCTCTAATGCAAATGAATAGAACAGAATGCTGAGATAACTTCTATACGTATATACACTATATGGCCTATTCAGAGGGGAGTATATAGACAGGGGGGAGTTAACATGTAACTGTGTACTTTTATAAACATATGGACTAGTAGACTTGTATACAGTATATGATCCTTATCACAAGAATATGATCCTTATCACACGATGGGTACAGTACTTATTATCTACTACGTGGGTGTGCGTGAGAGAGATGGGGGTGGAGAGACTGAACAGGTGAGTTAACTCACTAACTTAGCTCGCCCTGACGCTGACCTCTCCTGTACTTGTATCTTTGTTTGATACTGAAAAAGAGACAGATAATAACGTTAATGTTAATCAAGAATGTAACGTTACTGATATTGTGTTTTGATTGTAGCTGGCTAGTACAAAGTAGCAAGGTAGTTGCAACACAGCCAGCTAAAAAGCTAACGTTAGTGCTAGCTAGCTAGTATTCTAACTAATAATGCTGTTACTCACCCTCATAGTTGTGGAGGTAGCTCGAAATATACATCTTGAATCCCTTTTCTTTTTTGCTAGAATGGGCTACCGAGGAAGCGCTAACGATTCGATGTACGTCATCGGCCGTGATTTTTGGGAGATCCTGTAAACAGCGAGTGTAAAAAGCCATCTCTTTCTGTAACAACAAACCAGACCGGAAGTTCTTACATCAGTTCTTACATCAGCACCCGGAAGTTCCGCAGCGCGACGTTAATGCAACAAGCCTATTGCTCTCCTCTCCTGTTGTCGTTTCCGGGTCCAAAGTTGGCTGAGGCGCTGTCTTCAAAATGCCGCAATAATAATAATAATTAATTATATTTATATAGCGCTTTTCCGAGGCTCAAATACCCTGACAATATGGGGACAACGGGAAAGTGCTGCTGTGTCCCTTGTTGTATGAATAGATCCGAGTCTAAAAAACGATTAAACTGTCATTCTACCGCTGTAGTACACTGGTATTCTGGTGCGGAGAATTTCTGGTTTGGAGCCGGAAATTGCAAAACGTCACGTTTGACGTCAGACTTAACAACCGGATATTCAGGGATATTCAGGGCATTTTTAAATGTTTACTACCCCTAGTGGTAGTGGCCCTAGGCTGCAGCCTAGGTAAGCCTATAATCTGCGCATGCTCGGGGCGCAAAATCGGGCCGAGAAATAGGAGACAGCCAATTGGAGCGCTGCTACAGCTCACGTGTAAGCCAAAAGTATTTGCAGTGCCATAGACTTGCATTCGGTCGGCGTCCCGACTCCTCCCCTATGTATTTTAACAGTGAATTTTACACACACACAGATAACATGTTTATTGTATTGGACGATTTTTAATGAATGCTGATAGGCGCCGACAGAATATCAGCCGCATTTTGTGAATAAACAATGTTTATTTATTTTTTTAACTTTTACAAGTCGCAACTAGGAAGTGAAGGTGGGGGCGGCGCCCCAGCGCCCTCTATTGGCCAGCCGCCACTGTGCCATCCTGTTTTGGACTCAGCTGAATGTTAGTGACCCATGTCTGGTAAACAAACGTACGTTGTAGGACTGTTAAAAAACAAAGGACTGTATAACGTTAACATTGACTAAATGCCCTCTGGGCTCGTTGTCACATGTCAATGATACGTTATTATGGAAACAGACAGACAAAGTCGTTGTTTGAATTAAATAAAAATGATTTTAATAATTACCACTCTCACTGGTGAGGACCAACAAAAGATACAAAACTACAAAAACAAACACAAAAGAACAACTTAACTTCCTTAAGGGAAGGGTGATAATAATAAAGAACTATGGGAAAAAAATAACAAAACTGTGCAGACAGGTAAGAAGCCCAGAGTGGAGTGGTCTCTGGGGGCCATTCCACTAAAGGTGGATCAGTATAGCTGCAATATAAATAAATGCGGCGCTCAGGCAACTCGAGATTGGAATTCAAGCCTCAGGTGATTCCTCGAACGAGGATCAGCCTTGTGTCATCAGTGTTCACAGAAGACAGGCTTACAAATCTTCGATATGGGCGCGTGCACGCAGACATACGCAGCCCCGAAGAGTCGATCTGTCGAAATGAAGATACTCCACTCTGCAGGGGTACTACATTTGCGCAGCATTCCGAATTATTGATTTTTATGAAGACGGAAAAATAAGATGTAAAATAGTGCAATACTGCCGCAATTAACAAGGCGAGGGAAATGGTTTGGCAAGAAATTGCTGACCGATTAAATGCGTAGGTCATACTAGCCCCAGTTATTGTTATATGTTCATATTTTAATAAATGAATATTACTACTGTGGTGATATCACATGGTGGTGAGTAACATCTCTATTCATGTCAATAATGGCTTGTGCGTATTTAATGTTGGGTATGATGACTGCTTTATCCTAAATCCTAATCCTTTACGAGTATAAAAGGTTTGAAATGAAACAAACATGGTTGTAAACTATCTAAATAAGTAGATATTCTATTGTCTATCAGCACAGCATATGAGCGCATTTCTTGCAATATATCGGTGCGTGCGTGTCGCGCGGTTATAATAGTAGCCTACATCATTATAAAAGGCCTCGCAAATCTGACTTCGCACAGGGCCTCGCATATCTCCCAAGCGGCCCTGTCCGCAGCAGGCTACAAACCATCACATCGCCACAATGGCCTAGTGGTATCGACCGCTGCCATAGGATTTATTCGTCATTTTATATCGGTGGTTCGAATCCCTCTTCAGACGCACTTTTTACTGCATTTCGTTGTCTGAATCTAATCTAAAATCTCATCTAAAAAAGTATGTAGGCTATAAAATTATGGTGCAGGCTAATTTACAAGAACTGACACGATTACAATGGTGTTTGAAACCTTTGCATGAAATCTTCGGTTAAATGTAAAAAAATAAAAAAAGAATGACTTAATCAAGTCTCGAACTCGCAACCTTTGGAACTCGAGTCGGCTGCCTTAACCACTACGCCAGCCAGACCGCTGTGATGACAGCAATGCAAGTTGAGACAATAACTTTTTTTTTTACACTCTTTTCTTTATTGATCTATCGATCTATCTATCACACTTTCAAAATATCAAGTTATCTATCACACAATCAAACTATCTATTGATCGATCACACTTTCAAAATATCAAATTATCTATCTATCACACAGTCAAACTATCTAATCTATCTATCTCGTGTGAAGTGGGAACTAATATTTCCTAAAAGACACATGAGGAACTGTCGTTCGGGGTTTAGTTTCCGCCTGTGAGCCTTTTTTGACGCACGGATGACTGTGTTTTAGCCTGGTCGCGACCAGGCTAATTATATCTGACTCAGAAGGAGCTCAACCAAGCAGCGAATTATTTGAGCCACATTGATGGCACCGAACGCAAGCTAACTTTATCGAGGCTTAGAACTTTATTGAGCTTCGTGGAATAGGGCCCAGGTCTTTTATACTTCACGCACCAGGTGCAATCAGCACCTGAGAAACAAGACACAGCTGTTAATCATCAAGTAATCCCAGACCCACACCACACAGGACAGACGTGGAGACAGACAGAGTGTGTGTCACACATCACATCATCGCTGTGTTGTGTTCAATATCAGAGCGATTTTCTGCTTTGAGGTGTGCCAATATTCAAATAAGCATATGCTTAAGCATTATGTTCGTCAAACTATTTTCAGATTTCAATGTGTGATACATGATTTTGATTGCTTACAGTCTGTCTGCACTTGACTTTACTAATCTGTAAAACTGAAAAAAGACCCAAAAACACCAGACTGTCAAACATATTGAGGTGGCATTCATATGGGAATCACACTTGAGACATTCCGACATTCAAGGTTTTGACAATAATTGCCAATTACGCTGCTGCCTCCGCCACGGTTGGCTCCAAATCCTCCGGGTCGCTCGCTATACTTAAACGTAACCTTTCGTTCTGTTTTAGAAAAGTCTGGTTTATTAATTTATTTTTTTCTTCAAACTATTGTTGCTGGGCACACAATAATAATTGCCTTTATTTCTATTTATGCCCCAAACCAACAATCTTATAACAAATATCACCTCACTTTTGTCAGATATTATATGTATACAAGACTTTGCTGTCATTGTAGATGCAGATTAGATTAATGCAATGTTGAACCCTGCACTTGACTGTTTATGTAAACAGGACTGCCATTCTCAATGTCCTGCTTCTATTGCATGTTACATTTACATTTTTGGCATTTAGCAGACTTATTCCAATGCGACTTACAATCAATACATTTGAATACTAAGCAAGTGAATCATCAATCCACCAGTCGTAGCAGGAAGAGTAATCCAGCTCAGGCCCGGGGCCCTTGATAGAAGGAATTGTTTTTTTTACACTGGAGAAACAGAGAAACAGTATAAGAGGGGCAATAGAAGTTTTTAGGGACACAGTAGAGGGGAAAAGTGGGTGTCTTCAGGAGACGCAGTGCTGAGGGGCAGAAGATGTCTCAGGAGGTGCAGTTAAGGTGTAACCTGAAGAGATGGGTCTTCAGTCTACGACGGAAGATGGGTAGTGACTCTGCATGTCAATGTATAATGTCAGATTTCTGCCTAATGGTCTTTATTTTGTGCCATTAATCGTTCATCCAGACAGTTTCGCTTTTACTCTAACAGACTTAAAACCTTTATGGCCCCTGGCCTGAGCAGAGATGACTGTTTCCTGCTGGATAGATGATACACTTACTTGGGCAAATGTATTTGTTATTCGTAATTCGCTTTGGAATAAGGCATCTGCTAAATGGCAAAAATGTAAATCTATTGGAAAGTATTAGAAAAGAGGAGACATTTTGTGTTGTTTTTTTAGCTCCGTATTCCAACAGGATTGGAAATGAAAGGAGCATATGGTTTAAGTTAGTTGGTGGGTAATAATAAAGAAATGTCTAAATACACAAACACACTGGTTTCGACTAGTAACTAACAACTAACTTAGCTAACAAAGGCGCTATGTACATACATAGAAGACCTTACCTTACGAGACTTACGAGTCTTAGTGGAGTAAACAAATAGCACGCTGCTTCCTGCCTCCTCTCGTAAGCCACATCGATCGACCAATGAAAACAAACCTGGAATCAGTTTCTCCCCTCCCCCAAGGGAGGATTTCCCGGGAGAAATCAGGCAAAAAATAAGCTTATTTTGCTGATTAAGTACACGTATTTAACTATCATAAAAACTGTTCGAAAAAATAACGAGTGGGTACTTCAAAACTTCAAGTTGCGTCTGATGACAAAAATAAAAATCAGATTTTTTTTTTTTAAGCCTTTGCCGTTTGCGTGATGTTTGCAAATCCACCAGAAGCAGTCACATATTCAATGTTTTCTTTTTTCAGATTGGTTTGGTTTCACCAATTAGAAATTACAACTATCTGTATTCATAAATAGTCCCCCTATTTCAAGGAACCAGTCCTATAGGGACATTGGCTTGACAGGTGTTTCATGTTAGTCAGGCATGCTCTGTCACATCATGTGTGCTGGCGTAAGTGAGCTGTCACTGTCTAGTAAATGATTCTAGCCAATATATTTTCCTTTGGAGTCTACTATTGCTGTCTGTCAACATGCAGTCAACATCCAGACCAAAGAGTTGTCACTGCAAGTCAATGAAGGAAGCCATTACTGGTCTGACAAAATCAGAAATATACTATCATAAACAGAACCGTTCTCCAGAACCGGAGACTTGACAACAATAACAGTTGGGTTCTCTTGGAACTTGTGAGTAACTCTTGGAAACCTTGTGAGTAACTTGGAATCAGCCTCATATCGTTCTTGCCCCTGTTTTGTATTGAAGTCCCATTATTTTATTCTATTTATTCATATCGTTCTTGCTCCTGTTTTATATTTTATATTTTATATGAAAGTCCCATTGTTTTATCCTATTGCTCTGATCAGATTGTATTTAGTCTATTTGTTGTTGTTGATCTGGTGGTGTTTTATTGTGTAGTTTTTAAGCTGCTGTCTTGGCCAGGCTTCCCTTGAAAAAGAGATCATTGTGTCTCAATGGGACCGACCCTGGTTAAATAAAGGTTAAATAAAGGCTAAATAAAATAAAAGTTAGGAACATCAGCCAAAAGAAGACAAAACTCTGAGCTCATCCTATAAGCCAAGGAAGACAAGAACACTCTCCAGGAGGTAGTCGTGAATGTGAATGTGTCACAGATCATCCGCAGAAGACTTCATCAGCAAACTTACACGTACAAGCTGCAACGTGTAAATTACCAGTTGACAACAGCCAGTACTGCTGGAACTGGCTCACTTGTCGTTGATGAATGCATTTTGATCCAGCATTCCAAACCGTGGCTCCCAAACTTTGGAATGCTCTTCCCTTGGATCTTAGATCAGCGGTCTCAGTCGAAGCATTTAAAAAACAGCTGAAGACTGTCCTGTACAGACAAGCATTTGGCTAACCCCAAAAGAAGCCTGTCTTTCTGCACTTTCCCCTTCCCCTTAACACTAGAGCAGCCGTGGCTTTTTTATCTACTATAAGAGCCGCCTCTGGGGTCAAATGACCATAGTCTTTACAATGGGAAGCTGCTATTTACACACAAAGACCACTAGTTTGGCTGGCTTGTAAATTGGCCTGCTTACTACACAGAAACACAGCAAAATAGCTTCATACTAGCTTATCCTGATGTGATTTTGAAAATGTGAGGATACTGGGTGGTAGAACGCACATATCTAGGAAAAGTCATGAAAGGAGGGTCCTGAAATCTGAGTGCAAAGATATAACATGTTTCTTTACTCACAGGGTAACCCCTCATGGCTATTCTAGTGTTAAATCCATCCCCTCCCAATCAGACTCTACCCATACTGTATCCACTCCTTGCAACCTGCTATCCCTCTCCCAGGCCTCTCTTCCTCTGTCTTATCCTCTCTCCCCTCTGCTGAATCCTTCTCTCTTCTCTCTTCTCTCTGCTGATGCAACCACCTCCACCCTCCTCCTGTCCTGTCTTTCCTGATCCTTTGACTCTCTCTGTCCACTGACAACAAGGCCAGCACGATCCTCTCTAGGCACGTCTAGGCTGTCTGAAACCATGCAGGCTTGTAGACTAGAGGGCTCCAGGCAGAGAGGAGATGGAGTAAAACTAATCAACTCCCTGATGACCCACAACCTTATCTCTCTCTCCTCCTCACCTACACCTCCTCTGCATCAGCTGCTAAAGCTTCTTACTACCATTCAAAAATTAAACTCTCTGCCTCTGACACAAGGATACTGTTCCCCCCTCCTCCCTCTGCAGACGACTTTGTTACTTACTTTAAAAGGAAGGTTAATGACATTAGTAGTAGCTCCTTCACTCTCTCGCCAACACTGTGGAGCGATCTCAAAATGCCGGTTGAGAGAAGGCACAAATTCAAACGTGAGCGACCTGGAGCAGTTGGCATAAGAAGAGTGGTCCAGAATTCCAGATGTGTAAGAAACTCAATCATGGTTACAGGAAGCAATTGATTTCAGTTTTTTTCTTTCAAAGGGTGTGCTACCAAGTATTAGGTTGAGGTAAGTTGACAATCATTTTGTCCAGTGCATTTTTGGAGTTCTGTGTGGAAAGATATGAGATTTGCCTTTTTTTTCTCTGCTTTTTTGTGTTGTTCCAATGCAAACAAAATAAATACACATGTGATTACCAAAGCATTTGTTGGTGCATTATCTGACAGAAGTGCAGGAGTGACTGTATATTGACTCCACTTCCTACTTGATCACAAGGTTGGCAGATCAGCGGTTCGAGCCCCAGCTGTCCACATGTCGAAGTGTCCTTGGGCAAGACACTGAACCCCAAAAATTGCTCCCAGTGAGCGGGCCGGCGCCTTGCATGGCATTGCCGCCATTGGTGTGTGAATGTGTGTGTGAATGGTTGAATGAGAGGCCGTTGTAAAGCGCTTTGGAGCAGCTTATAAGTGCAGTCCATTTACCATTTAGTCGAGTGGTCAGTAAGCAGGCAGAGCTCCATCAATTTCTCACGCTCGACCAGAATCTGTATCCAAAATTGTGTTTTATATTTTATGTTGTATTTCATTGATGTTGACGTGACTGTACATATTCTTGTATTTCAGTTTCACAAACTGGCCAAAGAATATTCAATAAAGAAACTTGAACTTGAAAAACTTGAACTTGAACCACAGAGAACCAGAGCCAAAGCTAACCACTCTGCTGTCAGGAGAGGCAGGGAGTTTCATCAAAGCACTTCAGCGGTGGACTCCACATACTGTAAGCCTCGCTCCACCGTGCCCTTGACTTTAAACACTCTCCACCATCTAGTCGCCGAGAGGGAAGACCGCTAATGATCAGGTGGTCTGACAGGTCACACTCCACAGAGCTGGTTATCATCACCGGTCATGCAACTGTCCACTTCCTGAATGGGTTTTGCTTGTTTTGTTCAATTAGCCTTTAGCCAGTGGTGTAGTCTAGTGTTTTCTAGTGGGTATATTGTGATTTTTCCCTCCCAGCCTCATTTCGTTCATTTCCGAACGCCATAACAATAAATATACGCCCCCTGTCTAGCGTTATATTTATCTAACATTACATGTTATAAGGCTGATCTGTGCATGATAGTGCTGCATTTTGACATATTTAATGTCGCATCTCCCCCTGTTGATGGTATATGATGCTATAGTCAGTCCCAATGGTCCAAAAGTCAAGTCAAGTAACACAGACAGGGTGAATTTTATGAATGAAAGTGAAAGTTCTGTCACAAAACGCCATTACGTATCCTCGCACATTTTTAAGTGGGTATATGGAAATCCTTGGCCTTTCCTAGTGGGTATACGGAGTAGTCCTGCGTATCACCTAGACTACACCACTGCTTTGAGCCTACTCCATTTCAAAGTGGAAGAACTTTTTTTCAACTTCCTATAAAATCTGGTGCTGTGCAGACATTATCTTGGGGTGAGAGAGAGTATAGCATGTTATGTTGTTTCTGTGGCCACACTTCCGCCCCCCCCCCCCACACACACACACACACAGCTGTGCCGAGTAATTTTATGCTCTAATTTTTTCCTTTGAATTAGACAGAATGCATAAAATATGTAAGCGGGAGAGATATTTTCAGATCAGTCATGTGACTATGTGATAAATACTTAATAACCACTGAAAAATATAGATATAAACTTGACTGGTGGATAGTCCAAATCACTGTGGGTAGTCCAGTTAGAACTATGATGTCCTTTTATGCATAGATACAACAACCAGGCCAGGTTACCATCAAAGGCTTTAATGAATTCGTGAACTTGTGGTTCTGCAAAGACAACAGAATGCAACTGTAAGAACAATACACAGACTCCACTGAACATACATATTTAAGCAATAGCTCACGACAGGCCGTGGTATATGCTTATTATATCACAGCTAAGGGGCGTTGTTCGGCCCGACTCGAAGCGTTGGTAAAAACGGTTACCAACACTGTCAATATGAATTAGAAAAGCACACTCAAATTCAAATAGTTTTTATTCGTAATTAATCATCTTAAATAGTTCCCCTCAAATAAAATAGTTCCTCTTATTGCAGTTGGTCGCTAAGCAACAACACTAACATTCTTTTGCATTAGCCTAGGCTACTAGCATTGTAGATTTCATAGGAATTTAGCATTTATTTACACATTTTCATTATTTGCATCTATTTATTTACATTAATTTGGATGTCTCCGTTGATTGTACACCCACTAAAAACTGTGCAGGATAACTAGCACTTGTATTGTTACTGGGCTTGCATTTTTTGTTAGGTGGAGCAGCCTGCTTCACGGTGTTGTGTTCACTTCGGTCTTTCTCCAGTTGGTCCAGCTCTCCGTCAGTTATCTCGGTATGTCGCCGTTTATGTGTAACTTTACCTGGAGAGCACCACTCCTCCATAGTTAGGCCACCCAGGAGGTCAAAATTCACCTGAAATGTTTCCATTTCCATATCTTTTACCTAGCTTCAGAAACGTTTGTTAGTTTGTAACGGATTGTAGTATGGTATGTGTTTGATATTTTGTAACGGATTTGGAACGCTGACAAGTGCTGTTGTCACAGCGCGCGGCTGTAGTGGACGCAGGCAGGGCACTCCGAAAACGTCTCGACACATTTTCAAACAGGCTTTATTTTGATAAACAGACCACATATTGGGAATCTACATGGTTACTTTGCGTAGGATTTTTTATTTATTTATTTTTTAAAGTTGATAAAATGTCCTTGAGATTGAATTAAAAGTCTGTTATATTTGGAATGTTGACCGTGAAACAGGCGTATTCATTTCGAACTGTGATGAGGCTCTGCTCTACTAATCGTAGCTGTGGTATACGCTCAATATACCACGGCTATGAACCAATCAGATTGCTTGATTTCACCCATCCGTTTTATAAATACACATATACCTATGCCACATGCTATCTACCCTATAACACATATACATTATTCACAGCACATCAAACATACACCTAGCATACGTACAGCATATGGGCAGTAGTGCGCACGCGCCAGTCATAACATCACGCAATCTCACCAACGGACAAACATTCAACATCTAATACACATTTATATACCTCACAGAACTACTCTCAATGCTGAGGAAACACAGAGGATTACTCACTTTATCGTGGACGCACAACTCACGATCCATAACAATCTTAACTAAACTCTAATGGGTTAACTAAACTAATATGTACTTGCAACTTTCTCCGGCTCGTAATTCCTGCTCAACCTATTCTTCTCTCGCTCGTCATTCCTAGAGCCCGCCCTCTGCTGGCCAGTGATTGGCCGCTTTGACCACTCAGTCCTCCAAAGCCTTTTTAACAGCCGCCCCCAAATTCACAGAGCGAATTTGAACATCCGAAAAGGCCAGAGGGTCCAGATAAGCAGCGACGATCACTCTTCTTCAGGAAGGGCAGGGAGGCCGATGATTTCCATTACTGACGGGCCTGGAGTCCTGGAAGGTAGTGCCTGAGAAAGTGTTTCCAAAAGTGGTCAGCCAATGTCTGGCTATATCGCCATCTTCTGCGACCTAGGGTCTTGGGACCCTCATAAACGACCTGAGGTAGGGATGCATCCCGCAGCCCCATGCGGAGACAGTTGGGGGTGATGGGATCAGGGTCCGCCACGTCTGATGCGAGGTCGCTGCTGCGGCGGAGACGTCCACCCACTCTGATGAGTACTGTAGCCTCGTCAAGCTCTGGGGCAAGTGCCATGAGGCGGCTGGATTTTGCCACCGGTTTACTGGCCTTCAGCTGGGCTACCTCATCCGCAAAGGAGTCTCTCTGTGCCTGTTGCAGGGCTTCCAGTTCGGCAACAGCGTAGGTGTCAGCTGTCAGGGAAGTTGACGGGTCCGCCGCCCCATGAAGCTGGCGGGCAATGACTTCCAGGTAGTCACGCAGGGTCTGTTGTTGCTGTAGATCTGGCAGCGATGAAACTGAGATTGTCAGCACAGCAACAGCAGGTCTCATCTCGTGGTCGAGCTCGTTGCCGGGTGAACCCGGCTTCTCAGGCCACGCTGTTGGTGGCAGTTTCAGGAATGCTGGGCCATGGGTCCACCTGCAGCCATCACTCAGGTCTTTTAGGGCGAGTCTTCGCGTGAGGTCGTCAGCTGGGTTGACTCTTGATGGCACGTATCGCCATGTGGCAGACCCTGTTAGTCCTTGAATCTCCGCCACTCGAGTGTCCACAAAAACTTTGTAGCGACACGATTCTGACAGCACAGCCAGAAGTGAGGGGCCTAAGGCAGGCCCTGGAAGTAGGAGCTTGTTGAGGTTGTGGCATTGGTATGGAAAGGAGCAATTATACACCACCCGGTTCTTTCCATTGTGTTGGACTATATGGTGTGGTATATACCATGCCTCTTCTGTCTTCTCCACCTGATGTGGCTCCAATTTCACACCGTAGCCTGCTTCTTCTAGTTTGTGAATCTCTGCCGGGTAAGTAGCGGTTTGTTCCGGATCCTTAGCCAACTGTTTCTCAATTCCCCTCAGCTGCGGGAGCACAGCTTCCGGTGAGGCATGTAGCTGTGGCATGGTTTTGACTCGAAGTAGGGGTGTGGCGTGGCGCTCAATGCTATTGACGTTCACTCTCACCGTCTGTTCTTGAAGGAGGTGCACGGCCTCCTGGTCTTGACGCGATCTCACGGCCAACTTCTCACTACGATACGGCAGCACGTCCATCTGCTGCAACTTCTCCACGTGAGGGGACGGGTCTGTCGGGGATGCTGTGGATGTGAAGAGACACTGTGGCTGGTCACGATCAAGCTTGATGTCTTGAGCTGGGCCTTGCAGAGTCCATCCCAGCCGTGTTTTCACGGCAGCTGGTCCACCAGGCGGGCCCAATCTAACAGGCGCTATGGGGGTGATGAGGTGTGTGTAGTCAGAGCCGATCAGCAACACTGGATGAACTCTATTCAGTGGCTGGAGAGGTAACCAGGCTAGATGTTTGTACTTCTGCTGTAGTGCACCGACAGGATGGGTGTGCTCTGCCAGACCCAGCTGCTCGGCGGAGAATGCACTCTGGATCTTGTACCTCTTCTTTGGCTCAGCAACGGGGGATATGGTGAAGGATACGGCCGCCCCGTGAAGCACCTGCAGCTCCTGTCTGACTGTGCGGAGGACCAAATCTTCTGGCTTGCCTTTCAGGCCTAACTTCTGTGCTGCGGCCTGGAGAAGGATGGTCCTCTCTGATCCGTCGTCTAAGATAGCATATGCTTCCAATGACCTGTTTCCATTTCTTATGATGACCTTACTGATCTTCAGGAGCACTTTACAGTTGGATACTGGGCGGTCGACATACAGGACTTGGCTAGGTGTGTTCACGAGACAGATATCCGTTGCTGGCACTTCATCCTCTGCTCTCTCGTTCACTTCATGCAGGACAATCAGGTGTCTTCTGTTGCAAGTCTTGCATGGGGCCTTCAGTGTGCACTTAGCTGCGTGATGACCGCGGCCACAGCGCCAGCATCGGTTGTTACCTTTGATCCATGCCACCTTCTGCTCTTTGTTCAGCTGCTTGAAGTTGGTACAATTGTTCAGAAAGTGGCTGGTGTTGTCGCAGTATGGACAATAGGCTTTCCCTTTCTCCACTTTGCTTTGGTGGCTGGCTGAAGGCTCCGATGCAGGCGCTGTGGGGGGACTTGTCGCTGCAGTCTCATTTGTACCCAGGAGAATGGTGGTGGTCTTGCTGTATTGTGTTGAGTCCCTCTGGTTCTCCCTCCTCCGGTTGGATGACTCGTCCCTCTCGTAGCTGACACACTGAACGATTTCTTCCTGCACTTCGAGTTCATACTCTAGCCACTCAGCAAAGTCAATGAGCGTGGGGATGGTTACTCTCAGGGGGTGGATGAACCTCTTGAAGCTGGCAGTGAGGTCATGAGGTAGCTTACCCAGCAATCTGTGGACGTGGGAACCACAATGCAGCTCTACAAGGCCTCTCTCCCCCAGCTGTTCTAACATGCCCACCAGTGAGCGTACACGGAGGGCAAACAGGCGAAAGGCTTTCGCATCTCCACTGCGGACATCTGGACCATCCATCACCTCTGCGATGCGTTGCACAGCCAGCTTGTGAGGCTGCCCATACATCTTGGTGAGGGCTAACATGGTGTCTGTGTAAGGCTGTCTGGAGTAACTATAAGAATCTGCCACGAGCAAGGCCTCCTCACATCTCAAGTGGTCTGTGAGGATCTGGAACTTGTACCGCTCCGTGGCATCATCCGGGAGGATGTTCTCCAGTGCAATCCTCATCCTTGAGAACTCTCTTGGATCTGGCGACGTCAGTTGTGGAATCGATGGCTTGGGTCCTCTATATGTACGCTCTCTGGGGGGGGGTGGTTCTGCATAGTAAGGATGACGCAGGGTGTACCCTCTCTCTGTTCCATCTGGATACCTATCCCATGGGCCATGTGGTGTGTAGCCTGACCGTGACTGTGTTCTCTGGCCATACTGGTCTGCACAGGGGTAGCTTGTGTGAGGAGAGGCAGAATAGTATGGTGTGTGAGAGGGGTCTTCTTTTACCTGGTGTGAAACTCTAAGGTGGGAGAGATCCTCTGCTAGCTCTTCAACATGGTTAGGAGGGGGGAAGTACTCCTCTCCATGGCCAGCAGGATACCCAGTTGGTTGCATCCAGGCTGGTGTTGGGTGCCACCTCTCTTGCCGATCGCATGGGCTTGGTGGCAGGCGGGAACGTGGAGGTATCTGTGGGGTTGCAGACCTGGATGGGGCTCTCATATTTGACACCAGGCTCTGGTACTGTTGCTGGAGCTCTTTGTTCTGTTGCTTAATTTCTTTCAGTGCAGTAACAAGTCCCAATACCTGTATAGTCTGGTCCCACTCCTTTGTCAGCTGGTCCCACTCCTTTGACATTTCTCGCTGGTCTGGTGCATTGCCTTGGCTGATCGGCGATGCGGCCCTGGAGTGGAGGGGCCCTACCTCTATAGTATGGAGCCGCCTCTGGGGCCCTGGTCCGCTTAGGTCGTAGTCCGACAGGTGGGAGGGAACTATTCCCCGTCTTCTGGGTCGGGTGACCATCTCATCTGGTTTGGGATGTTGCATCTTTCACAGCAATTTGCCTATCCGGCTCGAAGGACCATTGAAAAATATAGATATAAACTTGACTGGTGGATAGTCCAAATCACTGTGGGTAGTCCAGTTAGAACTATGATGTCCTTTTATGCATAGATACAACAACCAGGCCAGGTTACCATCAAAGGCTTTAATGAATTCGTGAACTTGTGGTTCTGCAAAGACAACAGAATGCAACTGTAAGAACAATACACAGACTCCACTGAACATACATATATACACATATACCTATGCCACATGCTATCTACCCTATAACACATATACATATTCACAGCACATCAAACATACACACCGCTGGACTGGCCATACAATCTTTCTGCCTGCTGGCAGATGGGCCGCGCTAGTTTTGGGCCGGTCGGGCCGCCTGACCCCCCCCCCCCCCAAAAAAAAAACAAAAAACAAAAAACAAAAACTAGCGCGGCCCAAAATAGCGCTGAATCAAGCGGCAGCCCCCGTTTATACTAACACATGGGCTGGCCCAATCACACACCTGCTGTCCATCGGCCCCCTCCCCCACTCTGATCCCTCGGCCGACAACCCAAGTACAGTGTCATGTCCGTAGATAAGATAGTGAAAGGGGGTGCCCAGAAACTTTTTGTTATACAACTACTTAACAGTATTGAGTATGGGTATTGTTTGCTCAGCACAGCAGCCATGTCTCATCACCGTGGAGTACGTCAACAGTGACTGAGTACACTGGTTCACACTTGCATTGGTATACGTGCTGTCCATGTCACTTACTCCGCTTTATAGGGGGTTTTACAAATGGTATATTCAACAGACTGCCAGCATGTTGATCGGCGGTGTCGGACCGATTGTGTTGGGCCGGTCTGAGCCACATGGCAGGGCCTAATTTTTGTCCCAGTCCAGCCCTGAACATGCACCTAGCATACGTACAGCATATGGGCAGTAGTGCGCACGCGCCAGTCATAACATCACGCAATCTCACCAACGGACAAACATTCAACATCTAATACACATTTATCTACCTCACAGAACTACTCTCAATGCTGAGGAAACACAGAGGATTACTCACTTTATCGTGGACGCACAACTCACGATCCATAACAATCTTAACTAAACTCTAATGGGTTAACTAAACTAATATGTACTCGCAACTTTCTCCTGCTCGTAATTCCTGCTCAACCTATTCTTCTCTCGCTCGTCATTGCTAGAGCCCGCCCTCTGCTGGCCAGTGATTGGCCGCTTTGACCACTCAGTCCTCCAAAGCCTTTTTAACAACCACATTAAGTGAAACATCGTATCATATCGTGTGTGTAAACACTATGGCTTGATTGGCTTAAATGTCTGATAAATGAAAAGGCCTTCTTATGTTCTTCTTTTAATCAAATAAGATAACAATTATATGTGACACGTTCTAATGCTTTGGTCCTCATGTCGGGATCTGATGTAATGTTCAGACTTTTCTTTCGAAAAATGTGAATACATTTCAGCGTTGTTGAAAATCAATGACACGTCGCTAGTCAACTAACACAGTTTGTTTTGTGAGCCTGCTAACAATGTAAAGTAGTGTTCTAGTTCACTAGGTAGCAGTGGGGATTACTCACTCAATCCATTGTTGCAGTGTTTTGGCTTGACTAGCGAGTTTGGGTGAATCCCAATTCACCCCTCCGGCTCCGTTTTCACCCCTTCGGCTCCGTTTTGCGCGTTCACGTGTAGGGGTAGTGGCGTCCCAATTCATTTAACATTTAGGGGTAGGGCGAGGGCTAGGGTTATCCATGGCTCCATTTGGAGAAAATCTAGACCCACATTCCATTCGGAGCCATGAGACTCCCTTCCGGCATGCATTGCGAATCATCTACAGAAATGTTATTTTCGCTCTCGTAAACACGGAAGCTAGCCTGAAATGTAATTTACTTTTTCTGTAATAACTTGTAATTAAAGACTTGAAAAATTATGATAACCATCGTATTATCTTAGTTTAGTCATTTCAATGCATTATAGACAGGGGTGCACATAACTTTTTGGGGCCAGTGCTCAGAGGAGTAAATCAACTTTTCAACAAAAAGTTACAGCCTAAGCATTTATTTATGCTACAAGCTTCAACATCATCATCACTGCTCTCTTGACTGCTGTTATCACTGTCCTCAATTTCAACCATGGTAGAGGATGTTGTAGGCTATCACTTTAAATTGCTCATTATTTTGATTGTGCAACAAAGTCTTTTTTTTTTCTAATAGAATTCCCAACCATATTCCCTGGGTCAGGGGTCGAGGTGCGATAATGAAGCTGTAAAACAAACGTCTGAACGTTTGAAAGCTTCAGAGAAAAGAAACGTGTCCCTTGGTGTTGTTTTTCCTTTTAGCGACGAGTCGTTCGGGACAGAATTTTCGCGTGGCGGCGTGATAACCGTGCGATACGCGATACGCGGAATGAAAGTACGAGTTACGATACTTTCCGAATGTTTTCGTGAGGGAAGTCGCCGTGGTCGTCGTCGGTCGACTGTTGTGATGGATTACTCGTCGGGCCTTCGGCTGAGGGGACGGCAAATAGTTACTTAGTGGGGCTTGCAGTGATGCAGCAGTCAGCAGTCAGTAGTTGGATTTTGAGGAAGTAAATTCCTCTCCCATTGGTTCCAGCTGTTGGTATGCAAGAGTGCCTTCATGCGGCTGATCTGCCGCGCAGCATGCATTTTGGCGACGCATGCGCACTGGCGCACCAGTTATGTGCACCTCTGATTATAGACCTTTTCTTTATAACAAGCATAACAAAACAAAAAAAACTTTTATGTCGAGGTGCTGTGTCTAAAGTTACAGGCTGATTTGTGGCCGACAGTCGCGCATATGACATATTATTTCCATGTCTGATGGCATATGACACCTACTAATGTCATTTCAATGCATTATAGACCTTTTCTTTACAACAAGCATAACAAAAAAATCGCTGTTATGCCGAGGTGCTTAACATAGAACGTTCCACAGTCCAGCGCGCTCGGGACAGCGGGCAGGACACCGGAGCCAGCAGTACACCGGAGCACTCATATCTGCGCGTTTGTCACAGGCTGACAGTCACCGTGTTCCGCTGCCCCGACGTCAGTCCCATGGAAGTGTCAAGCACAGCCTTCCCCATAGAAATACATCGGTGTGCGATTTACATTTCGGAGATGTACAATCATGTTTATTTAGAAATAGATTATTACCTGTGGTGTTTGACAGCGTTTGTCCTTTTTTATTTGATGACTTGTTTGATCGATTGATAGCGTTCAAGTTCATTCAAGTTGGGAATGAATCGCGAGCGTCAATGCTTTTCTACGATACTACGGATCAGTGGTGTAGTCTAGTTTTTTCTAGTGGGTATACTCTGATTTTTTTCATATCGTTCATTTCGGAACTGCGCTCCCTGTCTAACGTTATATATATATATAAATTACATGTTATAAGGCTGATCTGTGCATGATAGTGCTGCATTTTGACATATTTCATGTCGCATCTCCCCCCGTTGATGGTATATGACACTATAGTCAGTCCCAATGGTCCAAAAGTCAAGTGCTTCGTAACACAGACGGGGTGAATTTTATGAATGAAAGTGAAAGTTCTGTCACAAAACGCCGTTACGTATCCTCACACATTTTTAAGTGGGTATACGGAAATCCTTGGCCTTTCCTAGTGGGTATACGGCGTAGTCCTGCGTGAAGGGTTGTCCCATTTCTTAGGGGAACCACTACGGCTTGTGGCTCTGTTCGTGGCCTTGGCTCCAAAGCGAGTGACTCCAAAACGAGCCGAAGTGGTGGAAAAGAGAATCGGGATTGGGCCTTTGTGTTGTGATTCTCAACAGCGTTGAAACATAGTTCCGTGTTTCAAAAGAAAAGTCTGAACATTTTGATTGGTTGCCAACATGCGGACCAAATGATCAGACTGTGTCACATATTATGTCTGAAGACATATTGCTCTGTTGAAATATATGTTTGGGACAATGTACAGCATTTTACTGTGTATGTATGAGCTTGAAAATGGACTGTACTTTATATCGCGCCTTTCTTGCTGCTCCAAAGCGCTTTACAATGGCCTCTCATTCACCCATTCACACACACATTCACATACCAATGGCGGCAAGCTGCCATGCAATGCACTGGCCCGCTCACTGGGAGCAATTTTTGGGGTTCAGTGTCTTGCCCAAGGACACTTCGACATGTGGCCAGCTGGGGCTCGAACCACTGATCTGCCACCCTTGTGATCATTAGACGGCGACTCTACCTCCTGAGACACAGCCTCTACCTCCACCAGCCTCTACCTCCTGAGACACAGCCTCTACCTCCACCAGCCTCTACCTCCTGAGACACAGCATCTACCTCCTGAGACACAGCCTCTACCTCCTGAGACACAGCCTCTACCTCCACCAGCCTCTACCTCCTGAGACACAGCCTCTACCTCCACCAGCCTCTACCTCCTGAGACACAGCCTCTACCTCCACCAGCCTCTACCTCCTGAGACACAGCCTCTACCTCCACCATCCTCTACCTCCTGAGACACAGCCTCTACCTCCTGAGACACAGCCTCTACCTCCCCCAGCCTCTACCTCCTGAGACACAGCCTCTACCTCCACCATCCTCTACCTCCTGAGACACAGTCTCTACATCCACCAGCCTCTACCTCCTGAGACACAGCCTCTACCTCCACCATCCTCTACCTCCTGAGACACAGTCTCTACATCCACCAGCCTCTACCTCCTGAGACACAGCCTCTACCTCGACCAGCCTCTACCTCCACTAGTCTCTACCTCCTGCGCCACCGCTACACCCCTGCCTCAGAGACATACTGTACATCTACACGTTGTTGTATTTGGAGCCACTCTATATTTATTGGCAGTTGGAAACATCCTCTCTAGATGGAATGATCTGGAAAATAATGTCTTCCATCTGTGCTTTGTTTGGCATGGGGAACATATATATATACTGTGATCCCATTTCTCCACTTTTATCAGTCATTCTTGTACTGAGCCTTTGTCTGCTCATTGTGTGTGCCATTAATTAATATAGCTGTGTGTCACATTGGCCGTGTTCGAAATGGCATACTAACATACTGCCTACTAAATTCATAATTCATTTCGAACACAGCCATTGTCAGCAACATTGTATGATCCTATGCATGCTGTACCTCCAAGCCACCGTTATAAGCATAGGGTTATCTGGATATAAATTGTAACCTCCCCCCCCTGTGCAATACGTGAAACTACTATGCAATAACCATGGGAATAGTGCAATGTTCTATAACCGTGCAATATGTTTACATTATGTGATAAGGATAATATACTGTATATAAGTCTACTAGTCCATATGTTTATAAAAGTACACAGTTACATACTAACTCCCCCCTGTCTATATACCCCCCTGTGAATAGGCCATATAGTGTATTTAAGTATAGAAGTTCACATAATAAATACATTCTCAGATGTCTACCGATCACTTATCCCCCTATTTTTATTTATATCCCCCCCTATTTATGTCTCATTCTTGTTTTTTTATTATCTTAGGACTGTGTATGTTTGTTAGCACCTAGGGTTTGCATTTGAATTTCGTTGTACCTCTTACAATGACAATAGAGATCATTCATTCATTCATATAGAATGTCTCAGAGAGAGCCATACCTTCATAAAGACACACCTTAAACCTGGCATCGAAAGACTTAATTTCTAATTGTCGAAATAGCACGGGAAAGAATAAACTCATCTTCTGTCAAATCTATATCGCCCTCCTCCTCCTCCTCCTCCTGCCTCCCAACAATCCCGAGGTGTTATCTCAGCCGTGCAACAGTCCAACCACATGATTGGTCCATTTCCCCCAAGGCGCCCAGTCCACCTGAGGGGAAAATCTCCTTTATTAGTATCCTAGATCAAAACACTGAGAGGGGGGGGGGGGGGGGGGGACAAGACTGTCTCAGTGATTTATTCCAAATGCAAAAGACCCCCGCAGGAGAGTGTTGTCATTGGCCTCACCTCTGGGTCACATCAAGCCACCGGTGTGGAAAGAGCAGAGACAGTTGTTTACACATTCATTGTCGTTGGAGATGTGAATTTAAAAGGCCAAACGGGGGCGGCTCTGAAGGCAGCACGGTACGAGAGAGGCAAGGGCCGACACACACACCTGAGATCTGGCTGACTGTCCACCTGAACCATGTGGTGATGAGGATCAAGGGTAGGTGTCCGCAACGTTAAAGCCACCATCTGGGATTTTTAATTGCGTTGTTTAAACTCTTACAATGCATCATTCAGAGCTGAGATGACTTATTATTTTGTTTTATTTTAAAAACCTCACTGTGGAAAGTTTGTTTTTGAGTAAGAGCGAGAGGGGCTGGCTGTGTCTCAAGGGGGAAACAATTAACAAACACACTCCCTCTGGATGGAGGAGTCAAAATCACACACACTACAAGTAATAGCAACACTGACTATACCAGTAGCTTAAGCTACCAAGCAAGCAACACACCGTAGCACTCTATGGTGGTAGCTTAACCCTTGTGTGGTGTTCGGGTCAACCGGACCCGTTTTACATTTTTACTTGGTGAGAAATGGTACAAGAATACATTTGATCAATATGAAACTCCATGGCCTTGGCTTATTTTCTATGAAAAACATGTAAAAGTGAAAAAAAAATGTTTTACACATCCTACAATACCACAACACATTTATGTCCTTCATAAGATCTTCGGGTCATTTAGGCCCGGATGCACAGGGACACACAGAAACATACACACACTCACACTGACACTCACTCACTCACACACCTCTGCTCTAGCTTTCCCGTGCCAAGAAGCTGTCTGCTCTCGCACTTTTTACCCTTTGAAGTGCAACATTGTAAACATTTTTACATTTTCTTGCACTGTACAGAACGTATGCAGCAACTGCAAAAAGTACATTTGAGGTACACACACTGTCACATTCTGTGCTTCATGTGTTGTGTAGACAGGCATACCCATGCACACACAATTGTAGCCAGTGGTATTTCAGAATTATTTGGGATTTTTCAGACATAATACTGTATTTCGACAGTGACAGTGAAAACAGTGTACATTCCGTTCGTGTTTTGTGATTCAGCATTTGCAGACATTTTTGAGAGATGTATTTCATAGCTATTGGCAAAAACAATCTTAGTTTGGTTCTTTCATTTCTATTCTTGTTCATCACCTGTGTTTTCTTTACAGCTTTGATTATAATTAGATAAATGTGAAATTCAATTGAGAATATAAATTCAAAATAATAAACAGCAATGAAAACATTGTTTCATTAACATTTTTCCTAGATAAGTATGATTTATGACACCCAGGTCTTTATTATAGTGGATTTTGCATTTTCAAAGTTAGGGGCATCATGTGCGTAAAAACGCTTCTACTCATCATGCTGTCGTTCGGCCCCACCTATTCCCAGGGGTCTGACACTTTGTGGGTTGTTACTAAGCACCCTCTGCTCCAGCCTCTCCAAAGGGCAGCCCCCTAGATCCACCAGAACAAAAGATATGCACTTTTGAATGTGTACACAGTACCTATTGTGCATTATTGGGTACAGTAACTGTTTGTGCCCACAGGAGGCGACCTTTAATATTATGGGCTATTTTGGGGCTTTCTTGCGCCCTGAGTATACCCCCTTGTATGGGTCACCCTTGGGACTAGGAGCACCGTGTCAAGACAAGTGCTTTTAAAACCCCAATGATGTCCCGGGTCAACTGGACCCGAAGAGTACGAAAGGGTCCAAAAAGTGAACATCACACAAGGGTTAAGCTAACTACGTAGAAACCATCTGAGTGTCTCTCCCAGGCTTTTAACCTCCACCTCCACCTTGATTGAGGATTGAGCACAGGTGTGCCCAATCAGCCCGTCACCATGGCGATAGGCAGGGAGGAAGGACAATCACCTGGGAGAAACACAGGAAACAAACAGAACACACACACAAACACACTACGGACGTAACAATTACAATCAATGAATGTAGTGTGTAAGAATCCATTTATTTTCAGATCGTTTTAATTCAACCCTTAATGGACTGTCTT
Source organism: Nansenia antarctica (assembly GCF_963989245.1). NCBI lineage: Eukaryota > Metazoa > Chordata > Actinopteri > Argentiniformes > Microstomatidae > Nansenia > Nansenia antarctica. The sequence continues at coordinate 86,702,958 of NC_137674.1, forward strand.
CCATGTGTCTCGGAATTTCATGTTATTGCAAACTGTTTTCCTCCATTGTATTTCATTTGCACTCTATATCTCTCTCTCTCTCCTATATCTCTCCCTCTCTCTCCTCGATATCTCTCTCTCTCTCCTCTATATCTCTCCCTCTCTCTCCTCTATATCTCTCCCTCTCTCTCCTCGATATCTCTCCCTCTCTCTCCTCTATATCTCTGCCTCTCTCTCCTCGATATCTCTCCCTCTCTCTCCTCTATATCTCTCCCTCTCTCTCTTCTATATCTCTGCCTCTCTCTCCTCGATATCTCTCCCTCTCTCTCCTCTATATCTCTCCCTCTCTCTTCTATATCTCTGCCTCTCTCTCCTCGATATCTCTGCCTCTCTCTCCTCGATATCTCTCCCTCTCTCTCCTCGATATCTCTCCCTCTCTCTCCTCTATATCTCTCCCTCTCTCTCCTCGATATCTCTCCCTCTCTCTCCTCTATATCTCTCCCTATACATCCACCTCATGAATGGGTTTTCTTTGTTGTTGTTGTTTTTGTTTTTTTTACTTCTCGACACCTTGATCCCAGTAACCTCCTTAGATTTGACTCTTCAAACCTTACATTCAGACTCAACCTCCTGTAGTTTAGAATGACATCAGCTTAGCCGTTAAATCAACCAAGAGAAGGGTCGTTAGAGTTAAGTGAAGCAAAATGTGAAGGTCTGTTAAGCTTGATGAAGAAACTCTGATCGTACTGGTGGAGGTAGAATATACTAGTGTGAACGGACAGTGTTGTAGACTCAAAGCCTAGCTATGTTCATTGACATAGACTGTTTTGCTGTGTTACCCATACACGTTCATTGTAGTATACCTTACTCACGAGAAGTGTTTTCTCTGAGTCATCCTTTAATAATAATAATAATAATAATAATAGCTTTTATTTGTATAGCACCTTTCCTGCAAACGTTGCAGCTCAAAGTGCTCCAATCATTATATAATCATCATTTAATGATTTAGTCATTTAAAGGCAATATTAAAAAGATGGGTTTTTAGTCTTGACTTGAACATATTATGTGCTGAGGTTGCATCCCTAATGTAAACTGGCAGTGCATTCCACAATCTGGGTGCATAAAATGAGAATGCAGCCTCACCAAATCTCTTCTTTTGTACATGTGGTACACAGAGAAAACCAGCGTCAGAAGACCTGAGAGCTCTATTGGGCTGATATGCTAGCACAAGGTCTTTCAGAAATGCTGGTGCTGTGCCAGTGAGAGCTTTAGAGACAAGCAGAAGGATCTTAAAATCTATTCTGAACTTAACAGGGGAATAGACAAACATAAAAACACTTTTACTCTATCTACTACATTCTGTTGATAATTACTACATTGTGCCAAACATATTTCTTCTGGATGAGGGTTAGGAATTCTAAACAGTATCACTCCAGTTCTCCAACAACTTCATTGGCTCCCCATCAAATTCCGTATTCACTTTAAGATTCTCCTTCTCCCCTTTAAGGCTCACCATAACCTAGCACCTTCATATCTCTCTGAACTCCTTCTTACTCACACTCCCTCCCGTAGTCTCAGATCCTCCTCTGCCAACCAACTTGTCATCCCTTCTGCCCGCCTGACTACTATGGGATCTAGAGCCTTTAGCCGTTCAGCTCCCCGCCTCTGGAACCCTCCTAACATCCACCTAACATCCTGTATTTTGTTTGTTGTTATATCTGATTTAGCTGTTTTTATCTAATTTTTCTTTGTTGATTTTAATGTTTTGATATGTGGTTTTAAACTGTTTTGTAAGGTGTGATTGAGAACCTTGAAAGGCACCCATAAATAAAATGTATTATTATTAGTAGTAGTAGTATTCTGCAGATGACTGCCTGCTTTCTGAATCCAGAGTACAGTGTGTTGCAGTGTACAGTGTGTGCATTTCTGAGATGATCTTGTGGACACGTGTTCATATGTCCCGGATGTGTCATGTTGCATCATGTTTTATAAAGGACGTGTTTGTAGCACATCTTGCAATTTCACAGTTTGTTTGTTTGTCTCAGTGTGATTAATGTTGCCGGTGTAGTGACTACATTATGGGTTCATGTTCTCCTCTTACTGTTGGTTGTGTAGTGGGAGGGAACCAGTTCTGGCACTAGGGGCAGAGGGGAGGATTATTAACGTTGCAACTTCCTGTTTAGACACAACAGTTTTGGTAAGCTATTTTCTGGTCCTGTACTGAGAGTACAAGTTGTTATTTTGATTAAACAGTTATCATTACGTTGCCTACGTCTTTCCTTTTTCCTCCGGCACTACACTGGTGACCCCGACGTGGATTTTTGTTAACGTAATTGTGTACAAAAACCAGCGAACGAACATTACAATCCTGCAAAATGTCCGGGCGAGGAAGACGTTCAAACCAGCGGCAGCCATCACCATCCCCTGTCAGGGTAACGCGTGGTGCGCACACTCCCACTCTCAAGCTACCAGAGTTCTGGGACTCAACGCCTGCTGCATGGTTTGCTATTGTAGAGGCACATTTCAACAAAAGTGACATCGATGACGACGACGACCGGTACAACCATGCTGTGGCAATGTTGGGCAGCTCCACCGCAGCTCGAGTGGTAGGTTTTTTGTCTGCTCCCCCGACGACGAACAAATATGAGCGCCTCAAGGCCCTGCTTCTAGAGACATTTGAACTGTCCACTGCGGAGAGGGTGCGTCGCCTATTTGCCATGTCGGACTTGGGTGACGAGAGGCCTTCTGCGCGCATGGAGAGGATGCTAAACCTGCTCGGTACAGAAGACCCCATGATCCTCTTCACAGAGCTGTTCATGCGCACATTGCCAGCTCAAGTTAGGATGGCGCTGGCCAACACCGTCATCATGGAGCCCCGCGCCCTGGCCAGGGAGGCGGACCGGTTCGTCTTGGCCATGCCTCAACGGTCCCCCGACCTGCTCGCTCCCGCGGCCGCCCCGCCACCCGACCGTCGCAGGAGAGCGAAGGATGACGCCAGACCTTCTGGCCAGCAGGGTAACGCTGCGGGCCATTGTTTCTACCACGCCACTTTTGGCGCCAAGGCCAAACGGTGCCGCTCACCCTGCACCTTCGGACCGACGGGAAACGGCGGGGCCGGCACTCAGTAGTGGCCCTGAGCGCTGGCGTCACCAACAGGCTGCTCTTCATACAAGACACCGCCTCTGGTCGCAGTTTCCTTTGTGACACAGGTGCCCAGTGGAGCATCATTCCGGCAGAGAGATCGGATGTGGCGAAGGAGGAGCGTGGTCCGCAGTTGGCAGGCGCGGACGGCACACCTATCTGCTCTTATGGCACTAGGGCGGTGGACGTGTGCTTCGGAGGGCAATGCTTTTCGTGGGATTTTGTCATAGCGGCTGTCACATTTCCCCTCCTTGGTGCGGATTTTCTGTGCGCCCACAACCTGTTGGTGGACGTGGGGAACAGGCGCCTGGTCAACTCACAGACTTTCGCTTCCTTCGCCTGTACGCAGGGGGAGGCGGTCTACAGCGGGTGGTCCAATACGCTCGCCGAAAGTGACCAGTACCTTCGGCTGCTCGCCGAATTCCCCGACCTTACCAAGCCCACCTTCTCCGCGCCCACGGTGAAACACGGAGTGGAGCACCACATCGAGACCGAGGGGCCTCCCCTCCACGCCAGGGCCAGGCGCCTCAACCCGGAGAAGCTGGCCATCGCCAGGGCGGAGTTTGCGCATATGGAGCAGGTGGGCATCGTTCGGCGCTCGAGCAGCCCCTGGGCGTCTCCCCTGCACATCGTCCCTAAGTCAGACGGCGGGTGGCGCCCATGTGGGGACTACCGCCGCCTCAACGACGCGTCCAAGCCTGACCGCTACCCGGTCCCACATGTCCAGGACTTTTCAGCGAACCTGGCAGGCAAACGCTTCTTCTCCAAAGTGGACCTGGTACGGGGGTACCATCAGGTGCCGGTGCACCCCGAGGACGTCCCTAAGACGGCCGTAATCACGCCATTTGGACTCTTCGAGTTTCTGCGGATGCCGTTCGGCCTGAAGAACGCGGCGCAGACCTTCCAACGCCTCATGCACTCGGTGCTCCGGGACCTACCATTCCTCTTCGTCTACTTGGATGACATCCTCGTCGCAAGCACCACGGAGGAGGAGCACCTGTCCCACCTCCGGGCCCTTTTCACACGGCTCAGCCAACATGGGCTGATTGTCAATCCGGCGAAGTGTGAGTTCGGACGGAACACCATCGACTTTCTCGGGCACCGGGTCTCCGCAGAGGGGGTGACCCCCCTCCCCTCGAAGGTGGAAGCTGTCGCTGCTTTCCCGCGCCCCAGCACAATCAGCGAGCTCAAGGGGTTCATCGGGATGGTAACCTTCTACTATCGCTTCCTCCACCACATCGCTCACATCCTGCGGCCTCTGTACGATGCCCAGAAGGGCAAGACTCTGAAGCAGCCGGTGGACTGGACGGCGGAGCGTGTCAAAGCCTTTCAGGACACCAAGGCGGCCCTGGCCCGCGCTGCCATGTTGGCCCACCCCTCGCCCTCGGCACCCACTGCTCTCACCACGGACGCCTCTGACTTTGCTGTGGGAGCGGTGTACGAACAGTGGGTTGGGGACGCCTGGCAGCCTCTTGCATTCTTCAGCCGCCAGCTGTCTCCCAGAGAGCAAAGGTACAGCACATTCGACAGGGAGCTCCTCGGGCTGTGGCTTGCTGTCAGACACTTCCGTTTTTTACTGGAGGGCCGCGAGTTTACGGCCTACGTGGACCACAAGCCACTCACGCACGCCATGTCCAAGGTGGCGGAGCCGTGGTCCGACCGCCAACAGCGCCAGCTCGCCTACATATCCGAGTTCACCACAGACATCCAGCACGTTGCTGGGAAGTCCAACCAGGTCGCGGATTGTCTCTCCAGGGCGGTGGTTGGTGCGGTCCAACTGGGTTTGGACTACGCGCGCATGGCTGCAGACCAGGCCGCCGACCCCGCCGTCCAGGCTCTCAAGTAGTCGGACACAGGACTGCGCCTAGAAGAGGTGGTTTTCGGTGACGCAGGGGCCACGCTCCTGTGCGACGTCTCCATGGGTCAGCCACGACCGGTGGTCCCCGCCAACTGGAGGCGCCCCGCCTTCGAGGCGATACACGGCTTGTCTCACCCTGGTAGGAAACCGTCCTCACGGCTGGTGTCAGAGAAATTCGTCTGGCATGGGCTCAAGAGGGATGTGAGGGCCTGGGTAGACACGTGCATCGCCTGCCAGCGCGCCAAGGTGCATCGCCACGTCAAGGCCCCCCTGGAGCAGTTCTCTGTGCCTGAGCGGAGGTTCGATCATGTAAACGTGGACCTGGTAGGGCCGCTGCCCCCCTCGCACGGATACACCTATCTCTTTACCATGGTGGACAGGACGACTCGCTGGCCGGAGGCAGTTCCGCTCTCCTCAACGACAGCCCCCGACCTGGCCCGGGCGTTCATCGCGGTGTGGGTCTCCCGCTACGGCACCCCTGCTGATCTCTCCTCTGACCGTGGCTCACAGTTTACTTCAGAGCTGTGGGCAGCGGTGGCGGAGAATCTGGGGGTCAAGCTCCACCGCACAACCGCCTATCACCCGCAGGCGAACGGGCTCTGTGAGCGTTTCCATCGATCCATGAAGGCCGCCCTTCGAGCCAGCCTCACGGACAGCGACTGGCTTGACAAGCTGCCGTGGGTCATGCTGGGGCTCAGGACAGCGCCTAAGGAGGACCTCCAGTCGTCGTCCGCTGAGCTGGTGTTTGGACAGCCGCTGCGGGTCCCCGGTGACTTCATTCCCAAGTCAACGGAGCCCTGGTCCGCCGCCGCTCAGCGCGCCTCCCTGCTGGACAGCGCCAGGACCTTCGTCCCGGTCCCGACTACGCAGCATGGTGTCCCTACTTCGAGGGTGCCCCCGGAGCTGCACTCAGCGAGGTTCGTTTTCATTCGTCATGATGGCCACAGGACTCCACTACGTCCTCCTTATGACGGGCCTTTCCGTGTCATCGAGGCCGGAGCCAAGAACTTCATGGTTGACATGGGGGGTAGGCCTGAGTGTGTGTCCGTTGATCGCCTCAAACCGGCCCACTTGGACCTTGAACTGCCCCTGGACTTGGCCCTGCCACCGCGCAGAGGCCGGCCTCCAGTCCTACCTCCCCTGCCGCGCCCTGGCCATTCCCCCCTCCGACCCCGACAACCCCCCGCGGCTCGCGAGCCCCCGGTCGTCACTGCCCCCCGTCCTTCCCTGCAGGAGGACGTGATGGGCGATGTCACACCTCCTCCCGCACCTCCTGACTTTACCTACGATCGTAGGGGCCGGGCCATACGCCCTCCTCGCCGTGAGGATTTCCAATATTGAGGTGAACACTGGGGGGGCTGGTGTAGTGACTACATTATGGGTTCATGTTCTCCTCTTACTGTTGGTTGTGTAGTGGGAGGGAACCAGTTCTGGCACTAGGGGCAGAGGGGAGGATTATTAACGTTGCAACTTCCTGTTTAGACACAACAGTTTTGGTAAGCTATTTTCTGGTCCTGTACTGAGAGTACAAGTTGTTATTTTGATTAAACAGTTATCATTACGTTGCCTACGTCTTTCCTTTTTCCTCCGGCACTACACCATCCATATAATACACTGACCCCATTTCTTTCTCGAGGTTCAAGGCTCTCTTGTCCGACCAGGTCATTTCTCAGGGCTTATGAGTTTCTGTACAGTCTTGTTGGTATTCCACATGTGTTCAGTAAATATTCAGCCATATGAGCTGAAGTAACATGGGGAGGGCTGTGTCTCAGGAGTCGCCGTCTAATGATCACAAGGTTGGCAGATCAGCGGTTCGAGCCCCAGCTGGCCACATGTCGAAGTGTCCTTGGGCAAGACACTCAACCCCAAAATTGCTCCCAGTGAGCGGGCCGGCCGGCGCCTTGCATGGCAGCTTGCCGCCATTGGTGTGTGAATGGGAATGTGTGTGTGAATGGGTGAATGAGAGGCTGTTGTAAAGCGCTTTGGAGCAGCTTTGGAGCAGCTTTGGAGCATGCTCAATGGAAAATATCTTGACAAAAGTTAGAAAAGGATCTTGAACCCGATCCAGAATGCCGTCACAACCTCACCACACGACTGAACTGATCTCAACATCTTCAGAGTGGTTGTCCACAAGAGGGGGGTATTTTCACATTCACTCTTCTATTAATGTAAACTCATGTCAGGACTGTGTCTGGTTTGTTTGGATAAGAAGGTAAGATCCCCCTGGTTCACAGCCCTGCAGAGAGGAAAGCCGTGTGCAGTACAGGACTATGATGCCATGGTGGCCTCTTCAGGAATGAGTCCCTCTGTTTGTTTGTTTGTTTGTTTGTAGTTTTTTGGAACCCCATTAGCTAACGCCATGACATTAGCTAGTCTTCCTGAGGTCTGACACAAAAATCATATTTGGACAATTGTCAACGTTATATACATACAGACAATTGTCAACATTATATACATACAGACACTTGTCAACATTGTATACATACAGACAGTTGTAAACATTATATACATACAGACAATTGTCAACATTATATACATACAGACAATTGTAAACATTGTATACATACAGACAAGTGTAAACATTGTATACATACAGACACTTGTCAACATTGTATACATACAGACAGTTGTAAACATTGTATACATACATACATCATAATAACAAAAGAAAGGAATACAAAAAAAGAAACAGATCAATAACAGTATCAGTAACAATAACTGAAATAACAGATCAGCAAACAAGATAAATCATCTACTGTTCATTCAAAGTTAATTGTATTAAGTGCTCTTTTATTGTTTTCTTGAAAGTGCATCTATAATTAGTTTAATTAACATGCTGTCATGGGCCAGAAGCCGATATGTCACAGCCAAATAAGAACAGATATATCATAGTTAGAACAGATATATCATAGTTTATGGGGTGGCTGTGTCTCAGGAGGTAGAGCCGCTGTCTAATGATCGCAAGGTTGGCAGATAGGCGGTTTGAGCCCCGGCTGGCCACATGTCGAAGTGTCCTTGGGCAAGACACTGAACCCCATAATTGCTCCCAGTGAGCGGCCCAGCGCCTTGCATGGCAGCTTACCACCATTGGTGTGTGAATGTGTGTGTGAATGGGTGAATGAGAGGCCGTTGTAAAGTGCTTTGGAGCAGCTTTGGAGCAGCAAAAAAGGCGCTATATAAGTGCAGTCCATTTACCATTTATCATGGATCAATTGACCGTTTTTTGGGAACACTCTACAGTTGTAAAATACAGGTATGCCGGGTCACACACAACTACCCCCTTGTGGTCAAGGAGCAGGAGATTGAGCTTATATTGATGTTAGTAACTACAAGTACTTGGAAACCGTTGACCTTTGAGGAAAACTTGGTTTCCATTTGTAAGAAGGCACAGCAACATCTATCGTTTAAAGATTTATTACAATTGAACGTTAGCTGAACTGATGACAAGGCTTACATAACCTTCTTAGAAAGTAGAAAGTACATTTAATCTTTGTAGATTTGTTCTATGTTAGTCAGGCTGGCCAGAGTCGTCAAGGTGTCTAACAAGGTCATCAGAAGGCAGCAGGAACTGTTGCCCTAGTGACGAGGAAGAGGAAGAGGTGAGGAAGGCTCTTCACTGACCTAACCCTAACCCTGCCCTCAGGTTGTCATTTTAGACTTCCAAGCTCAAGCCCCCCAAAGCCATAGCCCTCCTCAATAACTCCTGATCATCGCACCTTGCACCTTACATGTTTTTGCACTAAGTTGTACAGTATATTTCTTCACTCGTATTGGTACTGTTTATACTGTGTGTCTTGAGTATTGTTGTGTTGTCGTCTTGTTGTTGTATGTACTGTAGCTTGTTCAGCATGGAGAACACCAAGTCATGTTCCTAGTGCACTGCACATGGCCAATAAAGTTGAATTGAATTGAAGTTCAAGCGCAACAGAACTGAACACTCCTTCATACCGAATGCCATCAACATTGTGAGACTCGGGTATTCCTTCTTATTCTTCATTTATACAACGCACTTCAGCACCTTTTCCCCTTGTTTCCTTAGACAACAATCTGCTAACCTGCTGTTGAGTTGTGGTGAACACGTTGTAATGGTGGAGGAAACACCCCAGGGTGTGAAAACACCCTCCCCTATAAGCAGTACTCAAGTTGTAAAAGAAAATCAGGGGGGATGGTGGATTTTATCATATGGGGACAATTTTAGCATCCCCACAGCGTCAGTGACTTCAGTGTCAGTGACTTGGTGGTAAAAAATGTCATTGCATGTGTGCGTGCCCCCCCCCTCCTCGTCCACAGTATTTTACTCAATATGCGCAAAACAAAATGTTGAAATAGCAGTAATACCCCGTTCATTGATAAAATTACATAAGGGATGGAAAGGGGGATGGCAGTTTTAGAAGGGGGATGATTTTGACTGTTTTTATTTCAGGGGGGGATGCCATCCCCCCTCATCCCCCCTCAACTCGAGTGCTGCCTACATCTCCTGATGCTAGCAAGCTACTCTGCTAGGAGCGTAGAAGTGCCTACAAAGTTTGTGTCAGCAAAATCCCTAATATATATATATATATGTTACGGTACATGTGGGAAAGCGGTTCATGTCGGCATTTCCGGGGACATGGCAGCATAAAACGTTGACTTGGTACATGCTGGCATGTCTAACCCTAACCCTAACCCTACCCCTAACCCTACCCCTAGCACCCTAGCACCTAACCCTAACCCTAGTTTTCCCACATGTACCGTATTCCCACATGTACCGTAACATATAGATATTGTATATAATATAATCACTCCTAGCTATCTAGCCAGCTAACCACTGCATCTGGTAGCCCAGCAATAAGAATCAAGTCTTTTTCATGGGTGAAGTGTGAACAATCAATGATTTATATCCCTGAAAGGGATTTAGACTTCCTATTTCTTGTTGAAACCTGGCTGCTCACCTTGGCCGGTGCAGCTGTCCGTGTAGAGACCTGCCCCCCGAATTACTTATTTATTCTGCTCCGTTAGGCAGGGTAAACGAGGGTAAACGAGGGAGTGGAATTGGCCTCCTAAACTATATATGGGCAGGTTTTATCGACCATCTTTCGGAAACGTATGTCCTATGTTATATCTGCTGTGTGTGTGTGTGTGTGTGTGTGTGTGCCCTTTCACAGATTCACAGTGTGTCTGTCCTGAGACTGCTGTGGTGGTGGTGGTGGAGGTGGTGGTGGTGGTGGAGGTGGTGGAGGTGGTGGTGGTGGTGGTGGTGGTGGTGGAGGTGGTGGTGGAGGTGGTGGTGGTGGTGGTGGTGGAGGTGGTGGTGGTGGTGGAGGTGGTGGTGGTGGTGGTGGTGGTGGAGGTGGAGGTGGTGGTGGTGGAGGTGGTAGTGGTGGTGGTGGTGGTGGAGGTGGTGGTGGTGGTGGTGGAGGTGGTGGTGGTGGAGGTGGTGGAGGTGATGGTGGTGGTGGTGGTGGTGGTGGTGGTGGTGGAGGTGGTGGAGGTGGTGGAGGTGATGGTGGTGGTGGAGGTGGTGGTGGTGGTGGTGGTTGTAGCACCCCTCTGTACAGTCAGTGGCCCTGCTCTCCTTCTATCATTATCACCAGTATTATTAAGCACGTTTGTATTACTTTTTTAACATAAAGCAAAAACCTTTCTAAAGCATAGATGTGTTCCGCGATCCCCTTTTCAGGCTCTCTTATTTGGCAGCATGTTTTCTAGTCATTCAATAAAAGTCTTGATTCTTATAATAATAATAATAATAATAATAATAATAATAATAACTTTTTATTTGTATAGAGCTTTTCCTGCAAACATTGCAGCTCAAAGTGCTCCAATCATTATATAATCTTAATGTAATTATTAAGTCATTTAAAGGCAATATTAAAAAGATGGGTTTTTAGTCTTGACTTGAACATAATATTATGTGCTGAGGTTGCATCCCTAATGTAAACTGGTAGTGCATTCCACAACCTGGGTGCATAAAATGAGAATGCAGCCTCACCAAATCTCTTCTTTTGTACATGTGGTACACAGAGAAAACCAGCGTCAGAAGACCTGAGAGCTCTATTGGGCTGATATGCTAGAAAAAGGTCTGAACATATTCTGGTGCTGTGCCAGTGAGAGCTTTATAAACAAGCAGAAGGATCTTGAAATCTATTCTGAACTTAACAGGAAGCCAGTGTAGAGTTTCTAAACGAATTGGTTTCATGTCTCTGCTCTCTCGTCTACCAACCTGAGTGTTTAGTTTAGACCCGAGATTCTTCCCTTGTGTAACAAAAAGGTGGCGTTGTCCTGCAGTGTATTCAATAACTCATTAGCCGCAGCCATCCGGGGCCTGAGTGCCTTATGCCACAAACCCAGACAGCCCTGACCGCCTGTTCGGCCTCCGTAAATCAGTTTATTATTTAGTTAGTGTATCTAGCGCATTTTTCCCAAGATGTGACTCAATGCACTTCACATGATGACAGAACACGCAAGCAGGCAAAGGTAACAAACCTGTAAACCTGTAAACCTGTAAGCCTGTACATCTGTAAACCTGTACACCTGTAAACCTGTAAACCTGTACACCTGTAAACCTGTAAACCTGTACACCTGTACACCTGTAAACATGTAAACCTGTAAACCTGTACACCTGTAAACCTGTACACCTGTAAACCTGTACACCTGTAAACCTGTACACCTGTACACCTGTAAACATGTAAACCTGTAAACCTGTACACTGTGCATCCATGAAAACTCCCTTGCAGCCCTCTACTCATAGAGCGACTACTACCAGTTTGCCTACCAGCGCACAGCAGCGGCCCCCAAACCCCCCCCCCCCCCCCAGCCGCCCCACACACCCGACCCGCCCCACCACCAGCACACCCCCCACCACCAGCACACAACCAATCAGTGGATTAGTGACATCTTTTTAAAGCTTGATGAGGATGAAAACAGATACATTTTAATTGGACCGAAATCAAAGAGAGACACAACGCTTTTTCAGTAAGCTGGGGAGCCTGACTCACCAGACCACATCACAAGTTAAAAGTCTAGGTGTCATTTTAGATTCAGATTTATGTTTTTAAACCTCATATTAGTCAATTGACCCAGACAGACTTTCTTCCACCGGAGACACATTGCCGTTTACAATAACAGGACGCTGGGAAAGTGATTCATGCTTTTAATCACTAGTAGACTAAACTACTCGTGAGCTTAGAATTATAAGGTTCTATCTCCGTTAAGGGTAGTTCAGAGATATTGAGCGTCAAAGTTTTTACAATCCATTATGTTTTGTGAGATGGAACCTTTGTATTTTATGAATTACTAACTCAAAAATGTAAATGTTTTAAAAATAACACCACACAGGCATTAATAAACACCTAATGGATCAGATTATGTAAAAAACTCAATTTTGACAAAAATTTAGATAGAACCTTAAAATTCTAACGTCACGAACTGCAATTAGGGTTGTCCCGATCCCATTTTTTCACTACCGATACCGATACTTGGGCTTCAGGTATCTGCGATACCGATATCAATCCGATATTTGTATTTATTGTTTTACTCCTGAATAATAACAAATACTTCCCCAGTATATAGTCCACAACAACAGTTGGCTATTAAAGACTGCCAGCCTTTATTCAAGCAACAAAAACAGTACTCTGCAGTACTCAGTGACCAACTGGTTTAAAGTTAAAACTATTTAAACTTCAGCATTCAGCATTGTAGAAAAAAAGAGTTAGTTGTCTGATCTCCAGTTTTAGTGCCTTCATGTTTTTATTCTATTTATCTTCTCTTACAAATGGCAAATCAATTATAGCACCCTTTTTAAAAGTGTAGCCTAGAGACAGGCAACTTGAAGTTTTAAAGTACCACTCGATATAATATACAACATTTTAACGATCACTAAATACTTATAATCTGTGGGTCGGATTCACTGTTGCCAGAGGCTACCGGTAAGTGATACCTGGTTTGTAAACATACTTTCGTTTTAGAACGAAACGTTAGCCGCTAGCTGTTAGCAGCGTTTTTAGCAGTCACCATTCTTGAGCAAAACATTGATACAAACAAACATTCAAATACTCGAGTTGTGTCGTCTTGAATTTTTTTCCGATTTCAATGTATGACGCATCATTTGAAAGCTTACCATCTGTAGTTTCAGACTATGTAAACAACCAAAAAATTATGTAAGCAAATGGTTTATGATTTCACCAGCTAGCATCATGACATTGTCAGACTCATTACACACAGGTAGCTACTAGCCAACTCTCATGCCCGTGACCACTGACTACTACTGTTGTCATCACGTGAGTGACACGCCGGATCGCGAGCCCCAGATCGCTGCCTATTTTTTTTCTGGTGCGATCTGCGATCCAGCATTCAGGACCAATATCGCGGCGATATGCGATATCAATATCGGATCGGGACATCCCTAACTGCAATGCACTTTGTACTGGTTTCCTAAAAAACGTCTATGAAGAATTTGGAACTGAACAGAATTCTGCTGCTAGACTTTGAACTAAGACCAAGAAGAGAGAAGACAGGGCCAAGAAGAGAGAGCACATCACTCCTGTTTTAACGCTACATTTTTTTACATTAAAATGTTTGGCATTTAGCAGACGCCTTAAATCAAAGCGACTTACAATCGATACATTTGACTAAGCAAGTGAATCATCAATCCACCAGTCGTAGCAGGAAGAGTAATCTAGCTCAGGCCAGGGGCCATTGGCAGTCGTCGTGATAGAAGAAGAAAGAAAGAAAGAAAGAATGTTTTTAATTAATAGACACTAATAGACACTGGAGCAAGGGGGCAGTAGAAGTCTTGAGGGACATAGTATAGGGGAAAAGCAGGTGTCTTAGTGCAGTACCCTAACCCTAACTCAGACCAGGAAGAGAGGCAACATCACTCCTGTTTCAGCTGAACTGCACTAGCTTCCTGTTTCTTCTAGAATGTAGCTTAATTAAGCAATATCACACAGCTGTGATTGGGTCGTAGGTATGAGGCCGCAGGCCAAGTAAAGAAGACAATCACAGCCGTGCTGATATTCAGTATAACAGCACAACCTCGAGTGTGATATTGCTTTTATACAACAGTTCTACAGCGCAATTTATTAGTTAACAGAAATAAGCCATAACAGATTATGATTTGTTTGTTTATTTAATCATTTATTTTGGCTCCGTCAATGAAAAACATGTCCGCAACTGGACTGTTGCCTAGTAACGTGAACACAAACATCTGCAGGCTAGCTACTTTGTATTAACGGTCATTTCGGAGTGATACATATAGTTAAAAGTCCCAGTGATGTTATACTGTATATCAGCACTCATGGAATGACTCTTGTCCAATCAAATTACTTGGTTGGAACTAACTGTTGTATAAAATGTTGTATTATCTGTCTTATCTATTTCTTGGCTGCAGTGGGGTGTAAGGCCCAAAACACATTTCTCAGTCATGGGACAATAAAGTGACTTTTGACTTTGAACTCCACAAGCAATGCGGGGAGGCTGCTGTTATGTATCATAGCACCAACATTGTAAAACACCCTGCCCATGTATATAAAACAGACAAAAACAGCTTTAAACCTAACCCTAACCCTAACCTTTACTGGAAGAAGGCCTTTAGCTAACCCATTTCTAGCCTGTGTTTTACCTCCCCTAAACACATCTTTATTTTATATATTTGATTACATTTATTCATACTGGTTTGTTGTTGTCATCTCTGCTGTTGTATTTACGTATTCGTTCTTGCCCTGTTTATTTGTTCTCGTTTTAATGTTTCAAATGTAAAGCTGTCTGAGCTGAATTTTAGGTGCAAAAGGTGCCATACAAATAAAATATATTATTATTAATTAATTAATTATTAATTAATTAATAATAATAATAATAAATAATAATAATAGTCTATCAATTGTCAAAAGCAATTGTTGATGCATGCCTCCCCCCCCCCACACACACACAACCCCCCCCCCCCCCCCCCCACACACACACACACACACACACAAACACTTGAAATGCTTTATTTATATCCACATAAACACAAAGTGCATTAAGGACATAAACACTATCAGTGCAATCAGTTCATTGGGAGTCATTCATTATTTACGTTCGTGACTGTACAGCAACCATGGTACACACACACACACACACACACACACACACACACACACACACACATACACACACACACACACACACACTACACACACACACACACACACACACACACACACACACACTACATTTCTCACTACATCTCTCTCTCTCTCTCTCTCTCTCTCTCTCTATATATATATATATATATATATATATATATATATATATAGATAGTTAGCCGTATCCAATAGCAACTACACTTTGACGTCACACGTAGGCAGCGAGACACAAGGACAATGAGCAAGCGAAAATACAATACAAAGTACAATAAGCATTCTTTAGGTGGTGGTAGATTCTCTATTCGGACATTATAGTCGCTATATGTGGGACTGTCGGTCCGATATTGTAAAAAAATCAAATAAAAAATGTATGTTTACGGAAGTACATGTCTCAAGTATTATCTCGGCGGTTAGTCGAGTGAAAGAAAAACAACATACAGATGATAATTCACACAATATAATACCACGAAAGCGTACGGCACTAAACAATAACATTTATTTGGGCAGCATCATACTCAAACTCTGGCAGAAGGGCAGGGTCCGGCCAGGTTCACAGTCACAGGCTGTCAGTGCATCATACAGGTACATAATTCACCATGGTTAGGCTATATATAGCTGTTTCTTTTTCTATTCTACTATTCTATTCTACTTCTGCTGTCTGCGTCTCCCTGGGTATTCCTAGACCAGATGGCAAACAGTAAAGAAATGCCACAATATACCAGGACTTAAGAAACGAGATGTCCAACAAAGGATTTGACAAAACCCTGGCCAATTTTACGCAACAAGTAGACTCTGATGCAGCGGAGACAGGGTTGCCAAATGGGTTTTTGGTGGATTTAGAAGTTTTTAGATTGGTTAGGTTGGAAATTCTCAATCCCATCTGGCAACCCTTAGCGGAGAGTCTACAGCTTGTATG
The DNA here is from genome assembly GCF_963989245.1 of Nansenia antarctica. Classification (NCBI taxonomy): domain Eukaryota; kingdom Metazoa; phylum Chordata; class Actinopteri; order Argentiniformes; family Microstomatidae; genus Nansenia; species Nansenia antarctica. The sequence continues at coordinate 86,718,955 of NC_137674.1, forward strand.
TTTACAGATATCGCGCTGCTGTGCACACCACACTTTGTTAAAAGAAATAAAGCTTGTACTTTTCTACTTATAATACATTCTACTGATGTAGTCTACCATTTGGTTTTAGTTATTGCTCTCACTTGTTTGTACCTTTTGCTAAGTCAAGCATTTAGAATGTAGAGTGCATATTGCGAAATTTCGCAACGTCAATAACGCATCGGCCTCTAAAAAACGCACGTTTATTTTTTTTATTTTTTATTTTACCTCCGTTGCGAAAGGGCCCCCGCCGCCACCTTGCGGGGGGGCTTCGGGATTTTGCGGTACGCCACTGCCTGTATATAACCAGGGGTGCACATAACTTTTTGGGGCCAGTGCTCAGAGGAGCACCTAGGGATGCTGCTTGGTGCTCCCCGAGCTCGCGAGTCACGACCCGTCCCACAGGATGGATAAAAAAGGGATACATGGATAACTTATATTAGCAAAACGACATTTATTCATAAATAAAGATGAACGAACAAATGATTGTGTGCAAAACAAAAGAAACAAATGCAAAATCAAATGACTGCTCTTTAAGCATGAAAGTCTGTCAGACTCCTTTAAACACAATGAAATCAACTGACATCTCTTTAAGCACTAACTGAATGTCTGTTCTGTAAACACTGAAATCAACTTTTCAACAAAAAGTTACAGCCTAAGCATTTATTTATGCTACAAGCTTAATCATAATCATCACTGCTCTCTTGACTGCTGTAAGTTATCACTGTCCTCAATTTCAACCATGGTAGAGGATGTTGTAGGCTATCACTTTAAATAGCTCATTATTTTGATTGTGCAACAAAGTCTTTTTTTTTTCCTAATAGAATTCCCAACCATATTCCCTGGGTCAGGGGTCTAGGTGCGACAATGAAGCTGTAAAACAAACGTCTGAACGTTTGAAAGCTTCAGAGAAAAGAAACGTGAAGTCCCTTGGTGTTGTTTTTCCTTTTAGCGACGAGTCGTTCGGGACTGAATTTTCACGTGTCGGCGTGATAACCGTGATAACCGTGCGATACGCGATACGCGGAATGAAAGTACAAGTTACGATACTTTCCGAATGTTTTCGTGAGGGGAGTCGCCGTGGTCGTTGTGATGGCGTTACGGGGCTTGCAGTGATGCAGCAGTCAGCAGTCAGCAGGTGGATTTTGAGGAAGTAAATTCCTCTCCCAGCGCTTGCAGCTGTTGGTGCGCAAGAGCGCGTTCATGCCGCTGATCTTCCGCTCAGCATGCATTTTGGCGACGCATGCGCACTGGCGCACCAGTTATGTGCACCCCTGTATATAACCATATTACAACATTAAACAAAGATCTTGCAGAGCAATATTGAATCTGTGCGTTCACTTTTTTAAGCGGTGTGTTTCAACGTTTCGGAAACAACTTGTGTCCAGGGTTCGAGTTATAAGCTGAGCTTTGTGGGGGTCTCCAAAATAACAGTGCGAAATGTTCTCATGCACGCGCGCGAATCATGCCCACACAGCGATGGGACTTACACGTTTTAATTAGCCATAGCATAGGCTACTCATTTCACCACATCAACAGCACCACATGAAACAACAGCTATAAGCGATAGTTACGGGTATCTCGGGCAATTTTTTTTTGGGGTTTTGCTATACAGTCCATTAACTTTCCCTGTTAGCACGACACATTGTCCACATCTCCATTTCCAGTGACATCGCACCTGACTTAAATAATCATGTATGCTAGTCCATGAATTGTGCTTTCATCGAATGTTATGCTACTACGGGAATCAAGTGATTTGACATTAGAAATTAATTTGTTTCATCTCTTGTGCAATGTGCTCTACAATCTGGGCACATGAATGATCGGATCGGTGAGCAGGGGCCAACTGTCGCGCCATTCATCTCATTAAGTTTCATAATTGGATTCAGTTTTGTATAAGGCATCCTTTCTTTAGCGACAGTATAGGCTGCCCTGAACGAACTAGCTGTCTCCTTATACATACTGGA
>NC_137674.1:86723439-86730939 GCF_963989245.1 Nansenia antarctica
CTGCTTGTGTCAACTCATCACACACACCAGCAACTCATCACACACTGGTCTACTCTACACCACCGGAGGTTTCGGAAGGGAAACTTTCTACTTCAGCTTCTGGCTTTGCGTGACAGTCCAGGGCTGCGTTCCTAACGTCCCTCCGAGAGCGCCGGAGCGCACACTGGCTCCGACGTCTTAAAGCGACCCAGTCATCTGATTGGACCAGAGGCGTTCCGTGAGTGCTGATCAGATTTCCAGATACGAATTTACGAACGCAGCCCCAGTCTCCAAGCCCCTCCTCGTCCAAAGCGTCATCCCCAGATCTCCGCTCGGCTCGGTCAGACACACTGTGCTGGTTCAGTCCTGGTCGGGTGCGTGTGTGTGGAGGAGTGCGCATAGCGGGGATTTCATAGGGAGGTTACATTGCTGCGTATTTGATGAAAAAGGATCCCCGATCGTCGCCAGCCAGAGAACCTCAGCCTGATCTGTTAGTACATCTACGGATGAAAGACCCCTGGTCCCGGAGTAACATCTCACCGCCAGGAGGCTCCTTCGCCCCTAACCCTTCCACGGGAGAAGAACAGACGGAACTTCGGGCTTCATTGTTTCGTTCAGAAGAAGAAAAGTAAGACCAACAGAAAACAGAAGATCGTCCCAGAAGTCAGGATAGGATACACCATGTTACCTAGTAGTAACAACATCTAATAGCATTTGGAGGAACGCGTCAGTGAGAAACTATCCAGGTTGTGTTTGTCGTGATCTGGTCTCACTGGAGCATCGGTACCTCTCCCGCCCTCTGGATGAAACACAGGACTAAGGACTACTGTATGGAGGAATCTGCCAAACTGGAATAACATACCACACTTTGAACCCTCTCACTCTCTCTCTATCTCTCTCTCTCTCGCTGATATTAGATCCACTCTTCTTAACCCCACATTAACCCATTCTTGTTCCAATACAAACTCTCGCGTTTACGCATTTGTGCGTAAATTCCAAACTCTTGCTGCTCGTTCTAGGAGAACGTCCGTCACCTGGTTCTCGCAGCTCAAAGCATCGTAACGTTTGGAAATATACTTCAGGTTTGAAAAGTGCCTGCCTGCTGCTATCCACATTGTCTCCAGGTTACTGCAGACAGACTGAGGCGTCGTTCGTAACCAGCGGACTGGTATTTTGCGCACAAATCGGCACATTTGATTGCATGCCTGGTCCCGGTCCTCCGGAGTGAACATATCCCTAAACATCTCCCATCCTACATCAGTGCATCGGAGAAGGTCCGGGTGGCAGAAGGTCCATGGCGATGTCTGCGGGTGTCTGGTTACTACTGCTGGCTGTCAACATACCAGGTAAGAGGCAGTGGAGATAATCCATTATTAGTTTTTAATTATGATTATTATTGTTATTAGTTATCCATGTCTGTGTTCAATATTGAAGGATGGGTTTAAAATGTAAAACAACACTACAGAATATCCCTCCTGGCACTGACTGTTTGGGTTTTATAATCAGTTTAATCAGGACAAGTTTCCCCACTTTTGAACACTAGTATAAGTGAACGCAGAGCCATGGAATTAATCGGATCCGTCACTAATGCAATTGGTTATAAAATAATTTAATATCTGCGGTGACATGAGCATCACTGCAGCCAGATGGCGATGAGACAGAGGTTCCTAACCCAGGTGATCCATACCGCCGACACAAGGCAAGCTGCCAACGTGATGTCTTCTCTGTTAATGGTGTCCGTGGTGAATCTGGTAGCCTATGTTAGACAAGCATGTTTGATGATGACAACCCTCAGCTGAGAGCTTCAACAGGCTTGGATATCCAGGGTGATCCAGTCAGTCAGTGTACCTACACTCTTACAAAACAGTCACCTGCATTATGATGATACTCTGTACTCGGTGGTTAATGCTGACTTTATAGTAAACTGTAGTAGTAGTAGTAGTAGTAAACTCATAAGACAAAGAATGTCCCCATGTGTTACAATACAGCAGGCTGTACTACGCAGCCTGCCATGCAATACAGCCATTAGCTTATGCACACAGTCTTGTTTGACTTGTCTAGTTGTCTCACCTCTTGTGGAGTAAAGTAGCCGTTAGTAAAACGTGATCTACCCGCTTCTGTCATACAAACATTGAGGGGAAATCCACAGAAAAAAACGAGATGCTAATTACAAATATAGGCTACACCTATGCGTGGTTATTGTAGGTCGTTGTATCATATTGAGATACAGATATAGAGGGATCTCTGTAGGAGAACGTTTAAAAAATAAAATAAAAATAAAAATACACTTTTAGTTACGTTATATCTTGAGTGTTTACTGTTTATCCAGTAAATTGTCAGCATGATACGGTGTGTGCGCCTCTAAGGAGAAGGCCTCATCGAAAACAATTACCGGTATCATGCTCCTCATCTCCTATGGCGAGAACATCGGACCTGTCATACTAAACATATCGAGTTGATCAATACTGTGACAGCAACTCCATGTAATGTGTTTTGTTCTTGTTAACAGTTAATTGACGGACAAGTCAGGCTGTAGAAACAGGGCTAGGGCGTTGCGATACGAGGCTTTGACACAAGGCTCTTCAACACAACGCTATTTAAACTAGTTCTTCATACTCTTATCAAGTATGTCTGCATATTAAGACCCATACCACAGGGACACACATGGATAGACCCGTCCAAATGGGATACATTCTCACAGGCTGTATATTTAGGAGAACATTGGTTGCAGGATCCATAAACTTGTGTGGATATTCAGCTGCGAGTGCTGCACCCACAACTCAACACCTGTTTTCCTCATTGTGATACCAGAGCCATATTTTCACCAGAAATAATGGCTGAAAGGTCATGTATCATACTTAAACTGTGTGGTGGAAACCTGTTACTGAACTGATTATGGCTAGGTAATGCTTCAGCTTTGAATTATCCTACTTCTAAACGTGTAGTTACTGGTTGATAGACATAGAAATAAAAGCATAAAAGCACAGACTAATTAATTGTTTTTTTATAGGGTATGCAATCCATCAACCTATACAAATTTGCAAGCTTAATTGTGTATTCAACTACACTTACTACCAAGTGATTGGGCCTATGTGTCAAATCTGCTATTTTTTGTGTGATTATAATTAACTTATTTCACATTAACTGGCACCAAGCTGGGTATGTCAAGGTGAATAGCATTGCAGTAAAATCATGCGTGTGTGCACCTCGGTAAAGCTAATCCTTTCTGTGCATGTGGCTCGGAGTCAAGACTTGGGGGCCATTATGCAAAGGGATTCAGCTCCAGTGCTGAATGTATGTATGGTTTGAAATATTCATTTGGCAGTGGAGGGAAGATGGAATCAGGTCAAAGGTGGATACATTTATTTGGTTGATGCCTCACAGGTTCTTGCATCACTACATCTTAACGTATAATAGTTGTGCATTTCTGGCCGGTTTCATGTACTTTAAATAAATGAATAAATAGAGAGAGGGAGGGAGGGATGAAGAGGGTTATATGACCAGAAGATGAAGAATGCAGAAGTAGCAGGGTCGTAAGATGTTTGACCTTCCTTCCTTATGTCTTGTGACACATTGAAGACTTTGATCAAGAGTTCCTGTCTGATTCACAGTGAGATGATCCGTTTGCTTGTGGGGAAGATCAGGATTAACTGGTTCTCTGGGGATTCATGTTGGAGATCTTTTGAAGCCGTGCAATCAAGGGAAGGGAACATTTCTCCAAATCTGTAGACACCAAGACAGGTCTTAAAAAAGTGTTTTTGTAGGTAATGTAGGAGTTGTTGTTGTTTTATCTGTAGTCTAATTCATCACTCGGCTATAGGCCTAAATGATTGTTTTCTGTTGTCTATGTCATAGCTTGTGTATTTGTGTTGTGTAATTATGTGTGTTTTAACTGGAATAGTTGTTTTAAATTGTTTTAAATTGTTGCTTACCTACTGTAAAGCACTTTGACGTAAAGCGCTATACAAATACATTTATTATTATTGTTTAATATTAGAACAGGAGATGTGTAGAGTCATAGTTGCTTTGACACCACATGTTGAGCTACCAAAGGGTGCTTTGTTTGTTTGTTCACTTGGGTCATATTGGATGAAGTGTACAAGTCTGCAAAAGAGCCTGCAAACCTTTTGTTAATGATGTGTCCCTTCTTTTGACATGCAAATAGCCATGATTCAGTCATTCACTCCGAGGTTAAAGGGTGTTGCTATAAACGCCATGTGCCTTTGATGCCCCAAGTGATTTGCTAGATCCACCCTGCTTTGGTTGGCCAAACACACATAGAACATAGTGGGAACTGGATCTAACTAATGCAAGCAAACACAACCCCCAGTTTACAATATAAACCGTCTGTGACATTGTTGTATATGGACTAGAACACACCGTGACGTATGAAAGACAGTACTTCCGAAATGCAGGATAGGAAAATGAAAAAGTTGGACGTCGTATTAAGAAGTACAATTTAGACAATGAAGTTCATCTCACAGATTAACCACGCAGTTGTTTTTAGAAGAAAAAAAAATTATATTGCATGTCGCTGTATTACTTTAATTGTTTCTATATGTGCCATTGTTATTTGTATTTCTTAACCGACTGTGTGGGAATAAGGGAATTATAATCATTGTCCTCCCAGCCTCCCACCAACCAGCACAGCGAGGGTGGCTCTGAACCCTGCGTGTAAAAAGCCTTTTGTCTGTCTTTATTATTCCATCAGGTTGAGCTGCTGTTTTGTGTGGATGTTTCTGTGTCACTTGTTGTTGTTCAGTTGATCCTTGACACGTAGAAAGGAACATTATACCACCTGCCAGCGTATCACCATCTTGTCTTAATGAACATCCGGACTGATGCAAACATCAAGACAATTGTATTATACAATCTAATACATTTTGTTCTTATCTTTTGTGAAGGAAATGTATTCTCTTTTTACCATTCCAGGTGTTCTATACTTGTGTATTAACACTGGTTCAGGTATTCTGTATGTGTGTATTAGGCTAACACTGGCATGACTCTTTCACAATGTGAATTACAGGCAAGTGGTAGGGTTGGGCATTATCACATCCTTAAACCGTCCCCAAAGTCTACCACGGTACGCAGTATTACCACAGGATTAAACATCACATCGTACGGCTTTGAGGGAGCTGCCAGTTTCAAATGATGGATTTGTGACAGCATCTGGTGAGGTGGGCCGAGGCGGCAAGGTAGTAGCTATTATTTATTTATGTTTACAGATCATTGAAGAAGACATGGTTATTTATTTGAATGTCGGTACACCTCAGTTCAGCTAGCAGATGCCCTAACTACTACCGCTGTCACTCCCTGGCAGGATGTGGTCTGTACGGGAGTCTGTTGAGACATCAATGTATCATTCAGATAGTCAACATATGACCTCCTTCCTCCCTCCCTCCTTTTTTTCTCTCCTTTTTTAAGAACAATTCCCATGCCGACATGCCAGCCGTAGGATCTCAGCCTTAGGAGATGTCACTTTACAAAATACTTTATCCTTGATATGGATTTTTCAACTAGAAAAATCACTTTGTCGTTGCAATACCGATTATGAGTACTGAACTCTGAGTGTAAGTTAACCCTTTTCCAGCTTGAGCATGGTGTCGACTCTATAGAGGGACAAGAATGATGAATGAATGAATGAATGAATGAATAATTGAAGACCACATTTCATAACTTTGCATAAGAACTGGCTATACTGCTCTGATAAATTTGCTTGTATACAACGTTTATTTTTTTAAACATTTTTAGAGAACGGCTTATGACATCTGGCCACAGGGACAACAGTTGAAAAGTAGCCATTTGGCTAACACTGACTCATTTACCAACTGGTTTATTAATGTGTACTGTCCCTGGTCAACAAATACATACATACATACATACATACATACATACATAAATAAATAAATAATAATAAGAAGTATACAATTCTGGGTGTCACAGTGTGAGATGTTGACATTGTGATAACCTTCAGGCTGCTACCCTCCCACCCTAACATACCACATGTTGCATTTTAAAGAGCGACATATTGAATATAACTTATTGACAGGAGTGTTTCAGCCCACAGTCACATGTGCAGGTCATTACAGATGCACTGCCTGCCTGCAGAGTTGATGGGGAGCAGAAAGATCCTATTTTTGCAAAAAAACTTGTTTGCCAGGGAAATATTGATTCATAAAGCCGCCAGACACACACCCACACACACTCCCACCCACCCACCCCCACACACACACTCCCACCCACCCACCACACACACACACACACACACACACACACACACACACACACACACACACACACACACACACACACACACACACACACACACACACACACACACACACACACACACACTCCCACCCAGACACACACACACACACACACACACACACACACACACACAGATTGTGTGTTTCATCCATTTTCCGCATCATTCCACATTGACTGGTCACTTTCAGTATAGTTATCAACATCTCTGGCCTTTAAGGAGCAGCAATGTTTAAATCCTATGGTGCTGTGCTGTGGTGATGATTAAAACAAGTAAACATCAATATATTGTATTTCCAGGACATAAATAGTGAGGCGATGTTAGGCTACTAAGAGGATGGATATGCCACGCCCTCAAAATGCTGTTTTCCACTGTTGGAAACAGTTACGAGAGACACTCGGGAGCAAACCTCGTCTCTCTCTGTGTGTTAAACTGCGTGGCTTTGATGTCAGCTAGTTAATCCGTAGTCCAAACAGTGAACAGGTTTTTCTGTGCAAATTTAATTAAAGCTGTCTGTCGGCGTTCTGCAAATGACCAGTCATCATTAACAAAAGAGTTGCTTATGAATTCTCCCCCGATGACTTCATCAACAACACATTTTTTTTTTTTCACAGAGAATTCGTGAGCTTTTAATTTTAGAATTATCAGGTTCTATCTCCGTTTAGGGCAGTTCAGAGATATCGAGCGTCAAAGTTTTTACATTCCATTATGTTTTGTGAGATGGAACCTTTGTATTTTATGAATTACTAAATAACACCACAGAGGCATTAATAAACACCTAATGGATCAGATTATGTAAAAAACTCAATTTTGACAAAAATGGAGATAGAACCTTATAATTCTAACGTCACGAATTTCAGTTTCCTGGTGTACATTTTAAATTGCGCCACACTATGTTTTTTAAAGCATCTTTTCTGACGTTTCCTCTATGCACATCTAGTACACTCAGAGGCCTCTGCATGAAAGCTGTGTATCGTATGAATAAAACAGCACCAAGGGCACTGAACCTAAATAATGGAAAGGTTATGACAGAATGTAGTATTCCCTGCTCACGGATGACTGGTCCTGACCCTAACCTAGGTATTAACCCTAACCCTAACCTAGGTATTAACCCTCACCCTAACCTAGGTATTAACCAGTGAATTTGGTTCCCTTCTATTGTTGGAAGTCTGTAGTTTATGTCATATTACTGAGGATGAAATCAGTCGTTTAGGCCTTTAAAAGATGTCCTGAAACAGCCTCAGCATGTAGAT
>NC_137674.1:86738439-86755939 GCF_963989245.1 Nansenia antarctica
TCTCTGGACTGCAGCTGCTCCCGCGTTAGCATTAGCATCCATTTTTTCTTCTCCCTTCTCACCGTCACGAGCTCAAATGACACTTGTCGGCCGATCTAACTCTTAACACTCACTTACAGGACTTCTGACACCATGTTGTGTTATTCTATTAAACATACACGTGAGTCCTTCTGTATTTCAATGTAAGTGTCTTTATTTTAACTCGCTCTGTAAGCTCTACAATACCGGTCTCTTGTTGTCTCGTCGTAACCTGCCCACCTGACCTGGGGGGTATTCCATCAACGTCGCTAAAGGAAAATCCTGGCTTATTTTTGATAACTCTCGCGAGACCTATCAGAATATGCCTGGATATTTTTAAGAACTCTCGCGAGATTTATCAGACTAAACCTGGATTTTCCCTTTAGCGATGTTGATGGAATACCCCCCTGATGTCACTACGGTGGCCTGTACACAATAACAATAATACCACAGTTCACATTTAGACCAATCAGGAGCCCTTGTGTCACGTCGTCAACTGAATGTCATTAATCTGATTTTGGATCAGCGGTTAGAGAGAGATGGGCGTGGATTTAGGTGCACTTTTAGTCAACATCCATTATAGCGCTGATCTAGGATCAGATATATTTTAATCAGCTAAAATGTTCAGTTTTTTTTTTTTTTTTTTTGCGAACTTTTTTTGGGGTTTGTTTGTGGACTGAATCAATTCGTGGCGGAGGAAATTCATTCGTGGCGGCCCGCCACCAATATATGCATGTAGAGGAAACACTGATGTCTATATGAGCTCCATGCTCCATGCATGTCTATATGACCTCCATGCTCCATGCATGCCTATATGAGCTCCATGCTCCATGCATGTCTATATGAGCTCCATGCTCCATGCAAGTCTATATGAGCTCTCTCCCTGCTCCATACATGGCTAGGTGACTGGTGGTAGAATGAACCATGCAGGGATCTAGAGAGAGAGCTTTAACAACATCCAGGGAGCTAGAGAGAGCTTTACCAGCAGCACAGTGAGTGTCTGTGTTGGGCCAAGTCTCTGTCAGGGAACCTCCATGCCAGAAGATGTCAGGATGACTGGTGGAGGTTGGGGGAGAGGGTCTCTGCCTGCCATGCATCTGAATTACACTCTGCACACATACAGACGTGCACACGTACAGCGGTGCACGGTGAAACCTACACACAATGACCCCCACGTCCACCTCTTCTGTATCTGGCAGGTTTGCAGGTTTGCAGGTTTAGGCTCGAACAACAACGTACCCAACAGTCTTGGCATGGAATACATTTTTCCTTTGGTTCGATATTTTCCTCCTTTAATGTTTATCTAAAGCGTTGCTCCCATAATGTATACAACGCGGCATTCATGTTTATAAATATGTGTTAGGAATGGAAGCGAGGGTCACGCGTGTTTCTTTGATGCTGTGGTTCGTCCTGGTTTATTTGTCAGCCTCGTAAGCAGAGCTGGAAACTGGAAGAAAGAAAGGGGGGAAGAAATAACAAATAATAAAACATTTGAAATTTGATACAGAGGCCATTTTGTGCTCCGGCAGACCCCCCTAAAGAAAACAACCAGCTCCTGCTTGCTCACTCAAACCTCTCAGGCTGCCAAATGTGTTTCAGAGAGTCGGAACTGTGGAAAAATGATTTGCAAAGGGGAAAAAAAAACTAAAACGGCCTTAAGGTAAAAAGGGAAAGGCAGATTTACATGTATGCACTGTGGGGGTGGGAGGGGAGGGGGGGGGGGTGCACGGCATGCTGGGAAAGCTAGGGCGGTGTTCCAGCGGTGACGCCAGTTGACCATGAAATTGTCTTCCTGCCTGGAGCTTCGTTACCGAGCACCCTGGGATTGAGGAGGACACAAACCCACAATTTATACCTCCAACTCCCCCAAACTTCTTCTTTTTATTTTCTGTTGCCATGCTATCGTATGAAACATAGAACCTATAACAGAACTACTGTACATTAACAGTAGCAATAACAGCAATTAACAGATTAACAGTTCGATAATATGCTGGCATGCTGAGTTAATAATAATAATACTACATTAGACTTATATAGAGCTTTTCTAGACACTCAAAGACGCTTTACAAACCGAAAAGATTAACCGAGTTTAACTAAATGATGCTGACTTCAACTGACTAAATGAGTTTAATTCAAGAAACTCTCGATTTTAGTTAAGTGGGTTTTTAGAAGCTACGGTTGGGATCTTTTGAAATAAGTACCAACAAAAAAATTATGTCACAGTATCCCTCTGGTATCAGTATGGACGTCCCGGGTAGAACTGGATCAGAAATGGATCAGGAACGTACTGGTTGTGGAAATAGTGTGAAGATGAAACCGAACATTTCCCCACATGGCTGAGGGGGTGTTCCCTCCCTGCTGTTTGTGAATTAACGCTGAAAAACAGAACGAGAAAAATGCAATTTCCCTGTCAGAGAGGCTCTGGTGGAGTTAATCCTGACAGCAGGGGGCTGATTCTGTGTGACGCTACGCGGGGGTTAAACGGTTAATCCCATTGACGGGCTGCTGCTGGGCTCTGCCAATGTAAATCCAGTGGAGGTTTTTCTGATTTCTATCTATGGATACATGCTCAATGTTTAGGTGATTCCAAGTTTAGGTGATATCATGTAGAGGTGATTTCATGATTAGGTGATTCCATGTTTAGGTGATTTAATGATTCCATGTCTAGGTGATTTAGTGATTCCATGTGTAGGTGATTCCATGTGTAGGTGATTCCATGTGTAGGCGATTCCATGTGTAGGTGATTCCATGTTTAGGTGATTTAGTGATTCCATGTTTAGGTGATTCCATGTTTAGGGGATTTAGTGATTCCAAGTTTAGGTGATTTAGTGAATCCATGTTTAGGTGATTTAGTGATTCCATGTTTAGGTGATTTAGTGATTCCATGTTTAGGTGATTTAGTGATTCCATGTTTAGGTGATTTAGTGATTCCATGTGTAGGTGATTCCATGTGTAGGTGATTCCATGTGTAGGTGATTCCATGTGTAGGTGATTCCATGTGTAGGTGATTCCATGTGTAGGTGATTTAGTGATTCCATGTTTAGGTGATTCCATATGTAGGTGATTCCATGTTTAGGTGATTTAGTGATTTCATGTTTAGGTGATTCCATATGTAGGTGATTCCATGTTTAGGTGATTTAGTGATTCCATGTTTAGGTGATTTAGTGATTCCATGTTTAGGTGATTTAGTGATTCCATGTTTAGGTGATTTAGTGATTCCATGTTTAGGTGATTTAGTGATTCCATGTTTAGGTGATTTAGTGATTCCATGTGTAGGGGATTCCATGTGTAGGTGATTCCATGTTTAGGTGATTTAGTGATTCCATGTGTAGGCCTAGATGATTCCATGTGTAGGTGATTCCATGTGTAGGTGATTCCATGTTTAGGTGATCTAGTGATTCCATGTGTAGATGATTCCATGTGTAGGTGATTCCATGTGTAGATGATTCCATGTGTAGATGATTCCATGTGTAGGTGATTCCATGTGTTAATCCCATTGACGGGCTGCTGCTGGGCTCTGCCAATGTAAATCCAGTGGAGGTTTTTCTGATTTCTATCTATGGATACATGCTCAATGTTTAAGTGATTCCAAGTTTAGGTGATATCATGTAGAGGTGATTTCATGATTAGGTGATTCCATGTTTAGGTGATTTAATGATTCCATGTCTAGGTGATTTAGTGATTCCATGTGTAGGTGATTCCATGTGTAGGTGATTCCATGTGTAGGTGATTCCATGTGTAGGTGATTCCATGTTTAGGTGATTTAGTGATTCCATGTTTAGGTGATTTAGTGATTCCATGTTTAGGTGATTTAGTGATTCCATGTGTAGGTGATTTAGTGATTCCATGTGTAGGCCTAGATGATTCCATGTGTAGGTGATTCCATGTGTAGGTGATTCCATGTGTAGGTGATTCCATGTTTAGGTGATCTAGTGATTCCATGTGTAGGTGATTCCATGTGTAGATGATTCCATGTGTAGATGATTCCATGTGTAGGTGATTCCATGTGTTGGTGATTCCATGTGTAGATGATTCCATGTGTAGGTGATTCCATGTGTAGGTGATTCCATGTGTAGATGATTCCATGTGTAGGTGATTCCATGTGTAGGTGATTCCATGTGTAGGTGATTCCATGTGCAGGTGATTCCATGCCTAGGTGAGATAGTTTTTCTTCATTCTCACCATGCTGAAGTCTCACGGCAGGGGAGGGGGTGTGAAGGTGTGTGTGTGTGTGTGTGTGTGTGTGTGTGTGTGCTGGGGAGAATGCAGAGCGTGGAGTGTGTGCATTGAGGTGTGAACATACGTGCAGTGTGTGAGTGTCAGTGTGCGTGTGTGAGTATGTCTGTGTGTGTGTGTGTGTATATGAGGGCGTAGGGACCTGAGTCCCTCCTGATCCTGACCCACTTTCTCTTCCCCCACCCCTCCACCCCTCCACTCTCTCCCTCCACTCTCTCTCCCCTCTACTCTCTCTCCCGCCACTCCCCCTACTCCCCCCCCACTCTCCCCCCCCACTCCTCTCCCCCCACTCTCCCCCTACTCTCCCCCCCACTCCCTCCACTCTCCCCACTCTCCCCCCCCACTCCTCTCCCCCCACTCTCCCCCTACTCTCCCCCTACTCTCCCCCCCCACTCCCTCCACTCTCCCCACTCTCCCCCCCCCACTCTCCCACCCCTCCACTCTCCCTCCCCCTACTCTCCCCCCCACTCCACACTGCCTCTTTAATTGCCGCTCGACACACTGAGGCCATCTGGTCGACTGGGGCCTGGTCGTCATGGAGACGCTGGGAGGCTTTGCGGCTTTGTGGCGGAGCTGACCAACAGGGGAGTAGGGGTCAGGGAATGAGGGCGGGCGGGGGGGGGGCAGGGAGGGGGTGGGAGGGGGGGCAGGGAGGCTACCGTCATAGGTGTCGAGAACTGCGTCATTGGGAGGCGATGCTACACCTGCACGGCCAGAGAGAGTAGAAACAGAAACACAGCCATGTCCCATCGCTGGGTGGACAGTGCTGTCTTTTTGCAACGATGGGTCACTTGTTACAACATTCAGGGTTCCCGCGCTGGTCTTAAAAAGCCTTGACGTCTTAACTCCAGTAATGCGATTTATAAGGCCTAAAAAGGTCCCACATTTCAGTTATTCGGTCTAAAAATTAGGTGCTAGGTGTTAAGAATGAGATCCTGCAAGGAAATCTATTCACGCGAAATCTATTTACGCGGAAATTAATCAAGCTGGAAGCAAAGAAATGCCAATTCGCTTCCTTTTTTGTCTGTATGGCAGTGAAATCCCTAATTTCATCACCTCGAGGATCATATGGTGTCGCGATAGGTCTAAAATTATATTCAAAGAAGTCTAAAACAGGTCTAAAACACGGGCAGAGAGAGTGCAAACACAAACACAGCCATGTGTTCAGGTGTCTTTAAAGGGCTCATTTACAACCTGAACACTTCACTTCCCTATGTCCTCTTCTGACGACCGTTCATCATTTAACTTGAATGTTATTTGTGGAAATATATAATTATTTTGCCATGCAAAGTTTGTTACAATCTGATAGATAACGAGTGTTAATGTAGCCTAGCCTAATGCTTGAATGCTGTCGTTTTGCAATGATGGTCACTTCACTAATCACTACATAGATAACTTCTTTTTTTTTCTTCTACCTTTTCTAATAGTATTAGAATCACTGTCTAGATTATCCACATTCAACCCGCTTAGAAATGCTCCAAGAGTGTTACAGTTTCTTTTCCCCCAATTCCAGAAACTTTAGAAGCTTAACGTCTCAAAACGAATAAACACACAACTGAAAAAATAGTTAATCGTTTTGGTTAAAACACCAAAATCTCTCTTCTCAAAACAGATTCTTTTTCCCATCGAAACAATAAACACAGCTATGGTATGAACATCTCTTACTGAGGCTAAATGAAACTGATGTGCTGAATGATGTTTATATATGTGTTGGCTGCAGGAGGCCATGTTACATATTCAGATGTAGAAACTTGTCCAGAAGTAGTTTCCTTGTTTAGTTAGTTTAGTTAGTTTAGTTTTTGTGTCCCAAAATAGGTTGACATTTTGGGGTACATACATACAGTATAAAGACTGTTGCCAGTTTTTTGGTGTTGTAACGCAATACACATTGATATATGAGCTTCAGCCTTTCAGACCTGGGTGCATAGCTCCATTTCTCGTCTGTATACAACGGAGAACACCTGTAATAGAGATGAGATGTCTCAGGGCAAATCTGTCCACGTATACTGTCTGTACTGTATACTGTAACCACACCTACAGGTGCTGTGTACACTGCAAAAAGTAAATCTAGTCAAGTGAGATGAAAAATATCTTAAATCAAGGCAATATGTACTTGTTTTTTGTCTGACTGCACTCGTTTTAAGATCTCTTTTACTTGTTTTGAAAAATGACATTTTCCTGTTCTGTTGGCAAATCATTTTGCTTATTTTAAGTCATATTTCCCCCATTGTATTGCTTTTTTTTCTTGTTTTTGTGAGCTGACTTTTTGCAGTGTACCGGGACCAGGTTCAGTGCCGGGGGAAAGTAACTAACTACAGGACATTTCTGAGGGGGCTAAACAATATCTAGGTTAGATTTATTTACTGTAACTGTGTTGCTGATGACCTGACAACACCTGCTTACCTGCTCACCTCACATAAGACTGACCCATGACCTATGACCTATTACCTACAAGTGGCCATTTGAAAGGAGCGTCTTCCCAGAGACCAGCCTAAGCCAATCAAATCAGTGTTGTTTCGGAGGCGAAGCGAGGTGAACTGAACATTGTATTCCCAGTACCAGACAAACACATTCACTGCATTGCTAAAACTGACCAAAGCGGGTGACATTTTAGGTTGACTATAAGAATTATGTTTTTCTTAGAAAGTCTTGAAGACGTTTTGAGTCATTGGTAACAATTGAATTGTTTAGAGCTTGTCTGCTGTTTAGATTTCCCATTTGGCTCAATAAGATAGTGTAGTTAAACGCTGTCCTCGTCAACGTGTGTGTTTACCACCGTCCTCGTCTGTGGAGCAGGGTGAGAGTTGCTCTTAAATCTCCTCTGCTGTCCTCCTGCAGTATCACTGTTGCTGCTGGTCTCTTCCCTAACAACACGCCTCAGTGGGAGAGGAGCTGAGCAACATCTCCAATTAACACTCAGACCATGTTCAGATGTTCACTCACAATCTGCATGTTGAAGTCACCCCTCTTTATGTTGAAGTCTGTATCTCTGTGTGTGTGTGTGTGTGTGTGTGTGTGTGTGTGTGTGTGTGTGTGTGTGTGTGTGTGTTGAAGTCTCCCCTCACCATGAGTCTGTATCTGTGTGTGTGTGTGTGTGTGTGTTTATGTGTGTGTGTGTGTGTGTGTGTGTGTGTGTCTCTCTGTGTGTGTGTGTGTGTGTGTGTGTGTGTGAGTGTTTGTGTGTGTGTGTGTGTGTGTGTGTATGCGTGACGTGTGGGTGAGTGTGTGTGTGTGTGTATGCGTGACGTGTGTGTGTGCGTGTGTGTCTGTCAGCAGCAGTTGCATCATGCCTGCCTCCGTGTGATACATATTCAGATATCCCAGGCCTGTATATATACAGTATATACACCATACATAATATATATATATATATATATATATATATATATATATATATATATATATATATATATATATATACACACACCAGGCCTGTTAGACCCGCTCTGGTTTACAGCTCACACTGCAGAGCTCCCCCTGTGCCATTTTGATTCAGTAGAAAGTTTTATTTGAAAGGTTTTAATGGATCCTTGGTATTGACGTCTGACATGGGCTCATTTATTGGTTTTAAGAAGCTGTGTTTATACAGCTATCCATTTAAGCCTGGGCAAAGCCTGCTGCAACTGAGTGACTGTTGGGACTAGATTCTTTAACTGTAAAAATGTAAGCCAAACTAAAACCATTGATAGCAAAGTTTAACAAACGATACAACTCTATGCACAATGACTATGTCTAACAATTCACACTGAGAATTGAACTGTCCTTACTGTAGAAGTATGTAGTTTGCAACATATAAAGTATGTAATCATTCTCAAAGGCAGTTACGGTACTTGCACAAGATAGATAGATAGATAGATAGATAGTTATTTAGTCAGGACAGTGCACATTAATGAACAGTCACTTATACAGAGTATGGTGACAGTAAATATGACGGATTTAGCTGTGAGCTCATTTGAATCCGTAGTCCTCATGACATAAAACCGGGGACATCCGTCGGTGCAGTACCCGTATCGTGCCCTGTGTGAGTAACGGCACAGTGAAACACCTTTTCTTCTTTCGGCTCTACGCTCCAAAAGTTTAGATTTGGATGGAAGATAATAATAATAATAATTAATTACATTTGTATAGCGCTTTTCCGAGGCTCAAAGACGCTGACAATATGGGACAAACGGAAAACACAGAAACAACAACAACAGATAACATGGAACACAGAGTTAGCGAACGGGGAGGGGTGGTAGGGACAGGGGAGATGGTTAGGGGGTAGGGGAGTTTGGGAAATGTATTTGTTGATCAGTGCCAAGGAATGGTACAATGTTTATATTCTTAACTTCGACAACGATCTCTATGCTCTCATTGATGTTTCCATGTCAAAGTGGTGAGTGTTTGAAATGTCTGCAGCTCTGATAAGCAGGTCTCTGCACGTCTCATACGGGCATAACAGCTTCAGATATTAGCCTAACTCAATAGTAGGTGTGCCATTTTGTTCTGTGGAAAAGTACGGCGTAATATACTTTGTTGAAGAATTCGATTGGATTGCCTAACAACACCTCTACCTCCTAACAAAGCTTGTCAGGTGTTGCCATCTTTGATGCCGGTTACATCAGCCTAGATCTACCGGCGCGAGACAGCCGACTCCTATCTCCCATCAGAGCAACATAGTGAGCTGTCAGAGGAAACTAGGAAACTGTAAATTTAGCCTGAGCGCTTAACCCTTAACAAGAACAACGTACCTGGCTCCCGTAATTGGGATGGGCCCAGATCAGTGGTGTGTGTGTGTGTGTGTGTGTGTGTGTGTGTGTGTGTGTGTGTGTGTGTGTGTGTGTGTGTGTGTGTGTGTGTGTGTGTGTGTGTGTGTGTGTGTGTGTGTGTGTGTGTGTGTGTGTGTGTGTGTGTGTGTGTGTGTGTGTGTGTGTGTGTGTGTGTGTGTGTGTGTGTGTGTGTGTGTGTGTGTGTGTGTGTGTGTGTGTGTGTGTGTGTGTGTGTGTGTGTGTGTGTGTGTGTGTGTGTGTGTGTGTGTGTGTGTGTGTGTGTGTGTGTGTGTGTGTGTGTGTGTGTGTGTGTGTGTGTGTGTGTGTGTGTGTGTGTGTGTGTGTGTGTGTGTGTGTGTGTGTGTGTGTGTGTGTGTGTGTGTGTGTGTGTGTGTGTGTGTGTGTGTGTGTGTGTGTGTGTGTGTGTGTGTGTGTGTGTGTGTGTGTGTGTGTGTGTGTGTGTGTGTGTGTGTGTGTGTGTGTGTGTGTGTGTGTGTGTGTGTGTGTGTGTGTGTGTGTGTGTGTGTGTGTGTGTGTGTGTGTGTGTGTGTGTGTGTGTGTGTGTGTGTGTGTGTGTGTGTGTGTGTGTGTGTGTGTGTGTGTGTTGAGGACATGGGGCCTAGCTAGTCTCTCAGCCTGCCCTGTCTCTGGGTAATATCACTGTACGTGTGTTGGATTTGCCGCCACTGCTACACCCAGAGTCTGAACACGTCTTATCCAGCTGGCGCTGTGCTGAGAGGTTGCCACGGCCACAGGGCGGTTAGAGAGCTCAGGTGGATTATGGGTAGCGCACTGGATTACCTTCTCTAAAGGATTAGTAATCAAACGGCTGGCTAGGATACCGTGTAGAAGTGAGAGAAAACGGAGCCCTTACCGAGCAGGTCTGACCAGCACGGCAGGCTGTCTAGAAGAGTCTAGAAGGCTGGTGGTGTTGTAGTGTTTCTGCCTTCTGAAATGGCTAGGACTGGTGATATCAAGCGAAAGGTTGTTTATAATATACAAATCTGCTGACATACACTTGTGATCACTTTCAATTCAATAAAACGAGCTATTAGATAGATATTCACTTTCAATTCTGGATGTTACAATTCGGAAACAATTTTTCAAAAACAACAAACTGTCAACTTATAGGACGTCTTGCTGCAAGGCATTCTGGAACCTGCAGTTCTACCCATTCTTAGCTAATACAACAGAAACGTACTTCTTTTTAACTCTCTTAACGATAAGTAAAAACTCTTAACTGTTAATCAATTATGTAACATATTAATCAATATCTTTTAACTGTCAATCAATCATGTAACATATTAATCAATCTCTTTTAACTGTCAATCAATCATGTAACATATTAATCAATCTCTTTTAACTGTCAATCAATCATGTAACATATGAATCAGGTCTGACCAGCAAGGCAGGCTGTAGAAGGCTCTAGAAGGCTGGTGATCTCCACAGCTCTTTGTCCTTCATAGCCGAGGGATTAGATTGATATTTCGTGACGTTAGAATTATAAGGTTGAAAGGTTCTATCTCCATTTTTGTCAGAAATTGAGTTTTTTTTACATAATCTGATCCATTAGGTGTTTATTAATGCCTGTGTGCTGCGGTGTGTACGAAGCTAATTGAACTGATATCTGACATTCAGCGTATCGCCAAACTCCTTATTGCAGTTTGTACGGCGGCCATGTTGAAGCAGGACTCTTAATTAGTCTTCCCCAAGTGGACTCCGTGACTCAGCGATCTTGACTTTTGATTTGTTTAAACAGCTATGACCCCTCCACACACACACACACACACACACACACACACACACACACACACACACACACACACACACACACACACACACACCACCCCCCCTCCTCCTTCTATCCTCCAGCTCTTGACTCATGTAAGGGACAGTGTGTGTAGAGTGTGTGTGTAGAGTGTAGAGAGTGTGTGTAGTGTATGTGTAGAGTGTGTATAGAGGCTCTGTCTATCTTCTTTTGGCACTCTACTCCAAAAGTTAGCATTTTAAGTCAAACAATTTGATTTGATTTGATGTATTAGGATCCAATTAAAAAAAAAAGAAATTTCTAACAGTTTGTTTATAACAAGTAGCAAGCTGATTGGTCGGCTGTTAGACGAGCCAGACAAGGCAGCAGTGTTTGGTAGAGGGATTACCTAGGGATTACCTCAGCCTCTCTACCTCAGCCTCTCTACCTCAGCCTCTCTACCTCAGCCTCTTTACCTCAGCCTCTCTACCTCAGCCTCTTTACCTCAGCCTCTCTACCTCAGCCTCTCTACCTCAGCCTCTCTACCTCAGCCTCTCTACCTCAGCCTCTTTACCTCAGCCTCTCTACCTCAGCCTCTCTACCTCAGCCTCTCTACCTCAGCCTCTCTACCTCAGCCTCTCTACCTCAGCCTCTCTACCTCAGTCTCTCTACCTCAGCCTCTTTACCTCAGCCTCTCTACCTCAGCCTCTTTACCTCAGTCTCTCTACCTCAGTCTCTCTACCTCAGCCTCTCTACCTCAGTCTCTCTACCTCAGCCTCTTTACCTCAGCCTCTCTACCTCAGCCTCTCTACCTCAGTCTCTCTACCTCAGTCTCTCTACCTCAGTCTCTCTACCTCAGCCTCTTTACCTCAGCCTCTCTACCTCAGTCTCTCTACCTCAGTCTCTCTACCTCAGTCTCTCTACCTCAGTCTCTCTACCTCAGCCTCTCTACCTCAGTCTCTCTACCTCAGCCTCTCTACCTCAGCCTCTCTACCTCAGCCTCTCTCCAGGTTTGTGTGACCCGGTCTGGTCATTTGGGCCGCAAGTCAGCAACCAATCAAAATGTTCAGACTTTTATTTTGAAACACAGAAATACCAATACATTTCAACGTTGTTGAGAATCACACAACACAAACTAAAATAAACAGTGAAACCGATAATGTGAAAAAATAGGCTACCATAAAAAAAACCGGAGAATCTATCGATCAACCTCAGTAATAGTTTGATGTACAGTAAAATCCAACCTGTTTAGGTATGAAGCCAAATGAACAGGAAATGCTTCACTGTGCTGAACGACTTCTGCAGGGCCCTGTTTATTAGCCTGGGCTCCAGTAGCTAGCAGCGCTGCGCGGGTCAGCTGTTTATGGATCCACGGCCGCCCCACAGTCACACAGACACAGCCCTGCCTCCCCGCCTCTCACACCACCACTCACACACTGAGGATATTTATTTATTTAACTTCTAGATGCCATTTTGGTCTGCAAAAACTCCCCTGGGAAGGGAAATGCATTAAGCCACTCACTCTCACTGTATTTACGTGTGTTGGGTTGATGCTGATGTGGGGGGGGGGGGGGGGGGGCGGTTGGGAGGATGCAGGATGAGAGATTGATCGTCAGTGGATGGGTGTCAGGGGAGACGTCGCTGCTCTCCTGCACCAAGTTCGGAAAAAATCCATCATGCATGAAAACACAGCGCCATGCGAGACTGCAACTACTTACCGACCATGCAGAGGGAGTTAGTGTGCATGTCCCTGTGGGGATGCAGGTTAGCACGGTTTACATTTGATCTGATCGTAGATGATGAATTCTTTCTTATTGCAGGCTAGTGGTCCTCTGGGTTGTGTTACATGTACATGCAATGTGCAAACAATTGCATGTTAAGTCCACGTTTAGTATGAGTAGAGGTTTGTTTGTTTGTTTGTTTGGATCCCCATTAGCTAACACCATGACATTAGCTAGTCTTCCTGGGGTCTGACACAAAAATCATATTTGGACAATTGTCAACATTGTATACATACAGACAATTGTCAACATTATATACATACAGACAATTGTCAACATTATATACATACAGACAATTGTCAATATTATACATACAGACATCATAATAACAAAAGAAAGGAATACAAAAAATAATAAAAACAAAGAAAATAAATGAAATAACAGATCAGCAAACAAGATAAATCCTCTACTGTTCATTCAGAGTTAATTGTATTAAGTTGCTCTTTTATTGTTTTTTTCTTGAAAGTGCCTCTAGAATTAGTTGTACTAACATGCTTGGCTAAAGAGTTCCCTCCTGTAATGGCTCTGTAATGGACGCCTGCTCCACACCCAGATAGTTCATGTATGAAGGGGGGGGGGGGGGGGGGGAACAGTCAAGCCACTTAGATCTGCCTCAAAGAGAGATTTGTGCAAAATGATTGGACAAAATCCTGGTTAGTCCTCCTGCTGCCTGAGAACATAGCTCCTCTCACCTACGGAACATTTTATCGAGCGAGGGCAGATATTAGGTGAGATTAGATTGGTGTGAGAGAGAGATTGCTGTGAGACTTGAGGAGAGGTGGTGTGCTGACAGGATGACTAGGGGAGCGGTAATGAGCTGTGTGATGAACAGAAAAGGTGTGAGGCTTCATATATTTTTAAGGGGTGCTTCGTGGCGTAGCTCACTGTGCTGTCAGCCAGGTAATCACAGGGTCCCCGGTTTGATAACGGCCATCAACATATCCTGCATGTCATCCCTCCTCTCTCTCTCTCACTCACCCATCCTTACTGTCATCCCTCCTCTTTCTCTCTCACCCATCCTTCCTATCATCCCTCCTCTCTCTCTCTCTCACCCATCCTTCCTGTCATCCCTCCTCTCTCTCTCTCTCTTACCCATCCTTCCTGTCATCCCTCCTCTCTCTCTCTCTCACCCATCCTTCCTGTCATCCCTCCTCTCTCTCTCTCTCTCTCACCCATCCTTCCTGTCAATCTCTGCTGTCTCTATCCCAATAAAGCAGAAACACTGTATGTAAACATAACTATGTGGTCATTCAATATACCAACCAACCAACCAGAAGTGATCCGTCCCATCATTGCTTGCATTGGAAAGCTTTATCTCACCTTCACCCACAAGTTGAACAAACTTCTGTTGTTCTCCAGAGGCAAATTCTCCTGTAGCAATGTTGTTCTGTGTCCTTCACACAGTGGATAATCAGTTATACCCTGAACCCCCCTGAGAGTCACAATCTCTACGTCTGTCTTGTATATATCTATCTGAGTTGAGGCCAACACTGATTAGTTTTTTACCATTTCACACGCCTTCAACTGAGTCATTATCTGATCCGACGTGAAAGGCACGCAGAAACGCTGGAGGTGGAAACAGATAAATCAGCATTAACGTGTTATGTTTTATTTTAATTAAATACAAGGTTTCGGTTTCAAGGATGGTTATGCGGTTCTGTGATCCATGAATAGGCCTTTTGTATGTGCAGCAGACTCGTTTAGCCTAGCGTACTTTAATGTATCAGATGTGAGATGGACCGACTTGCCAAGGAGAAATGGGATTACGGAGAGGATTGTTCTAGAAAAACAAAACATTGTTTGTCTCAATCCAGCCTAATTTAGTTGGGCTTATCTCATTCTCTGAAACATGTCCCCTCAGGTGTTAGGAGTGTTTCTCTGAGCTTCCTCCCGAGTGAACGGAGATGGATGCCTTTTCCTTGTCGTCCACTAAGCAGGAACACTCGTTCCTAACCCTGATATATGACGCTGCTTCTTTATTTTGTTCTCATTTGAATGTTGTCATGTAACGAGGATATCGACCAACATAGCCTACATGTTGACGTACGTCATGTAAGGCTACTCCATATTCAGTTTATCCAGCAGCTCATTTCTTAACCAAGTCTGCCATCGTGTCCCCTCTTCCTAGGAATGCAGATTCATGATTTATTTATAGGAGAATGTCAGAAGAAGTCAGCCGGCTATAAATCTACAGAAGACATCAACCCAGGTTTCAGAGCTCAGGACGGCTCTGATTATGAGTCACAGGGAGGGCGCAGGAGAAATCCCAGGGAAATTATTCAAATGGATCGAGTTAGTAGAAGACGCGTCTTCTATCAGGAGAGGGATTTGGATGAGGGCGATATACATCAGAACAGACGCCAATAACCCCACTGTGTTAGGGCTGAGAGTCCTTACACACTCACATCCTTACACACTCATGTCCTTACACACTCACATCCTTACACACTCACATCGTTACACACTCACATCTCCTTACACACTCACATCTCCTTACACACTCACATCTCCTTACACACTCACATCTTACACACTCACATCTCCTTACTCACTCACACATCCTTACACACTCACATCCTTACAAATAGGGATGCTCCGATTTATCGGCCACCGATTTAAATCGGCCGATTTCACTCCAAATGACTCGATCGGTGATCGGCAAAAAAGGCCGATCGCAAAAAACTATTTTTTATTTTATTTTTTTCCTTTTTTTTTCCTGGGGAAGACAGATAACTGAACAGAAAACATAGGAGGACGTAACAGTATGTAAACCATGAAGGCCACGTTTATGATGTCTTTTATACAGCCATATCGACTGACTTGGGCTTCAGGCCCTAACTGGGTGATAGGCCAGACCTTTACTATGCCATACAAATGGGTCTGCGTTTGCTTGGTGCCTAATGGATCAAAACTTTTGTCTAAAAAGCAAAAAATATGTAGGCTATCCAGTCAGTAGGCCTACAGTTATGTATTTTTTTTAAAAATCGGTATCGGTATCGGTATCGGTTGATCTTGAGGAAAAAAATCGGTGATCGGTATCGGCCCCAAAAATCCAGATCGGAGCATCCCTACTTACAAACTCACACGTCCTTACACACTCACACATCCTTACACGCTCACACCCTTACACACTCACATCCTTACACACTCACACGTCCTTACACACTCATCCTTACACACTCACATCCTTACACACTCACACGTCCTTACACATGTCCTTACACACTCACATATCCTTACACACTCACACATCCTTACACACTCACATGTCCTTACACACTCACATCTCCTTACACACTCACATCCTTACACACTCACACATCCTTACACACTGGAGAGATTCTACTATGCAAACCTCTAGAGTTGTCGATGCATGCGTATGTATATATTTAGTCGCATGCTCTCTGCAGCATGCAGCATGCACCATGCGCTCTGCCAGCAGCCTGCGCTTCAGTGAGACGTGTCAGGCTGACATAATGTGCAGCTCCAGTCAGATGGTCGTTAACGCTGCGCTCCCGCAGCTACACACACACACACACACACACAGCTCTGCAGAGGGGACGTGTGGACCGAGCGCCGGGGGGGGGGTCACGTGCTGACCTCATTGTGCGAGTAAGTGCACTCTGCAGCATCCACCCCTCCTCCCCCCCCCCACCCCCCGCCTGCATAATGAGCAAAGGGACTTAACTGAGTGCTTACAGCTAATTGATTGATTCCACTGCTGGCACAAATATCCTAGACAGAGAATTATTTTACCCTATTATGTCTGTCTGTCTGTGTCTGTGTCTGTGGAGGAAGGAAGGAGAAGCAGTAGAAAAACATTCAAATGGATCCCTCCTCCTCCCTCCACCCCCCCCTCCCCTCCCCTCCCCCCCCTCCCCTCCCCTCCCTCCCCTCCCCTCCCCTCCCCTCCCCTCCCCTCCCCTCCCACCACCGAGCAATGAAGAGGCACCTGGACCTTTAGCGATGACAAAAGCATATTGGCCCCTTGCGTAAACACAGATGTCCGTGAACAGTGAACATGACCCATCTGTGAGGCCGGCCGCTCCCTCCTTGTTTAGAGAAACATAAATGACTCAGGCGTGATTACTCCCAGGACTAGAGTCAGTCAGAGGAGGTCTCTGGTCCTCTCTCTCTCTCACACACTCTCTCTCTCCTCTCTCTCTCTCTCTCTCTCTCTCTCTCTCTCTCTCTCTCTCTCTCTCTCTCTCTCTCTCACACACACTCTCTCTCCCTCTCTCTCTCACACACTCTCTCTCCCTCTCTCTCTCTCTCTCTCTCTCTCTCTCTCTCTCACACACTCTCTCTCTCCCTCTCTCTCTCTCCCTCCCTCCCTCTCTCTCGTGATTATTCCCAGGACTAGAGTCAGTCAGAGGAGGTGGTCTCTGGCCCTGGCTAGATTCTCATCTCATCTCTCCAGTCCTCTTCTCCTCCGTCTTTCCGTCTTTTTTTGGGCCTTAGAAAATCCATTCCCCCCCTTCTGGACCTTTAAAAAATGCAGCTGTTCCACGTCCTTCAACCGGTACATTACCTCCCGCGGTGTGTGTGTGTGTGTGTGTGTGTGTGTGTGTGTGTGTGTGCTTGCTGCTTGACTGGAAGAGGAGCAGAGGCTTCTGGGAGCAAATGGGCTGCTGGGAGCTAACAATGCCAACAGGCCGGAGGGGTCAATTACACCCTTATTTAAAGGTTGGACGCGCTGCTGGCCAGGTGTGTCACAGTCAAAAGCACGCTTGGCATTTGTTGTTTGTGCTGTTCGACCCCTGTTTGACTGTTTGACTGTTTTTAGCATCAAGCAGCACACAGCGCTGTGTCACTCAGCTACTGTGACAGGATTTATTTATTCAATTGAAAGAACAGATGTGTTGTTTTTGTTTTTTGGGGGATTTCTGGATAATGAATGTTGTATAGAGAATAGAGCAGAACAGTTATTCACACGAGTTCAGTGTTCAGGGTGATTTAAGACATGAATA
>NC_137674.1:86760939-86820939 GCF_963989245.1 Nansenia antarctica
CAATATCTCTGAACTGCCCTAAACGGAGATAGAACCTTATCATTTTAGGCCCAATCCCAATTCACCCCTAGCCCTTCGTTTTCACCCCTATGGCTCGATTTGCGCGTTCACGTTTAGGGCGAGGGCTGTCTCAATTCATATTTCGTCGAGGGCTAGGGGTAAGGGGGAGGGCTAACTATTACTTCGTTTCGAGGGATTTCAGGACCAGACTAGCTTCGAAGGGCTAACGGTACGCTACCCCTTGATACCAGGATGCATTGCGAATCATCTACAGAAATCTTATGTCGCTCTATTCAATGCGGAAATGTCATTTTACTTTCTCTGTAATTACTTATTAATAAAGATTGAAAAATTATGATAACCATCGTATTGTCTTAGTTTAATGTCATTACAATGCATTATAGACCTTTTATTTATAACAAGCTTAACCCAAAAATCGCTTTTATGTCGGTGCTGTGTCTAACGTTACAGTAACGCAACGCTGCATGACAGTCGAGCATTTCAGAGATTACAGTCATAAATAAATTATTACCTGTGGCGTTTGACAGCGGATGATGGTACACATATGTAAAGTTATCTATCAAACGTTCATCTGACTACATGATGCGCATTTTGACCTATTTCCACCCGCAATCTAATCCGAGCAGTTGTTATTAGGTAATATTATTAATGGGTTGTATCATTGTATGTAACTTACAAATGTATACTACAGCTAGAGCGCAGACTGGCATCGGCACGGGTGAACTATACCATAATGCATTGCATGTCATGTATAAAAAGATCAATGCCACAATACCTATTGACAACGGCGAAGAAGAGAAGAGAAGAAGAGACAAGTTTAGAGACCACAAAAAAACAACAAGATACAGAAGATGCCACCAAAAACTGAGATACACAAATGTAAGTATTTACTTCGTTAATGAAGTTTGTGAAAAGTTATGACCATGGTATTGTAATGTCCAAATTGTAACTATATACGACTGTCGCATCTGGCAGGCCCATGCAGAACACGAGTTCGTCAGAAAGCAATAGCGTTGGTTCTTTCGATTCTGAACAATGATACAACTATGATACAACTATGTTCCATCATTAGGGACTCCGGAGCAAACCAGACGACTCATCAATTTCAGGAGTGAAAATGAGAAACATTTTCTTAAAAGCAACGCGGCCTCAAAAGGCCTTTGGGAGTGAGTAATTGGTTTTAAAGTTTCTTGACTGCATACAAACGTCTATGTTTGTTTATAGTTTTTTACATTCTGTTAACATACATTTAACACACACACATACAGATAACACACACATACAGGTAACACACACACATACAGGTAACACACACATACAGGTAACACACACATACAGGTAACACACACACATACAGGTAACACACACACATACAGAAGACGTCGATTTCTACGGTGTGTTGATAATAAACGAAAAAAGATGCTTATAGCACACGCAACAGAAATAAACACAGCTGAAGAAGGCATTGCGAGATGTGAGAGCCGGCAACACAACGCGTCACCCGTACCGCGTCAAACCACTGTTGATGACGTAGGCGCCGTGAAGGGCTGTCCCAATTCAAAGGGCTGAGATTTGAAGGGGTAGGGCTTGTGACGTATTCGAAGGCAAGGCCTTCGAATCGAGTGACACTCGAAAACGAGCCATAGGGGTAGAAAAGGGAATTGGGATTGGCCCTTAAGCTCTCGATTTGTTTCTGTACAAAAAGCCAACCTTCTGACGCAGCTTGCTGTCAAGGTTATCAATATGATGCTTACATTGAAGTTTATGATCAATCCAGACACCAAGATACAAGGTACTCTGAGACTCTCTCAATGCCAGAGCCCTTTACTGTGTTTATACATAAACTATCATGATCAATGTGTTTGGTATTCGTAAAAAACATGAATTTAGTTTTTACTAGCGTTCACAACCAGTTGAAGATTGAACAGTGCTTCTGGAAGAACAGTTTGTTTAGTGCGGAAGCAATATCATTTATGATCTTTAATTAGATTATGCAGTCATTTTGGGGGGTTTTGATGGTTAAAACCAATACCTTTAGAACATGTTTGTTTTGCTTACATTCGTACATTCTCTGAGTATCCGTCTATTTTCCTTTCAGTCTGAAATCTCTCTGTTCTCTCTCTGTGTGGTTTGGTCACACGTCTTAGAGAGGGGGCTAGAAGAATGTTCTGCATTTCTTCCCAATTATACATTTTCCAGACCCACATTACTCACGCTCTCTTCCAGTAAAAATGTCACTTGGATGTTGAAGTCAGAGTTTCGACTCTCATATGTTTCCTCAGCGATTTTCGCTCTTTTCTTCCTCAGGAAAAGATGTTCTTGTTTAAGTTCACATAAGAAAGCATCTTCATATAACTAAACTGTTTTCTACGTTCCTTTTCAAGCTAAACAGGCTACCCCCATATGACCCCCATATGCAAACACAATGATATCGATTTCCCAGCTGTTTTAAATGGTAAATTGTAAATGGTAAATGGACTGCACTTATATAGCGCCTTTTTTGCTGCTCCAAAGCTGCTCCAAAGCGCTTTACAACGGCCTCTCATTCACCCATTCACACACCAGTGGCGGCAAGCTGCCATGCAAGGCAACGGCCCGCTCCTCACTGGGAGCAATTTTGGGGTTCAGTGTCTTGCCCAAGGACACTTCAACATGTGGCCACCCGGGGCTCGAACCACCGATCTGCCAACCTTGTGATCATTAGACGGCGGCTCTACCTCCTGAGACACAGCCTCTACCTCCACCAGCCTCTACCTCCTGAGACACAGCCTCTACCTCCTGAGACACAGCCTCTACCTCCTGAGACACAGCCTCTACCTCCTGAGACACAGCCGCCCCTGTTTTAGTCTTTTTTCATCCACGTGTGGCTAGTATGAGCATAACGTTGAGACTAATATGGTTTTGTTTCAATGAAAGCTTTATTTTTTGCAACTTTGAGGCCCAGTCACTTTCATTGATTGTGATTCATCAGTAGATTCAAAAACGCTTCTTTTCCTCTGGTAAAGTGAATGAAAGTATCTCTTGATGTGTGTAGATCTGAGGTGGCTCTCCAAGGAAGTCTCTCTCAGGATTATGATCCCACACTCATCCATGCCCTTATTATCAGCCATTATGGCACATCTAGACAATAATTCCTGCCAAACATTACATTTGTTCGTTTCAATAAGAAACGCTCTCTCCTTTAATGCAATAACTCCTCAATAACAATACCCAACGAACCATGGAGCTAAAATGGTTACATGTTTTTTTATTATTATTTCACTCGCAAAGGAGTAGGGCTTGGTGCTTTTGAAGACAGCCTCACAATTAGACAACATGAGGACCCTCGGGGGTGAAAACCTGTCATGTGTGTGAGACAACACTCCCATAGAGACCTCTGCGTTTATGATTGGTTCTTAAACACGCCTAGGACGTTGAGAGAGATTGAGAGAGACCTGTTTGGTACCGACCAAAATGTAAAGCTCAAATTTCCTCATATCGTGACGTTAGAATTATAAGGTTCTATCTCCATTTTTGTAAAAATTTAGTTTTTTACATACGTAATCTGATCCATTAGGTGTTTATTAATGCCTGTGTGGTGTTATTTTTTAAATGTTGAAATGTTTTTGTTAGTAATTCATAAAATACAACGGTTCCATCTCACAAAACATAATAGAATGTAAAAACTTTGACGCTCAATATCTCTGAACTACCCTAAACGGAGATAGAACCGTATCATTCTAAGCTCACAATATATATGTGTTGTGCTTGAGGCTTTGTTGGGTTATCCTGCCTTTGTGTTGTTAAAGAACGGCACATTACGTTGAGTACGTGGCTTCCTTCAACTGTAGCCTTGACAACCCAGAGCCCAACCAACCAACCAACCAACCATCCAGCCAGTTCAGCTCCTATCTCCTATTTCCTGCTCCTCACAGAGAGACCGCTGACACTTCAAACAAGGGTGAAAGTAAAAAAAAAAAAAAAAAAAAAAAGTGTCTCACATTCATCTCTTCCCTCTCCTTATTATTGACAGTAATAACCTGGGTCGTCTTTGTATTCTCCGCAGTGCCTTTCTGTCAGCGTGCATCACCTGATCCCCCAGCCTCTCTGTAACAACATCTCCCCCTCCATCTCTCCCCTCTCTCTCTCTCTCTCTGCGGCAGAGCTGAAATTCCACCCTCCTCTCTTCTACTGAGAGAGCTGGCAGCGCTGGTATCATTATTTAATACGCCCCACAGTACACTGCAGTCCTCCTGTTTTTATCCGGAGAAAGGAGAAGAAGAGAGAGACACTCTCCTCTCATCCTTTTGGGGAAAGAGAGCAACAGGAAGTCCAAGCCGGACAAACATTTTACCTTCGTCATACATAATGCAATACATAAACACAACAATAACACACACAAGAAAACGACGGTCGTCTATTTTTCTAGTGTAGGCCAGCGAGGTGAGGTGGTGAGGCAGAGAAGGGAGCTAGAGGAGATAACAGTACACAGTTGTTTCGGGGGAAACGTCCTATTAGGAGCGGCGGGTTAGACGGCTCTCAGAGTGCTGTTGAACACAAGCTGTTCCCTGTGACAGCTTCATCTGTTACATCATATCCTCCGAGGCCTCCGAGCCTCCGAGCCGGCCCAGGGATCACCGGGACCATTTACCATTACATGTCTGCTGGCAGGAAAGAGGTAGATAGGTGAAAATAATTGGCTTGGCTTGGCCACCCCTCCCCCCTCCCTCCCACCCCTTCCCCCTCCTCTCCCTCACCTGCTTTAGGTCCTGTTGTGACTGACGACAAACAGACAGAGGAGAGAGGGAGGTAAAGAGGGAGGTAAGAGGAGATCAGGCCGAACGCCAAACCTCCCCCTCCCTCCCTCCCTCCCCCACACACGTCTGATCTCCTGCTAGGCTGTTAGCGAGCCTCCGTGGCGTATAATCAACAGTGGGGTGGGGTGCCCTCTCTGCCCCTCTGCCCCCTCTGATTGGGTGTTAAAAACAGATTTGAAGGACCCAGTTCTGTGCAATTAATGGAGGAATGCCAGACGCTAATGGAACAGAGGAGTGTTGGCACTATGCTGGGCGCTAAGCACTGTGATGGGGTTGTCTGGGCCGAGGGGGAGAGACATGCAAAGCATTATGGGATTGTTGGGGGCCGGGGGGGAGAGAGACATGCAAAGGGCACAGGCCCCCGGGGGGGGTCAGAGTGGCAGTGTGTGTGTGTGTGTGTGTGTGTGTGTGTGTGTGTGTGAAACAATGAACTGGAACGGAGGTGGGGGAAGAATGCTACCTACCCAGCATGCATCTGGGGTTGGGGTGCTTTTTGGGGAGGGGGTATGATGATGGGTAAATAGGAGTGTACAGTAAACATGTTGTTTACCCCACAGATTATGTATACAGCGCACCTCTATAGATAGGAGAGTGATGGAGAAACCTGTGAATGAAGCGAGCCATTTATTCATAAACATTTTACTATGAGCTGGGGCGGCTGTGTCTCAGGAGGTAGAGCCGCCGTCTAATGATCACAAGGTTGGCAGATCGGCGGTTCGAGCCCCGGCTGGCCACATGTCGAAGTGTCCTTGGGCAAGACACTGAACCCCAAAATTGCTTTTATCTACTAGCCTAAAAGAGCCGCCTCGGGGGTCAAATGCTAACCTTCTATTTACACACAACGACCTCTAGCTGGCCGCTTGTAAATTAGCCTGCCTGCTCCTACACAGAAAAACTGCAAAACAGCTTTATACTAGCTTGAGTGATATTGAAAAATACTGGGTGGTAGAACGCACATATCTAGGACAAGTCATGAAAGGAGGGTCCTGAAATTTGATCGAGTGCAAAGATAGAACATATTTCTTTACTCACAGGGGTCAAAATGACCCCACCCATGGCTGATTAAGTGTTAAACAGGGAGATGATGAGGTCACTGAAGTTTTGTCAGAATTGGGCCAATCAGTGAAACTACGTTGATGATCCATCCGAGAATCACTTCATCAACATTGTCCCAGAGGTGTCGGAGAAAAACTGTGTGACATAAAGGAGTAGTAATAGTAGTTTTGTCAAAATTGGGCCAATCGGTGTAAGTGGGGGAAATAAGTATTGAACACATAAACATTTGTCCTGTTTCATTCCACTTTATTACACATCACTTTATTTACATAAGGACTTTAATGTTTAGATTTTTTTGTCTGGATTGTTTGAGTTAATACCAAAGTCTGGTGGAAATTTCACTTGAATAGGCTCATTGGAAATACATTTACTGGACATAATGTTGATGTACTTATTTCCCCCACTGTATGTTCAGGATCCATCTGAGAGCAGTCATTCACCCACACTTCATCAACATTGTCCCAGTGGTGTCGGAGAAAAACCGTGTGACATAACGGACAGACACCGTTTCGTAATACCCTCCGGTTTCCGTCGTTGGGGGGTGCAGTTATTGCGTTCCACAGATGGTTTTGAGCGCCAGTGGACTTCACTGCCTCTCTAGAATGCAACAATATTGAATTGGCACTTCATAAGTAGGCCTATTTTAAGCCTTGAACAAAAACAGTCGTGTTTAAACCAGGATTCTGGCTGTTCTTCTTTCAAACACCCAAAGAAAGGCTACGAGAACGAGAGTCTAATTACTGTTAGATCTCAGGATATGTGTGTGAGAGAACTTAAATTAATATTTAACAGCCTCAAATAATGGGGGGTTAGCGAACCACAATGAAATTAATCAGGCATGCTTTTGAAACCTAATGGGCCTAAAAAATATCCTGAAAATATAGGCTACTACTATATCCAAGCTTAGATGTGAGACAGCCTGTACAGTATACAGTATGGCCTTGGTGGTGTTGGGAGAGAGAGACATGAGAGATACTACATGATAACTCAGCAATGTTTTATTCATGAGAATGAATTATTTTATTCATTGACAAGGAACCCTGAAAGGAGCAAGCATGGCAGGAAATCAGGATGCACCCTGGGAAACGACAATCCACTCCGACAATCCCCCCCCCGCCTACTAGAATGTCATTGGAGGGTTTTAAATAAATAATCACAACGTGCACTTATCAGATGGCAGCTCTGCGCACGCACGCACGGCCCACCCACCCACCCCCACCCCCCAGACGAGCTCAGTGACAGGTAGGAGGAGTGTAGGACAAGTCCTTACTTGCATCTCACAGCACTTCCCCAAACTAGCTCCTCGGTTTTTGGCCGCAGCTCAAAAGCCGTTTGGGTGATGATATGAATAGAGCCATTGTTGCCTGTCAGATAATGATCCTGTTCAGTTTGTTTTATGAATCACTCTGGATATGCTGCGTCGTTCAGAGTAGGTGACACACAGACCCCCGCATTGTTCCCATAATCAGATCGCCGGCCAATGAAAGATGAACGCACACAGTCGTACACCTTGTGTTTAACAGGGGCCTGAGCCAATAAAAGTTCCTGGCCAAAAAACTACAACAAAGCCATATTTATATGACTACTTATAGGACCAAACAGATGGGGAGAGTGTATGAGAGAGAGAGGGGGAAATGCTCTTTCCCCTTTTGGCATGGCTCCGATATCTTTCCGAACTACCTGGAGAACTCTGGAGGCAAAGTGTTCTTGGTGGTACAAATATCGGAAGTCAGAAACATCTCCGTAACCCTTTCAGAAACAGTTAGTGAGCTTAGAATGATAAGGTTCTATCTCCGTTTAGGGTAGTTCAGAGATATTGAGCGTCAACGTTTTTACATTCCATTATGTTTTGTGAGATGGAACCTTTGTATTTGATTAATTACTAACTCAAAAATTTCAACATTTAAAAAAATAACACAGCATTAATAAACACCTAATGGATGAGATTATGTAAAAAACTCAATTTGGACCAAAAATGGAGATAGAACCTTATAATTCTAACGTCACGGGTTGTGACTGTCGAAGCTTGACGCTCGCAAGCCCAGAGAAGAGACGGGCACATCCAGCTGGCTGGGAGGCTGGTGAGGTTTTCGACATTCCCATACTGGCCATATTGCGGTTAGCGAAATGTGTAGAAATTACATAGAGGTCTGCTGTCAGAGTGAGCCTGTGGTTCAGCTGACCACACCCTCTCCTAACCCTAACCCTGCTCTTCCAGCTGAGAGGGAAACACACACACACACGCACACATCCAGGACAAGAACAACATCCACCCCCCCAGCCCGGGCCGCCCGCGCCCTGCTGGGAATTATAAACTTGAGAGAGGAGTTGTTAAACTTGTCCTCAGGTGAAACAGTTGTTGTTGTACGCATATATTTGTTTAGGGAGTCAGTGTTTGTTTAGCAACACCGCACATGTATCAGTAGATGGGGTTTGAGGGAGGGAGGGAGGAGGGAGGAGGGAGGAGGGTGGAGGAGTGGAGGAGTGGAGTGAGAGAGAGCATAAGAGAGCATAAGGCTCACACACAATGAGCCGGGGATTAGGGCGGTCATGCTAGCACAGGCCAGGCCCGGCGGGGCCGTGTTGCTAAACGGGGTCACACCGTCGGCTCTCTCATTGAGAGGCTGTAAGCCTTTCCTGCGTGGAGCTGTGTGACCTTTCCTGCCTCATCCTTATTCAAGGTAAAGTGTGCGTCTGTGCGTCTGTGCAATGCGCTTTCCCGCCTCTCTCTCTGCGCGCTGCACGCCTTCCCCTCGCCTAGACCCATTCAGTCCCACTCAGTGTTCAATAAGGGTTTTTTCATTTACTTGATATGAAAATCACACACACACACACATACACACACCACTGTGCCTCCATGTTGCAGTACGCACACACACACACACACACACACACACACACCCCTGTGCTCCACAGTACACAGTACACAGTACACACACACACACACACACACACACGTCTGCATGCCTCCCTCTCGCCTAGGCCCATTCAGTCCCACTCAGTGTTTCATTCACTTGATATGGAAATCCTGTGTGATCAATGCTGTGGCGCTGCTCTATTCAGCCCCCGTGTTCTAGTCACTTCCTGTGGCAACGAGCGCTCTGTCGTATCGCTTTATTGACCTCCGCTGAACTACATTTTACTCTGAGTTCTTTGTCGAGGATATTGAACGAGCAGAGATAGAAAAAAAAAACAGGGGGGCGTACGAACTTCTGTGTTTCCTTTGGGTTGATGCTAACAGGCGTATGCTAAATGTAAGACCGTTCGAATGTTTAAACAGCAGTGGGTTTGCCTTGTAGGGGGCGGCTGTGTCTCAGGAGGTAGAGGAGTCGCCGTCTAATGATCACAAGGTCGGCAGATTGGCGGTTCGAGTCGAGCCCCGTCTGGCCACATGTCGAAGTGTCCTCGGGCAAGACACTGAACCCCAAAATTGCCCCCAGTGAGCGGGCCGGCGCCTTGCATGGCAGCTTGGCCGCCATTGGTGTGTGAATGGGTGAATGAGAGGCCGTTGTAAAGCGCTTTGGAGCAGCAAAAAAGGTGCTATATAAGTGCAGTCCATTTACCATGTGTAGGGGTGGGGTTGCATGGGGGGTGTTGCCAGTGTTCTAGTGTGGTGTCCAGTGAACTGCAAGAGCTTTCAGAATGACTTGCTTCTAACTCCACACACACACACACACACACACACACACACCACTGTGCCTCCATGTTACAGTACACACACACACACACACACACACACACACCACTGTGCTTCCATGTTGCAGTACACACACACACACACACACACACACACACCACTGTGCTTCCATGTTGCAGTACGCACACACACACTCACACACACACACACACACACACACACACACACACACACACACACACACACACACACACACACACACCCCTGTGCCTCCATGTCCAAACACGTTTGGTGATTGATGCTTCCCTTCCGTGGCATTCCGCTCCATGTTCGGCCCATCGTTGAACACACACACACACACACACACACACACACACACACCACTGAAACAGAAACAAACAGAGAGTGTGTGTGTTTTTGAGGTTGTGTGCACACTGCACAGCTCAATGGACATTTTAATATTTGGGAGATTTAATTGGTTTATTTAATAATGGTATATTTAGAAACAATAGCCTCTCAGCATCCACAGCGTTAGACGGAGGTAGGAGTATATATTTATATTTGTGTATGTTTGTAGGGTAGTTGCTACATCGCTGCCCTTTTAATTAAGTCCATTAAATCATTCTACTGTGTTGCTCATCCTGTCTCTATAAATAAGCCACGTTTGTGTTTAGACGTTCGTTCCTCAAGGAGGTTTTCTGCTGCTTTGCTTCCGTGATGCAGCCGTGCAGTAATGCAGCTGTGCAGTAATGCAGCTGTGCAGTGGTGCTCGCATGAACATGTGACGCGCTGCACGCTCCGTCTTCCCCCATCACACACACACACACACACACGCACACACACACACACACACACACACACTCACACACACACACACACACACACACACACACACACACGCACACACGGACACAACAGCCCTCCTGTATCCCCTTTGATACCCCAGCTGTTCTCCCTCTCTATCGCTCTATCTCTTTATCTCTTGTTCTCTCTTTATCTCTCGCTCTCTCCCCTTTCTCTCTCTCTCTCGCTCTCTTTCTCGCTATCTCTCTCGCTCTCTCTCTCTATCTATCTCTCTGTCTCTCTCTCTTTCTCTCTATCTCTCTCTCTCTCTCTTTATCTCTCTCTCTGTCTCTCTCTTTCTCTTTCCCTCTCCCTCTTTATCTCTCTCTCTCTGTCTATCTCTTTATCTCTCTCTCTCTTGTTCTCTCTCGCTCTCTTTCTCGCTATCTCTCTCTTTCTCTTTCCCTCTCCCTCTCTCTCTCTCTCTTTCTCTCTCTCTCCCCTCGCTCTCTCCCTTTCTCTCTCTTTATCTCCCTCCCTCCCTCCTCCTGGGTATTGGATAGGGAGTGCTGTGTGTCACGCTAAGTACACAGAGAGAGACCGGCTCAAAGCCAACAGAGACCGTTCAAGATAATGCACTGTCACATGCTGTTAAAAGAAAAAAACACCCTCTTCCCTCTCCATTGACATTTTTTTTTCTTGCTTTGCCTTTTCTATAAACCGGCTCCATATCACCTTTCCTTCTGCCATCTTTGCATAATGTGATACCTGTAGGTTCCTCCTCAGCTCTGTGTGTGACGTAGGTGATAGATGTATGGGTTGGTAATAGATAGTAAGTAAGTAAGTCAAGTTTATTTATATAGCGCCTATCACAGACCAGCGGTCACAAAGTGCTTTTACATAGGCTATAAAAACATAATTAAAGACCAAAAGTAATAGCAGGTTAAAAAAAACAAGTGAAATTAAAAACAAGATACAAATAACAGGTGTACAACAAATAATAACAAGACACAAAAAGACAGGCTTCTTTTGGGGTTAGCCATAAGCCTGTCCAGGACAGTCTTGAGCTGTTTTTTAAATGCTTTGACCGAGACCGCTGATCTAAGTTCCAAGGGCAAAGCATTCCAAAGTTTGGGAGCCACGGTTTGGAATGCTCCATCACCTTTGGTTTTTAATCTGGCACGGGGGATAACCAACAAACCCTGGTCAGAGGACCTGAGAGACCTACTGGGGCTGTAAGGACGCAGATGTGTCGGGTTGGCTTGTGCACCTCGACAGAAGGTGCTGTGATGTACGGTGTCGCTGCTTACAATACTTTAGTTATGTTCTAAGCTTTATGATGTATCACAGAGTATGAATGAATGAATGAATGAATGAATGAATGGTCTTTATTGTCATTAATACAGTACAGGTACCATACAACGAAATTTAGGAGGAGGGGCTCCCTTGGTGCTTGGAAAAAAGACTAAAAACAAGAGAGCCAAGGGCTATCTACTATAGTATTTGTTGCACATTCATTAAAGTGTCGCAGTTTTAGAATGTTCACAGTTGTATTACAATATTGCACTTATGTTTACAATCTAGTAGCTGCCATCAAATTGTCTAGATTGTAAGAGAACACAACAGAAACAATGGTCCTTTTTGTTGTCTCAGAGTTGAAGGAGACTCTTATGTCCTGAGGTGGTCTCTGTGTGATTGTCTCTGTACTCTCCCACGGCTGCAGTCATCAGTTCTCCTGCCACACGACCCTGAGAGAGAGAGAGAGAGAGAGAGAGAGAGAGAGAGAGAGAGAGAGAGAACAGGCCTGAGAGAGAGAGAGAGAGAGAGAGAGAG
Source organism: Nansenia antarctica (assembly GCF_963989245.1). Classification (NCBI taxonomy): domain Eukaryota; kingdom Metazoa; phylum Chordata; class Actinopteri; order Argentiniformes; family Microstomatidae; genus Nansenia; species Nansenia antarctica. The sequence continues at coordinate 86,773,066 of NC_137674.1, forward strand.
AGAGAGAGAGAGAGACAGACAGAGAGAGAGAGCAGGCCTGTGATGCTGCTCTCTCACAGCCAACTCCCAGGGTGCACCTTGCTGAAGGTCATCAGAGAAGAGGGTTGCCAGAGACAGAGGGGTACACACCTTGGGGTACACACCTTGGGGTACACACTTTGGGGTACACACCTTGGGGTACACACCTTGGCATGAACAGGGCAGCGTGGCTTTATTGACACGTCTGTCGACCGAGCTGAAGTGAATATCTAGACGTGATGTGATCTCCTTTTTAAAAGCATTAACCCCGAATCCACAGCCAGTCAATTTCAGGTACATGAGCTTTGCATTTTAAGAAATGTTGAAGGTAGTGACAAAAACACCCGATGTATAATATAAATGTGACACCTTCTAGTGTTTTGGTCTATATATATATATATTTTGGTCTATATATCAACTGTAATACAACTGTATGTGTTATATATATATATATATATATATATATCACTGTATATCAATGTATTTTATGCCTGATATCTAGGTCTAAATGAATCCATGGCTGGCTGATTAGTCAATCGTGAGGCTATTTTGTCTCCATTCATGATAAGCCCACAGAAATGTTAGCCGACTCTCTCACACACTGTTTGGGTTTGGACAGTGTTTTGTCCAGCTGTTTGAGCTGCCTGTAAAAATGTACAATGGCCTCATTGATTTGCTTCTGGAGCCCGTGAATTACATCTGTGAAGGCCAGAGCAGTTTTTCGGTCATGTTTTGGCAAGCGAGCGAGCGAGCGAGAGTCAGATCCTGAAGTACTGTTGTACGCTGACTCTCTCTCTCTCTCTCTCTCTCTCTCTCTCTCTCTCTCTCTCTCTCTCTCTCTCTCTCTCTCTGTGGCTCTCTGTGACTCAGAAGAGAGCTGTTCGAAAGTAAAGGCTCATATAACAACCACTGCACTATGGTGTAACCTCACACTCGGGATCCCAGAGACAGTGGGTTAAGCTCTGGAAGCTGAAATGACCAATAGGGATGGACAGACTGACTTCCCGATGCGACACACCCTCTCCCCTTCTTTGCGGTTGTCTTATGTATGGAGTAATTATTCTGCTATTAAGTCTGCGTTGTTCAGAACAACCGAACAGTAACAACTCTTGAGGGAGGGTGTGTCAGGTAGATCATGTCTCTACATGAATGTGACGTATGTTTTATGATCTCTCACCTGTATGAAACACAAGCTCCTGTCAGAGCTGGCACACCCTCCCTCCCTCCCTCCCTCCCACAACTTCTGCATTCAGACAGTGAGAATATTGCATATCTCTCTCTCTCTCTGTATCTGTATCTCTCTCTCTCTCTCTCTCTCTCTGTCTCTGTCTCTGTCTCTGTCTCTGTCTCTCTCTCTCTCTCTCTGTGTCTCTCTCTCTCTCTCCCTCCATTTCTCTCTCTCTCTCTCTCTCTCTCTCTGTGTATCTCTCTCTCTCTCTCTCTCTCTCTCTCTCTCTCTCCCTCAGTGAGAACATCGCAGAGAGAGAGAGGTTGTTCGCTCTAGAGCCAAACTGATACGAGGTTTGAATGTCAGCGGTATTCCACAGTGTTTCGTTCTCTCCTCCCCTGACCCGTTTTTGCACGGCGATATGCAGCAGAAACAACCTTGGTAGCCGTGTCTCGTCACGGTTCGTCAGCCCAGGAAAAGTCAAGCTGGCGTAGCGAGCGCTGGTGGGAAACAAGGGAAAACGTCACCCCGGCCTGCCCAGGCCTGCGCGCCCTTCAGGGGAGTGGCAGCCCCATTAACAAAGGCCCAACCTCTCTGGAGCTGGAGCTGGAACACCAAGGAGCTGCCCCCCTTCACCCGCTAACACCGCTAACAGCCCTGTCTGTTTTACCTACTATAAGAGCCGCCATCGGGGGGTCAAATGACCATAGTCTTCAGAATGGGAAGCTGTTATTTACACACAAAGACCACTAGTTTGTGTGTCTTGTAATAAATTGTATATTAGCCTGCTTCCTACACAGAAAAAAACAGAAAAATATCTTTATACTAGCTTATCCTGAGGTGATTTTGAAAATGTAAAGATACTGGGGTGGTAGAACGCACATATCTAGGAAAGGTCATGAAAGGGTGAGAAGAGGGTCCTGAAATTTGATCAAGTGCAAAGATAGAATGTTTTTTCTTTACTCACAGGGGTCAAAATGACCCCAAACATGGCTGTTCTATTGCTAACCAGCCCAGGACTGACTGCCCTGCATCCTCTCTCTCACACTACATTGTGGATGGGGATTCCTGTGCAGAAGCATAATGCTCTCTGTGTGTGTGTGTGTGTGTGTGTGTGTGTGTGTGTGTGTGTGTGTGTGTGTGTGTGTGTGTGTGTGTGTGTGTGTGTGTGTGTGTGTGTGTGTGTGTGTGTGTGGAGGTTTCTGCTTGGCTGGTCTAAAGGATGGAGAGAAGGCATGGCCTTGTCATCTGGCATTCTCCTAACTAGGTCACGTCAGAGTTCGCCTTAGTGCAGCTGAGTGAATCCACCGCCGCCCGTAGCCTGGAAACAGCCGCATACATATTAAACAGTTTGATTTGCTCTGTTTTTTCAGGATTAGAGGGGGGGGGGGGGAAAGAGACGTTTGTTTTCATGAAAATGGATAATATCTTTCGATTATTACCAAATTGTAACAGACGTGATAATTGGCCGAAAATGTTTTGCTTTGGGAATACAAATACGCTAGGTTTGTTAATTGCTGTACAGAATCAATGTACCCACCACTTCGCAGGAAGCATTTTACCTTTGATCATCTGTTTGTGAAATCTAACGCTGCATTAGCACAACGAACTGGTACGGCACGCTAATAAACTATTAGTGTTCTGAGATAATCTGCAAGGAATACGAAGCAATAATGAAAAGTGTGGTTTAGGGAAATACCTTTTTATTCACAGCAGCAGTCACTTCTCAACTCATTATTTAGCCAAGAGGCGATAATGAATGATAATGCCCCTCCTCGCGTCAGTGAGAGTGAGAGAGAAGGGCAGTTGAATCACTTAGAAGTGTATAACAAAGGATAGGCTACAGACAATTCGTGAGCTTAGAATTATAAGGTTCTATCTCCGTTTAGGGCAGTTCAGAGATATTGAGCGTCAAAGTTTTTACATTCCATTATGTTTTGTGAGATGGAACCTTTGTATTTTATGAATAAAAAATAAATAAATAAAAACTACATTTAAAAAATAACACCACACAGGCATTAATAAACATCTAATGGATCAGATTATGTAACAAACTAAATGTTGACAAAAACGGAGAACCTTAGAATTCTAACGTCACAAATTCATCTTTGTCTTTCACTGTTGGATGTGTTATTCTTATGAATGCCAAACAACGTCTTATCCTAGCTAGAGACATTAGCATCATAATCACACACAATGGTACTAGAGAAGCATCACTTGATTGCACTGACTTGATTGTATGCAACACAATAAGTAGCCTAGTAGGCTAATCAATGTTTTTGTGCAGATGATGAGGCGTAATGGTCATTAATATGCATGAAGATACAGTATATGTGGATGCAAGGTCATTAGTATGCATGAAGATACAGTATAGTGGATGCAAGGTCATTAATATATGCATAAAGATACAGTATATGTGGTTGCAAGGTCATTAATATATGCATAATGATACAGTATGTGGATGCAAGGTCATTAGTGCACATAGCTTGTATGTATTCTGCCACCACTAAGGTCTCAACCCTTCCCATGAATAAGCACTGCAGCTTCTCCACAACTATGTGAAAGCACTTTGCCAGTGATGTGTTAGACTCCTCCTCTCACCTCCCTGTTGTGTAGCAGCCCATCCTGACCTCACTTCCCTGTTGTGTAGCTGCCGATCCTGACCTCGCGTCTGAAAGGTCGAAACACAAACCTCTCACTTCCCTGTTGTGTAGCAGCCCATCCTGACCTCGCGTCTGAAAGGTCGAAACACAAAGTGATGACGTCCTCGCTGAGAGCTACACAAGCGACTTCATGAGGTCCAGAAAGAAACCATTTTAAGCTACTCTTTATTTATAAATGATATATGATTGCTGGAGAATATAAAGTCATAATGTGAAAATAATAATTTCTTTATATCGCTTGCTGTTCAAAACTAGGATGACTATTAAAATGCAGGCAATGCAAGGCAAGGCAAGTTTATTTCTATAGCACATTTCATACAACAGGGGCAATTCAAAGTGCTTTACATACATTATTTAAAAATACAGCAAGAGCAGCATAGTAAGGAAATAAAAATGACAATAAATAAAAGCAAATATAAGAAGTAAATAGATAAAACATAAGACAATGAGCGATCGGAACAAGGATTTCCTGTCGTGCAGCGGGATGTATGTAAGGATGGGATTGAACACTTTGACAATGTTTCTTTTAAAAGCTTCTTACTCCTCCTTCTTGTTTTTTCTGTCCATTCAGTACTCTGACGTTCTTCCATACAGTTGAAACAAGGTCACATCACTGAGCCACATCAGCGCAATTGCATAAAGCCGGTTAATCTACCAGAGTAGCATAGTAGAGAGACACAGAACCAAGGTCTGCTGCTGCTTCTGCTGCTGCTGATAAACCCATAGCACATAACGCCTCTGCCTCAGCTCTGAATCACATCACCCAGGACCGGTTGGACCGCTGCATTGTGTGGGAGAGGATCGTGAAACCTGTGTGAAATCAGAGCTATTCTGTGGGATGTTGGCAGCGTGCTGAGCATGACATACTTAGAGGTATTTATGGTGAATCGGATCTCTCTATTCTCGCCCCACCTCCGAGAATCCGTGGGATTCTATTTCTTTCCCAGATGATAGGCTAGTTAGCTAAAAAAGTAAAAGAGGGAAGAGATGAGATCTTTCTGTGTAAGTTCTGAACACAGATCACTTTTCAGGAAATTGAGTCTGTTAGATATATCCATCATCAGCCAAACTCCCCGCACCAAGTTAATATAAATGTCCATGGTTGGATTAGCAAGTCCCAGAGAGCTAAGATAACACATTTCCAGCTGCCGCAGTGCGTATGTACCCTTCTCAGAACAAAACCCATAGCAGGGTGAACGGATGTGCTACCACAGAGACAATTTTGCCATCGTTGGGGAGATGCAACTGAACTTTGAAAGTCTCTTTGATGATCTGTAATCCTCTGGCGAAACTCCAGCTCCAGCAGGCACCCAAAGGCGATCTCAAAGTTATTTTATCACCAAGTGACATTGAAATAAATCGCATAACATTTTTTTTTTTACTGTATCGAGCAGACAAGAGTTCACAAATCTACTAGCTCGGCTTCAATTGAACTCGCCTGGCACACAAACCAAGTGGAATAGTCCTGACACTGCAGTTGCAAACCCCTCCTTACCCGTCAACGAAAGACAACTCAATACATCTCAAGAAAACACTGACCACAACACTATTGCTATTCTGTGGCCGTACCAAACAGTGTGCAGTGGAGAAGTGAGGGAAGTAGATAGAGGTGTTAGGTGAGAGGTCTTTTGCAAACCAAAGCAGTGCTGTCAGCCAGGAGTCAGTATAGGGGCTTAATGGAGCCATTGATCCTGCGCCGATGGAGGACACACCCTGCGGGAGCCGGCTCACAGCGGAGCAGACAGGTGTTCGCTCAATAGCTGTCCCACTTCTCTGACCTTAAAGCTTTTAATCAGCTCTGCCAGGGAGCTTGTCAATCCTGTCAAACGATAAACAGCCCACCCCTCTCTATAGACAGACACATGGAGGGGAGAAAGAAAGGGCTCCGAATAACCTACTAAAAATCAGGAGCAAACAAAAAAGAAAGGTGTTTCTATTTCTATATAACACAGTTTAAAAACAATTTGCTCTCGGCCCTCCCACAGGTAAAGTCCTGTGTGTCTTTGAGCTTGAGCCAGAAGCAGCAGAGCTATAGTCCAAAGCCTGTGTGTCAGCAAACTGGAAAATGCTGTTTTAATGCCGGAGCGAAGGTGGTAATGTGAAACATTTCATCTGGGGCTGCAGCGGCGGCTTGTTTGTGGAGAGCTTAGCTCGAGGATGAATCCCCTCCTTACTATCAGCTGTGCTTCGAGAGCTGCTGCATCATGGGAGACGGAACCCTCTAGTCCACAAGCCTCGCATTCTAATCGCCCTATTTTCTGAAATAGTGGGCCGGCCTCTCTCATTGGCTGGCACAAATGAGTGAGTGACAGTTGTTTCAATACGGCCTAATTGAGTTGTAGACCCTCCCTCTGCCTCCCTCCCTCTGCCTCCCTCCCTCCCTCCCCAGGGACACACTCCTGCAGAGAGATGTTGAAGCTGGCTGAACCCTGTGTGGCCAAGGGGGGGAACTATACTTCCTGGTGCCAAACAGAAACGTTGTCTTTCCTCTTTGAAAGACACGTACAGCTTTGTCCTCCACCTGGCTCAAATAAGACTTTTAGACTGCGATTTATAGTTATATTCTTCTCCTGATTTTTTGCATTTAGTCTTCTGTTTTCATAGCCCAGAAATGACAGTAGAACCAACACCCTCCCAAACATTTAAACAGGCCCTCAAAACCCACCTCTTCAAGCTCGCCTTCACCATTTAACCCTCTCCCCCTCCCCTTCCCATGTGTCCCCAGCACTACCTTAATTAGGCCCCTATACTTTCTTTTAGTAGTTTTTTGTGTCTTTTTATTATTACTACTCAATCTTGTCAGTTTGTAAAGCGTCGTTGAGTGTCTAGAAAAGCGCTATATAAGTCCAATGTATTATTATTATTATTATTATTATTATTATTATTATTATTATTATTATACATTTCTTCTGATACACGTCCTAGAGGCGCGTGCCGATGTTTGTGAACAAGCCTCGGCCTTGGTAGCTGCTGGCTGAACCGTCGCTAGTCACCTGAACAGGAAACAGGAAAGCTCTGCATCCCAAACAGTGGCAGTTCAACAGATTTCATTTGTGACATTATGAGTGCATTATAAGCTAATTTAATACCTTTTTTTTTAAATACTGGTTTTAGAATGCAGTTTTATTGATCTACTGAGTTTCAGAAGGTTTACTGGCAGTTGGCAGTTTCAACTCTTGTCAAAATGCTCAGCTTGTAATCTGAAGATGAGACGAAGCTGTCACAGCAATACTGTTAGGTTGATATAACAGGTTTTCTCGCTAGGTGGATTTGCAAATAGTTGTTGTAGTCTATGAGGAAACATTTTATCTGGCAAGATCATACTGTAGTTACATAATTTTCCTCCAGTTGAGAAATAAAACATGCACATTTACTTTAAGAACTATGCAGCTTCACATTTCAGTAACAGAACGACCCTAAAAGCTCCCTGGGTCTTTTTTATGTAACCGCATTTCCCCGATACTCCAACCATCTGGTCCGAATTAACATTCAACTATGTGCAGAAAGAGGAGGGCGTCAGCGATCATGAGTTACCTTGAGTTTGAACATGTCTCATTTATTTGTTGAGCCACAGTAAGTGGATGTGGATTTAGGACAGGTAACAGAATGACAGTAACATGGAAACATGGATCTAAATGGATCATATAATGCATCATTTCTGGATTTGAATGTCATTCTATTCAACAACTATTCTGTTTGTCTCAGCAAAATGGAATGGTTCTTTAATGTCAGTAATTATTGGTGTGTGAAGTGTTCCTAAGAGTGTCTTAGGGACACCACACCTCTGCCTCAGTGTGCTCTCTCATGGTGAAGAGAGAGTCCCTTCATGTCCTTTTTGCAGAAGTGTGCATCATGTAGGTCATCATTATCAATGGACGTTTACGTGATTGGCTAGCTTTGCTTTGCCCACTTGTACTCAACAACAGTCCATTTATTGGAGCATGGGATGTTGATGCTGTGCTTAGTGATGTTGTTGATGCAGTAGTTAGGGGTGGCTGTGGCGCAGGAGGTAGAGCTGCCATCTAATGATCACAAGGTTGGCAGATTGGCGGTTTGAGCCCCGGCTGGCCACATGTCGAAGTGTCCTTGGGCAAGACACTGAACCCCAAATTGCTCCCAGTGAGCGGGCCGGCGCCTTGCCTGGTAGTTTGCCGTCATTGGTGTGTGAATGTGTGTGTGAATGGGTGAATGAGAGGCCGTTGTAAAGCGCTTTGGATAATGTCCATTTACCATTTATATCCATTTAGTTAACATGTATGATGTCCACTGTGTTTCGTCTGTCTCTGTGGAAGAACCTCTTTTGAAACCCATTTACGTTCCATGTAGAACTCTATTAAGTTCCATGTAGAACTCTTAAGTTCCATGTAGAACTCTATTAAGTTCCATGTAGAACCCTATTATGTTCCATGTAGAACCCTATTATGTTCCATGTAGAACCCTATTAAGTTCCATGTAGAACTATATTAAGTTCCATGTAGAACTCTATTAAGTTCCATGTAGAACCCTATTATGTTCCATGTAGAACCCTATTAAGTTCCATGTAGAACTCTATTAAGTTCCATGTAGAACTATATTAAGTTCCATGTAGAACCCTATTATGTTCTGTACAACCTGTACAGTAAACACATCTAGCCCGTTCACTTTCAGTAATTCCATTATTCCGATTTCATTTGTTCTCACTCTGTTTCAAATGTGTTAACAGAAAGGTTTAATCATTTATTTATTCATGAACACAATTATTGATATCAGTCAAATACACTGCAAGTATTTCAGTAGGTCTGCCTATAATTCTTACTTTAATAAACGTTCATTACCCTTCGTGCTCCCCATGAAGCAGAGATATTTGAACATATTATGTATATTTATTTAGCTTTCGGCTACAGAATGATCCAGAGACTGGTGGGCAATAATTTGTTAATCGAAGAGAAGCCAAACCATTTCCTGGTAATAAAATATGAGTGTTGATATTACTTGACCTGAGTGTACTCGAACGTTAATGAGGTTTGAGGTTTCTCTAAACCTTTAAAGCTTTTCTATACACCTGGCTTATCCCTGTTTTTATATGGAAGTTGGTTGTGAAATGTTTGTTTTCTAAATCTCCCCAAAATATAGCCAATTAGCTTTCATTTGACCCCCAATTTGATATGCTCTGATGGATTTTGGATTCTTTAGCATGGGACTACCCTTTAGCTGCCCGATTTACACACCTTGTCAGATTGTCTAGATAGCATGCTGTGCAATTTCTCAGCTGCAAGGAATTACATTTTGTTTATGATAAATGTCTATAGTATATAGTATATAGTATGGCCTGTGCATTTTGATTCGCCCACATTTGTCATAGGCAACAGGGATTTATGAACAGTTAGGCTTATCCTTATTTATGAAGCACAGGTCATGCATTGAATGCAACTCCATGTGCTCGACAAACGTAAATAAACCACAACACAATAAAACAGGAGGTAGGAGATAAGAAACGTAGAGATAGTAATAAGACCAGGAATAAAATGAACAACAAAAACATAAATTACAATTAAGGAGATAAGAAATAGGGGTAAAAGTGCAAGGTGACAAAGACACTAGGTTAAAAAAAAGCCAAAAAGGTGTGTTTTAGGCATACCTTTAAAAATATCCACACCACACCAGTACCAGAGGACCTGAGAGATCTAGAGACCAGTACCAGAGGACCTGAGGGATCTAGAGACCAGTACCAGAGGACCTGAGGGTCTAGAGACCAGGACCTGAGGACCTGAGAGATCTAGAGACCAGTACCAGAGGACCTGAGGGATCTAGAGACCAGTACCAGAGGACCTGAGGGTCTAGAGACCAGTACCAGAGAACCTAGGGGATCTAGTGGGTGCATTCTAAAACCATGTCAGACTTGTAGTCTGGAGCGCCACCATAGAGCCTTGTAGACCAATAAAATCATCTTTAAATCAATTCTACGACTAACAGGTAGCCAGTGCAGCCATTTTAAAACAGGTGTAGTGTGTTCCTCTCCTTCTGGTCCTGGTTAAAGCACCAGCAGCTGGATTCTGTACAAGCTGGAGTTGATCTATGGCTTGTTTAGGTAACTCCCACAGAGGAGAACATTGCAGTAGTCTTGCCTGCTAGTGATAAAAGCTGCACTAGTATCTCGGTATTGACCGCACTCTGGCAATATTGTTTTCTCATTATCCGCATGTAGGTTAAAGTCAGCTACAATAATGCTTTTATCATGGTTACTGTGGATGATAGATAAGAATTCAGCAGCTTGGTAGAGAGGGCCTTGCTTGGGAGGCGTGTAGTTAGAGTTAGGTTAGAGCACATGAGGCTGACACCTGGCTATAGTAGCATAATGCTCCAATGAACAAACATAGTAATGTAATGGCTTTTTCAATTCAATTAAATTCAACTTTATTGGCCATGTGCAGTGCACTAGGAACGTGACTTGGTATTCTACGATGGTGAACAAGCTACAGTACATACAACAACAAGATGACAACACAACAATACTCAAGACACACAGTAGACTATATACAGTACCAATATGAGTGAATAAATATATTGTACAACTTAGTGCAAGAACATGTAAAGTGCAAGGTGCAATGATCAGGAGTTATTGAGGAGGGCTGTGGCTTTGGGGAAGAAACTGTTCAAGTGTTGTGATGTTTTTGACCTGATGGCCCTGTACCGCTGTCCAGAAGGGAGTAATTGAACTTAATTGTAATTTATTAATTTTAGTTATACGCTTTTAACTGTAGCCTTCTTATCGCTACTCTATTCCAATGTACACTTTTCCCAGTAAGTTTGTAAACTATTTGTCACCTATCATTGCTGTATATATTCTGTTGATAACATATGGTATAGCATTATGCTAGGCTACTTATTTACTTGTAATTGGACAAATAGGGTCCAGGAGCTTTGAGTTGGTCCACACTGAACTTGGACTTGACAGTTAATGTGTTTAAGTAACAACATTTACATTTACATTTTTGGCATTTAGCAGACGCCTTATTCCAAAGCGACTTACGATCGATACATTTGACTAAGCAAGTGAATCATCAATCCACCAGTCGTAGCAGGAAGAGTAATCTAGCTCAGGCCAGGGGCCATTGGCAGTCGTCGCGATAGAAGAAGAAAGAAAGAAAGAAAGAGTATATTATAGTGTATGCGTTGGTGCCAAGGTTCTGGTACCACCAACCAATCAGATGTTGTTGATGAGTCACGACCGTTCCAGATGACAAAAACAGCGTTTCCTGTATTCACTGCATCTCTGTATCTCTAATTGGACTCCGCTGGGCCGGTCTATAGAGTTGTTTTCATCTGGCTATTATATATTATCAATCCTCCTTCCTCCCTCGCTCCAGATCAATAGTTCCACGGCAGACACGGGACTTTGTGCAGCACAACAAGTCCAGATTGATGCAGTCTGAAGTTTAACTGCAGAATATCTTCTGTAGCTAAGAGGGTAATTATCGTGGAGGCTTGATAGAAGTTAATCGGCAGAACGGTCACAGTACGATATGACGACTGCACTGACTGAAATTTCCTTGAACTCCACAATTATCTGAAGACAAGTCGTGACTTTTTTTTTTCTCCACTATTTATTATTGTATCAGAAACACACGTTGTGGTTTCAGGTTTAGCTAAAATTAATGTTCTCTGGGCGAGAAGATGGTGAGGCCATCTCCGGGGGGTTTCACCACGGCCTTGAAACCCTCTTGAAACCCCCGTTTCCTGCCAGCCTCACCCACAGCCCACCCAGCCTGCTGTTCTCAAGGAACATTAACTTAAGAGAAACCAAGTCAATTACCTCACGATCTTGGTGTGAGAGAGAAACCCCCCTCAGGAATGAGCTAGAACTTCATTCGATCTCCATCTCAACTTATACATTTTCTTTGTTCAGTCGTTTTTTCAATTTTCCATAATATGCAAATGCTTTGTGCATAATTCCCTTATATCACAAGGTCTCTTATGTCAATATACTGTACAGTGTACAGTGCGTCTAAACCACTGGAGACTAGTGTAACTCACTCACACCCCTCAAATTTGTCGGTCTCCTCCTCCTCTCCCCTTTCTGCGGTTTCGTGGTCCCCTGCTCATGTCTCCATACCAGATGCGTTTCAGTTAACTGAAAGGCTGATTACAAACCATACGGTAGTTAAAAACGCTGACATGTCTGAATGGTTGACACTTAATCAATTTCATTACAACTGCAATTAAACATTCCTCAGTTTATTCCTCCTGCACTAAAGTCTAAACTCTACGACTAGGACCTAGCCGTAGACAGTGTTGCTGCTCTACCTACTGCATAAGGGGACTTTACACGACGAGGACCCAGAGCTGTATAGCATGGTTTCAGAGAGCTGTATAGCATGGTTTCAGAGAGCTGTATAGCATGGTTTCAGAGAGCTGTATAGCATGGTTTCAAAGAGCTGTATAGCATGGTTTCAGGGTCCTTTTCACTTTGGTCTTTCCGGGGAGAGCGATAATATTATTAACATGTTTAGTTCGTTAGTACTATCGGTAGTTCGTTGGAAAGTTATCAGGCACAATTGAGTTTTGGATCAGAGACATTTCTTATTATCCAAAAGTGGAACTGAGAGATGTAGATGCATGTAAACACATGTTTAGCTCATACTGGGGGGGGGGGGGTGTTGGAGTGAGCGAGAGAGAGAGTGAGTGAGTGTGTATTAAAGTTCAGTGAGTGAGTGAGTGGTGGGAAAGTCAATAATTGATCGCAGCTGTTGAACACATGCAGCAGGAACATTGTCCTGCGATGTGGTGGGCATTCCGATGGTTGTGTGTGTGTGTGTGTGTGTGTGTGTGTGTGTGTGTGTGTGTGTGGAATATGGACACTGGAACATTGCCTCAATCCCGCTGGAAAGATCTGTTGTGGTCACGGTTTAGGAAATGGTTCAGTCTAGAGTTCTGCCTAGAACCACACAATTTCATAGAGCTTTATGATCAAAAGGCACGTGAGGAGGGGACATTTGGCAAATCCGCGGGTCCAAATTGCACGTGTGCATTTGAAACATCCCCCCAATATTCTGTGTGTGTTTGAGTGTGTGAAGTTATACCTCTATGGTGTTCGTTGCAATAAACGATCTTTGTAAACATCAATATCGATCGGCCAGATAATCATATCATCCTCTTTTTAAAAAACAGGTTTCTGTTTATTCAAGTGCTGCATCCTTGTGAGTGTACTAGTACACATGTTCAAGTACACTATATGATTTAGTACTATACTACTATGATGTGCTGTAGCCTCTTTCACAGGGTTATGTTCTGATTTTGCGGGGCGGCTGTGGCGCAGGAGGTAGAACCTAACGCCGTCTAATGATCGCAAGGTTGGCAGATCGGCGGTTCGAGCCCCGGCTGGCCACACGTCGAAGTGTCCTTGGGGCAAGACACTGAACCCCAAATTGCTCCCAGTGAGCAGGCCGGTGGCGCCTTGCATGGTAACTTGCCTCCCTCGCCATTGGTGGGTGAATGTGTGTGTGAATGGGTGAATGAGAGGCCGTTGTAAAGCGCTTTGGATAAAGGCGCTAGGCTATATAAGTGCAGTCCATTTACCATGATCATGTCGAGGGTATCACAACGCTTGTCTGGAGGGTGACGACATCGATCCTCTCTCCAGAACGACTCGGGACGGTTGGCGCTGGGTTTCAGAATTAGCTTGGCATTAGAATCCCCTGCGGATGGCTAGCGACACATGCTAAGTGGGCCTGTTAATTGCTAGCAGACGGGTTTGTCCACCCACTGCCCGCTCCAGCTGGGGTGTGAATTCCGGCTCCCACAGTGGCTAGAGAAAGTCAACACCCCCTTTCACTGTTTCCACATTTTGTTGTGTCTTAGACTCAATTTGAAACGGATTAAATGGCACACACCACCACCACCACACACAATACTCCCATAATGACAAAGTGAGAACAAGTTGTTTTGTCTGAAATGTATTCTGCAAATGTATTAAAACTGAAACACTGAAATAAATACCTCATGTGCATAAGTCTTCACACCCTTTGCTATGATAGCTCTTATAATGAGCTGAAAAGCAAAACATGTCATCAACAAATCACTCAAATGAATTAATGCAAGGATAATAGTAGTATAGTATCCTGCATCTTACATCATTGCCCATGATATCACATGGACATAGATTATTCCATATTTGTACTTTTAGCAAGACCTATCTTTACTGGTGCACCATGGGGCAGGGGGGCAGGGATGGGGGTGTGTCCTGTGTGGTTGCCCGGGGACAGGTTATTTCTCATGACTTTTTTGGCAGGACTGTATATGCGTCTCAGGCTGGGTTTGCTGACTCTGCGATACGAGAGCAAGGTGCTGCGTACTGCTGGCTCAGGAGCAGGGCTGTGCTTCAGTGTAATGAAGGCAGCGTGAATGCATTAGACTATAAATATCATCATGTACATGTTTGGGGGTGGTGCCACTGTTAATTACTGCTCCAGCACTCAATCAAGCAAAATGGTGATTGGTGAATATTATCATAACCTATAACCTATATATATATATATATATATATAAAACATATAATCCATAACCTATAACATATATATATATATATCCTAATCCAGAACCTATAACCTGTATCTAACATATATATATATATATATATATATAACCTAAAACCACGATAGTAACCATACTGTGTCTCCATAATCAGACAACATCTTCCAGAGTCTCTCTACCCCAGAGGAACATACACACAGCTGATGTGATCACACAAGTATGTAACATGTTGTTGTTGCCTCTGTGTCTCCCTGCAGTCATACTGAGCAACGGCCCCTCCCCCTCCCCCACCTCCCCCTCCCCCCCTTCTAAACCCTGAGTGCTGTAATCTGTTTACCATGGCTGACCCCCCAGCATTTCACTCTCATTGCCCCTCCCCCCCCCACACACACACCCTCCCCTCTAGCTCCCCCAAATCCTCTACCTCAGGTTTCTTTCATCCCCCTTTACTCCTCACCCCTCCCTCCTCCTCCCTCTGGTTTCCTGCACCGTTCTAAACATCCCGATAGCGCCTTTGTTTACCGATCAGAGCTCCTTCCTGTTTAGACTTCCAGCAGCTGTGCATTTAAGTCAGAGGATATACCTTTGCATTATTGATTATGATTTTGTTACTTGGTTAAGTAATCGTTGTCTGTCTGGCCATTGGAAATGCCCCCCCGGGAGTCCAGAGGTATCAGATGTTTATGATGCCATATCTTTTTTTACATTCTTTCATTCGATGTGATTTTATTTTCCCAGATACAGGCAGATCTGTAGGCAGTGAGTGAAACCGAGTGTCAGTTTCTGTCTCCGTCGGTTTCGGTGGACCAAAACCCTTTGCTCTCGCATAGATCTCGTAATCAGTGTCCCCCTCCCCCCCATGTGTTTTTGTGTTTTGCTTGGACGTTAGCTGGGTGACAGTTGGCCTGCTGTGTTGTCTCAGGGGCTGATGTCACCCACCCACTTGGTCAGGTATCGTCATCTCTGTTTGTTTTTGGTAGTAGAACCGAAACCACAAAGGCCTTGTTGATAGTTGGCTGGAGGGAGAACGAAAGCTCCCTGTGATACTGTTACACTTTGTCAGTTGCCTATTTACCTAAACCCTAAAGACCATTAACAAAGCCCCTAATGCTTTGAAGGGTGTGTCACAGTTTGATTTGACGTTGTATAACAGTTAATTTCACATCTCAGATATCAACATTTTAGTAGCATTTGATTCCACTGGGACATGCAAAAGATTAAGTTGTACATTTCTTTTTTTATTAGGATAAACCACTTGAGTTGCATCATCTCGTTTTAGAGAGGGTCCCTAACATAATATCACAATCTTAACAGCAGAAATAATAAGAGTACAATTATGACAAAATACAGACAGACAAGAGACAAACAACAACATACATTACTAATTGAAAACATTAGCCTACAACCATAACAAGCCCAAAATGGCTAATAGAATAAGGGAAGGTGGATCTACACACTATAATATACATAATACATTCTACAATATACTTAATACAGTTGAATATAATAGATTAAGTGTAAATAGTGACAAGATGAAGTAATGTTTTGCAGAGGACATAAGCTGAGGAGCTTGAGAGCAAACCGATGGTTGATCCTTCACATGTGAGCTGCCTCAACAAGCATCTGTGTCAGATTGTGTTTTGAAACCCCCCAGTTGCAACAGATAATCATGTGGTTGGGAGACTCACACACAAGGTGTGAGATGGTAGCAGATGGCCTAGCCCGGTCTCTGAACTATGAACCAGAGGGGTTGGAAGTGTAGATCCTTACAACGAACGTACCCTGGAGTTGGGCCATACACTTTTTATTTATCTGCAAAAAAAACGACCAATAGTCTGTTTTTAAACATTGTAGTAGTGTTCCTTGGAGAACACCCTCCTGTCAGCGAACCCTGAGTAGAGAAGCACGCTAAGCAAATACATATTGTGGATACCGGTAATGATTTACGTCTACAGCAGAGCAGATGTTACATGTTTCTCTGTGGAGTGGGGTGTTGCGTAATACAATAGAGCGTTTTCGAATGTGAGAGTTGGGAATCCGATGCGATGCTGTTAACCATCTGTTGCAGGAAATGTTATCTGACGCACGGAGCATAGAGGTAACAACAACAGGCAGGCTATTGTTCACCCTAGAGACTAGGATCTACACTAGTAAATAATCTGCATTGACCCAACACCTCCGCAACAGTCAATTCAATTCAATTCAACTTTATTCGAAGGAACATGACTTGGTATTCTCCATGCTGAACAAGCTACAGTACATAAATGGTAAATGGACTGCACTTATATAGCGCCTTTTTTGCTGCTCCAAAGCGCTTTACAACAGCCTCTCATTCACCCATTCACACACCCATTCACACACCAATGGTGGCAAGCTGCCATGTAAGGTGCCGGCCCGCTCACTGGGAGCAATTTGGGGTTCAGTGTCTTGCCCAAGGACACTTACACATGTGGCCAGCCGGGGCTCGAACCGCCGATCTGCCGACCTTGCGATCATTAGACGGCGACTCTACCTCCTGAGACACAGCCTCCCCACATACAACAACAAGACGACAACACAACAATACTCAAGACAATATATACAGTACCATTACTCCACCATACCACACACAGGCACAGATAGGAAGAAAAATATATACTTATCAAGACAGATTACTACGATGTTGTATGCTAACACAAATCTTAAAACTCACCTTTGTCCTAATGACTTTCACCCTAGGAGTTTACACAGTGGTAGTTTTTTTTCTTTACTTACTACTTCTCGACAGTCAATCACACCATTAGATTATGTCTACACAATATGTATGCACACTAGTCTGTAGTTAGTAACGCGTCCAAACCTCCCCATATTTTCAGTTTCAAAGAATCAGATTTTCCAAGAATGAAAAAAAAAGATGTTTAGTGTTGTGAGCTGAAGCAGGAGAAAAGCTATTTTGGTGGAGGCACACAGAACAGCCCAGTGGGAGATAATGGTCAGTGTTGTGTAATAATGGTGTGTGTGTGTGTGTGTGTGTGTGTGTGTGTGTGTGTGTGTGTGTGCACCCGTGCGTGCGATCACCCATGCGTTTTTGGATTCAGTGCTTCCAACCTGAACAGCCCATGTGTAACAGGACAGAGGCCTGTGTCCGTACCGTGGGAACTGGGACTGAATTAAACAGCCATTATCCAGCACTGGCCACGCCTCTTCCACTAGCCACGCCTCCTCCAGTGGCCACACCTCCTCCACTAGCCACGCCTCCTACAATGACATCACACATCAGCATTGTTGCCGTTGCCCTTACAGAACCTTGCAGACAAAGCATGCCTCCTAATAAGTATAGCTTTAAAGACAGACAGACAGACAGATATATAAGATAGTTCTTTATTTAGTCAGGACAGTGCACATTAATGAACAGTCACTTATACAGAGTATGGTGACAGTAAATATGCCAGATTTAGCTGTGAGCTCATTTGCATCCGTAGTCCTCATGACATAAAATCGTACAATAGATAAAAAACAACAACAAGAATAATGGACAACATCACAACAGAATGCAAGAGGACATAAAACAATGAGTATGTGACCATAGGGACATAGTAGAAAATAAAATGCACAGGTTAAAAGTGCAAAATAAGGTAGTGCGATGGTACCACTAAAAATGGCACACTGATAAGACAGAGTTTGCTTTTGACCCTGTGCACATTGTAATCATACTCACTCCCCGGGTGCTGTGGGTCTAAACAGTCCTAGTCTCATCAAGGCAACATTTACCTAAACAGACACTTCCACATGTGGCCAGCCGGGGCTCGAACCCGCAAATCTGCCAACCTTGCGATCATTAGACGCCAGCTTTCCCTCCTGAACCACAGCCGCCCATCATTTACCTCTAACTGCATCATCATAGCACTGCAGAGGACTCTGTAAAGGAAAGGTTAGTCTTGAGTGAAACTCAGAAATGATGTTCTGACCCTGAACATAGCCTTGGGAAACAGCCTTGGAGAACGCTTGTCTTAAGAGTTTAGGGTAGAAGAGGATGTAGATGGTAATCTTTATTTTCCGCCTTTGTTTTCTCTTCGCTTCACTTCCATAGCACATGCCTGGGTGTATTTCTGCTCATTGAGGAAGGACATTGGGAAAATGGTAAATTAATCCAAATTGATATGAGCTTTTAGTGAACGTTTACAATCCAATTGCTCTTAAAGTGGTGTCTGCTGCTGTCTGTCAGCCTCTGCAAAGGCTCTTCTGGGCTTACAGCTCTCTGCATAATGGCTGTGCACCACTCAAGGTCATCGGAGGTGTCAAAAGCTTTTGCTTAGTGATGTTATAAATCCCTCAACGCCATACGCAAACATCATAAAAGCACATGTCGCCTATCAGCCCGGGTCCTCCTACAGTGGAACATCCTGCCTATTCGGTTGTTAAGTCGTGACGTGTTTCCGGGTCCAACGTTGGCTGAGGCGATCTCTTCGAAATGCTGCAGTAATAATAATAATTCATTATATTTATATAGCGCTTTTCCGAGGCTCAAAGACGCTGACAATATGGGAAAAACGGGAAAGTGCTGTGTCCCTTGTATGAATAGATCTGAGTCTAAAAAACGATTGAACTGTCATTCTACCGCTGTAGTACACTGGTACTCTGGTACACTGGTACTCTGGTGCTTTAGTACACTGGTACTCTGGTGCTTTAGTGCACTGGTTCTCTGGTGCGGGGAATTTTTTATTTGGACCTGGAAATTGCTAAACGTCACGCGTGACGTCAGACTTAACAACCGAATAGTTCTGTTCTGGGGCCGGTTGCATATGAATTATACTTTTGTGTATACGAAACGGTTTTGATAGTTTGTAAAGTCGGTTGTTGTAGCAGATTCAGGCTACTTAAGCAATATCACACGAGAGGGAGTGTGTTATACCGAATCACAGCCGTGCTGATATTCAGTATAACACACGACCTCGAGTGTGATATTGCTTTTATACAACAGTTCTACAGCGCAATTTATTAGTTAACAGTAATAAGTGACAACAGATTATGATTTGTTTGTTTATTTAATCATTTATTTTGGCTCCGTCAAGAAAAAATAGTTCCGCAACGGGACTGTTCAACTGGACTGTTGCCTAGTAACCTGAACACAAACTAGCTACTTTGTATCGTGTACATTTATTTGTACATTTCCATGTATTGTGCAACCAGTGAAATATGACTCGGTTGAAAGTCGCTTTGGTGGCATGTGTGAATGTGATTCAGAGTCAGACCAGTTGACATCAGACAGCACGCTGCTCCATCGTTTTCTAGTGTGCACATTATAGTCAAATATCAACATGAGTCAACTCTCTAACAATGAATACGGTGAGGTATCCAGTAGTACACAGTCTATTCTAGCACAAGCAATTGAATCAGACGCGCCTCTTGAACTCACACTGACAAATGTCCGGAGGTTAGAACAGCAGTACGATGGCGCAGGTCCGCTCTACAATGTAGTCTAATTAACGGTCATTTAGAACACCTGTGCGGCGGAGTGATACATTTAGTTAAAAGTCCCAGTGCTGTTATACTGTATATCGTAACTCATGGAATGCCTCTTGTCCAATCAAATTACTTGGTCGGAACTAACTGTTGTATAACAATGAATACGGTGAGGTATCCAGTAGTACACAGTCTATTCTAGCACAAGCAATTGAATCAGACGCGCCTCTTGAACTCACAATGTCCGGAGGTTAGAACAGCAGTACGATGGCGCAGGTCCGCTCTACAATGTAGTCTAATTAACGGTCATTTAGAACACCTGTGCGGCGGAGTGATACATTTAGTTAAAAGTCCCAGTGCTGTTATACTGTATATTGTAACTCATGGAATGCCTCTTGTCCAATCAAATTACTTGGTCGGAACTAACTGTTGTATAAAGAGGTTAAACACACAGGTTAAAAATACCGTTTGGGATGATGAGTCTGATTGAGGACACCTGTGCCAATCAGCTCCACCATCCCCACCACCATCCTCCACCACAGTCTGGCTCCACCTGCAGGCCAGAACGCGCCATTACAACTCCGCACAGTTGGAATGCCACTGACAACACTGATTGGCGGATTGATTTTCTGATGTGACGGCACAACATTTCAACAGATTCTGAACATCATTAAAAATAGTTCCGTCATTTATAAGACATCAGGCTTAGTTCAGGTAAAGTGGCGTTAGGTTTAGGGTTAGGGTTAGGGTTAGGGTTAGGTGCTGGTAGGTGTGTTCATCCTGTTAGAGGGATGTTTCTATTGGCCAGGTAGTACACTCTGCTGTCCAGCTACCATATTCCATCTCACAAGCTTTCCACCTCTCTTTCTCTCTCTGTCTTCTCACCTCTCTCTCCCTCTCTCTCTCTCTCTGTCTTCTCACCTCTCTCTCCCTCTCTCTCTTTCTCTGTCTTCTCACCTCTCTCTCTCCCCACCTCTCTCTCTCTCTCTCTCTCCCCACCTCTCTCTCTCTCCCCAGTTTTCTCCCTCCCCAGTTATCTCTTTCCCAAGTTCTCTCTATCCTCAGGTCTCTCTCTCGCTCACTCCCCTGACCTTTATCTAGCTGGCTCTCTCTCCCCTCCTCTCTCTCTATTCCCACCTCTCTCCCCCAGTTCTCTCTCTCTCCCCACCTCTCTCTCTCCCCATCTTTCTCTCTCTCTTTCTCCCCTCCTCTCTCTCCCCAGTTCTCTCCTCCTCTCTCCCCACCTCTCTCTCTCCCCTCCTCTCTCTCCCCCCTCCTCTCCCTCTTCCCACCTCTCTCTCTCCACCTCTCTCTCCCCACCTCTCTCTCTCTCTTCCCACCTCTCTCTCCCCTCCTCTCTCTACCCTCCTCTCTCTCCCCTCCTCTCTCTCCCCTCCTCTCTCCCCTCCTCTCTCTCCTCTCCTCTCTCCCCTCCTCTCTCCCCACCTCTCTCTCTCCCCCCTCCTCTCTCTCCCCACCTCTCTCTCCCCAGTTCTCTCTCCTCCTCTCTCTCCCCACCTCTCTCTCTCTCCCCTCCTCTCCCTCCCCTCCTCTCTCTCCCCTCCTCCCTCTCCCCTCCTCTCTCTCCCCTCCTCTCTCTCCCCTGTTCTCTCTCCCCTCCTCTCTCTCCCCTCCTCTCTCTCCCCACTTCTCTCTCCCCTCCTCTCTCTCCCCTCCTCTCTCTCCTCTCCTCTCTCTCCCCACCTCTCTCTCCCCAGTTCTCTCCCCTCCTCTCTCTCACCACCTCTCTTCCCCCTCCTCTCTCTCCCCCCTCCTCTCTCTCCCCTCCTCTCTCTCTCCCCTCCTCTCTCTCCCCTCCTCTCTCTCCTCCTCTCTCTCTCCCCCCTCCTCTCTCTCCCCACCTCTCTCTCTCCTCCCCTCTCTCTCCCCTCCTCTCTCTCTCCTCCTCATTCTCTCTCCCCTCCTCTCTCTCCCCTCCTCTCTCTCCCCTGTTCTCTCTCCCCTCCTCTCTCTCCTCCCCTCTCTCTCCCCACCGCTCTCCTCCTCTCTCCCCTCCTCTCTCTCCCCACCTCTCTCCCCCCTCCTCTCTCTCCCACCTCTCTCTCCCCTCCTCTCCTCTCTCTCCCCAGTTCTCTCCCCTCCTCTCTCTCCCCTCCTCTCTCTCCCCTCCTCTCTCTCTTCCCACCCCTCTCTCCCCTCCTCTCCTCTTTCTCCCCAGTTCTCTCTCTCCCCTCTCTCCCCTCCTATTTCTCCCCTCCTCTCTCCCCCCTCCCCTCCCCTCTCTCCCCAGTTCTCTGCCGTGGTGCAGTGGTGCTGCGGGTTCTGCAGCTCCAGGGTGTAGCCTGCTCCACGCCGAGGCTCTAATTACAACTTCTCCTCCTCTCCTCTCTCCTTGTGCGACTGCCAAGGACCCCTCTGGTCCCCGAGTGAGTGGAGGGGGGGTCCCCATGGGGCCCTGGGTCCTTCACAGTAGATGGGGGGGACGCGGGGGTTGTGGTTGTGTAATTACGGGGCTCCCCCAGGTCCCCGTCGTCTGCGTGGGCGCAGGGCGTTCGTCTGCCGCAGTCTAAGCGGAGGAGCGGGGGAGCGGGGGACCGACAGGACCGAAGGAGGAAAGAGTGACAACAACTGCTCCCACAAAACCCCCCCCAACCTCCTCCTCCTCCTCCGCCAGTATTGTTTTACTGTTCAAATGAGTTTTACTCCCCCCCCCCCCTTCTCGCCCACCCACCCGCACGCCGCCCACCCCCCTAGATTCATCTTTCCATATAATTCTAACCGGTGTTGGCACAGTCTAAATTGAATTGCTTTTTCAAGAGAGCATCAGAGCATCATACTGTATCTTCCACACACACACACACACACACACACTACTGGTAATCTAATACAATGAAATAAACTATCGCCCCCCGAGTTCATAAGGACACAGGTGTTCCTGCAGGTAGGGGAAGGACCCAGGTCGACCAGTAACTCCCTGTCAAACTGGATTAGTCCATCAATCTGTCATTTTTTGTTAAAATCCCCGAAGTGATTTTTAAAAAATCTCTGTAGAGAAATGTCTGTCTTGACGTGGGTCTGGAGGAAATGAAATATGATGTGTGCCCACCCAGTCCCTTAATAAGGTTGGCACTTTTTTTTTCATTTGCTTCTCGGCTGATAGCAAAACACTGCGCTTGAAT
Organism: Nansenia antarctica; assembly: GCF_963989245.1. Classification (NCBI taxonomy): domain Eukaryota; kingdom Metazoa; phylum Chordata; class Actinopteri; order Argentiniformes; family Microstomatidae; genus Nansenia; species Nansenia antarctica. The sequence goes on from NC_137674.1 coordinate 86,796,006, forward strand.
GAGGAGCGGATACAACCTCGCTTGAGGCGGAGATGCGAGGCGAAGGATACCTGCGTCTGTTGTTCGTCCTTATGGACACCGACCCAAGGTTTAAACCAGGGCATTTTGCTTTCCAATCGCTTAGCTTTTCATACCTGCATATGTATTGAGTTCCTGTTGCCCCTGAGGTTGACTGTCTGAGCCCTAGCACGGTCTGTCTAGACACACAGGGACACACTCTTCTACACAGCTATGGACAGATAGATAGGACACTCTGAATAGAGTCTGAGTTTCAGCATGGTACCAGTAGGTGTAGGTCAGTATTCATGCTGTGTCTCAGGAGGTAATAATAATAATAATAATAATAACTTTAATTTCTATAGCGCCTTTCAAAAAATCCAAGGACGCTTTACAATTATAGGTAGAGCCGGCGTCTAATGATCGCAAGGTTGGCAGATCGGCGGTTCGAGCCCCGGCTGTTGGCCAAATGCCGAAGTGTCCTCGGGCAAGACACTGAACCCCAAATTGCTCCCAGTGAGCAGGCCGGCCGGCGCCTTGCATGGTAGCTTGCCTACCTCGCCATTGGTGTGTGAATGTGTGTGAATGGGTGAATCAGAGGCCGTTGTAAAGCGCTTTGGATAAAGGCTAAGTGCATTTACCATTTACCATTTTACCAATGTCTTTATGGATTCAGCAGTCTGGGATCCTTTTACACATTTTAAAGACTTCTCCTGCCTCTAAGATTTATCTCAGAGCAGAGCGATTACACCCACCGCTGCAGTGCTGTCTGCTAAGGACTCCCTGGGAGGGCGGTGTCTTGGCTCAGACTAAGACCAGCCCCTACTCCAGGAGCCAGTTGCATAAACATACATTAAGACTGGTCTAAGCCTTAGACTAGTCTTATATTCTCATAAACATACATTAAGACTGGTCTAAGCCTTAAAAGGTTGTTGATAAACATACATTAAGACTGGTCTAAGCCTTAGACTAGTCTTATATTCTCATAAACATACATTAAGACTGGTCTAAGCCTTAAAAGGTTGTTGATAAACATACATTAAGATTGGTCTAAGCCTTAGACTAGTCTTATATTCTCATAAACATACATTAAGACTGGTCTAAGCCTTAAAAGGTTGTTGATAAACATACATTAAGATTGGTCTAAGCCTTAGACTAGTCTTATATTCTCATAAACATACATTAAGACTGGTCTAAGCCTTGGACTAGTCTTATATTCTCAGGTTAGACCAGTCTAATTAAGACTGCCTTTTGCATAATAATAAGACTGACTTATTTTGAAGTTTCAGAAGAAGAAAAGGTTGTTGATGTCTCAGATCTTCCCCCGCTAGGTGTAGCTAGGTGTAGCTAGGTGTAGCTAGATGTAGCTGTTTCGACTTTCGGCCGCCATGTTTTTTTTCTGTCTTAAGTGTCTTATTTTACCTAGAATGCATTGCGTGACAGGCTATTTAAGTCAGTCTTACCGTAGTCACTCATAGGTGAGCTTTATGCAACAGGAACATTTTAGAGTCTATAGCAAGACTGACTTAAAGTGAGATCTGAGTCTTTATCCAACCGGCCCCAGGTGTTTTGGAGGGGGTCCTGTTGGAGGTGGTTTACGAGGCCAACGTGATTAGAACAGGAATTTCCGTCTCTCTTCCTGTGGGTTCACTCCTCGCTGTAGGAGATAATTATAGGTTCGGTCGGTTGTAAGTTAAAAACCCCTGCAGGACCTGACCAGGAAGTGACCAATCAGACAACACCTGGGGGGAGGGGGGGGGACGGGGGACGGGGACTAGGAGGGACTAGGAGGGACAACAGTCGACAGTGTGATGCCTGAGATAACACAGATCACAGATAACAGGACAACGCAGGGGCTCCATAGCAGCCTTTTGACCTGGCCAAGGACACACACACACACACACACACACACACACACACACTGTCATTCAAAGAGACATCTGGGGGTTGGCTGGGGCACAGGAGGTAGAGCCGGCGTCTAACGATCGCAAGGTCGGGACTCGGCAGCAAGGTCGGCGGTTCGAGCCCCGGCTGGCCACATGTCGAAGTGTCCTTGGGCAAGACACTGACTGAACCCCAAATTGCTCCCAGTGAGCGGGCCAGCGCCTTGCATGGTAGCTTGCCTACCTCGCCATTGGTGTGTGAATGTGTGTGTGGGTGGGTGAACGAGAGGCCGTTGTAAAGCGCTTTGGAATAAGGCGCTATATAAGTCAGTCTATATAAGTCAGTCTATATAAGTCAGTCTGTATAAGTCAGTCTATATAAGTCAGTCTATATAAGTCAGTCTATATAAGTCAGTCCATTTACCAGACTGCGATGACTTATTCATTTGGCTAATTGATGGCTTTTTATGTAGCTACTGTAGTTTTGAGCCTTGTCATCGAGTGAGCCGCTCACACACACACGGCTCCACATTGTTTCTTTTAATAGATTCTCCGGGCGGCCATTGAACTGTTTGTGACTGAAAAAAGTAATTAAAGTCCGTCTGCTCTGGCCAGGTTGGTGGAGGGAAAGGTGGAGGGAAAGGTGGCAGGGCAGCGGGGGACTAGAGTCTGTCTCCCTGCCCTCCCCCCCTCCCTCCCCCCCACACACACACCCCCTCATTAGGAATGCATTGGTTCTCTCTCTCTCCTCCCTCATCACAAAACACTACCCGAGTGAGCAAAAAATAAATAGTGAGAGAGATTAGAGATGTGCCTATACTGTTAATAAGAACTGAACCCAGATCTCCCTACGACACAGAGAGACCGAGGTGTAACGTGTTGCCGTGGTGTGAGGGTTGGGTAACAGAGGGTGAGGAGCTGGGTGAGTGAATGGGTGTATGATCCATGTGATTAACAAGTGAGCCTGAGTCTGAGAGTATGTGCGTGCATGTGTGTGTGCACATAGCCTAGCAGGCTGAATTGATTTGTCGTGCAGGATCTCAGTATCGACTGCAACAACGCCCGCTCAGGCCAGCCCGTGGGTTTCTAGCGAGTGAATAGTAATTAAAACGTGTTTTTCTTCTTCTTCTTCTTCTCCTCCTCTTCTTCTTCTTCTTCTCCTTCTTCTCCTTCTCCTTCTCCTTCTCCTTCTCCTTCTTCTCCTTCTCCTTCTCCTTCTCCTTCTTCTTCTTCTCCTTCTTCTTCTTCTTCTCCTCCTCCTTCTTCTTCTCCTCCTCCTCCTCCTCCTCCTTCTTCTTCTCCTTCTTCTCCTTCTTCTTCTTCTTCTTCTCCTTCTTCTTCTCCTTCTTCTCCTTCTTCTCCTTCTTCTCCTCCTCCTCCTTCTCCTCCTCCTTTTTCTTCTCCCTCTTCTTCTTCTTCTCCTTCTTCTCCTCCTCCTTCTTCTTCTTCTCCTCCTCCTTCTTCTTCTTCTCCTCCTTCTTCTTCTTCTTCTCCTTCTTCTTCTTCTGTGTCTCTTCCAGCTGAATTGATTTGTTGTGCATGATCTCAGTATCGACTGCAACGCCCCATTCAGGCCAGCCCGTGGGTTTCTAGCGAGTGAATAGTAATTAAAACCTCTTCTTCTTCTTCTTCTTCTCTGTCTCTCTCCCCCAGCTGGCAGTGGACAGATGGTTCAGATGGACTCCATCAAGTCTGGCTTCGTGGGTTCCCAGGTGGAGCTCCGCTGCATCTTCGTCAACAGCAACCCGCCGGTGAAGATCTCCCAGGTGACCTGGCAGAAGTTCCTGAACGGCACCAAGCAGAACGTGGCCATCGCCAACCCGGCCCTGGGCGTGTCGGTGCTGGCGCCCTTCAAGGAGCGGGTCACGTTCAAGCAGGCCGCCGTCCGCCACCGCACGCCCTCCCTGGAGGACACCACCATCGTGTTCTCCAACCTGCGGCTGTCCGACGAGGCCGCCTACATCTGCGAGTACACCACCTTCCCCGCTGGGAACCGCGAGAACATGGTCAACCTCACTGTCTTTGGTAAGACTGTAGTGTAACACAATATAACAATACAGACCATGGACCGTGATAAAGCAAGCAGAGCAGAAACAGAAACAAAAGAAAATAACAAACACTGATTTAGTTGGTGAAGCGTGTAGTTTTACGCTTTGCTGCACACTTTTGCCACACTAAGAATTAGAAAATGTTAATATACCCTAAACGTTTTCTAATAGTGGAATATAGGCTACTGCATGTTCATGGTAATGCATTTGTAAACAAACAACGTGTAAAATAAGTGTGTAAAGGCCAGTGCTCGATGTTTTATTTGTAAAACAGCAACTTCACTGAACGTTCTTTATCATATGATCTCTTCCCTTGATCGACCGATGCATCATGGTTATTTATTTTAATGATGTTTACAAACTGTTGTTTTTTATCGATTTTTGGCTATGTTTCTGTTTAGCAAAAAACTGCCAGACACCAGTAGCAGACTCCAAAAGCAAATGCAAAGCCTAGAATCAATACCAGACATTGACTGATATCTTATTCCATTTTACATTTACATTTTTGGCATTTAGCAGACGCCTTATTCCAAAGCGACAATCAATACATTTGAATGCTAAGCATGTGAATCATCAGTCCACCATTCGTGGCAGGAAGAGTAATCTAGCTCAGGCCCGGGGCCATTGATAGAAGGAAAAAACCTTCTTCTATCACCTTCTTCTAAAACCTTTTTTTAAATTATTATTATTATATATATTTTGTTTTAATACTGGAGGAACAGAGAAACAGTACAAGGGGGGGCAATATAAGTTCTTAGGGACACAGTAGAGGGGAAAGCGGGTGTCTTTAGGAGACGTAATGCTGAGGGGCAGAAGATGTCTCAGGAGGAGCAGTTAAGGTGTAACCTGAAGAGATGGGTCTTCAGTCTACGATGGAAGATGGGTAGTGACTCTGCCGTTCTGACAGCCGTGGGGAGCTCATTCCACCAGCGGGGAGCCAGTGTTGTGACTAGGACACAGATGATCTGACAGAACACACCTGACTAACTAGAAACATCAGACAAGGCAGTTCTCCAATACTTTTGGTGTCGGAAATAGGGGGACTTTGTATAAAAAAAGAGTTGTCGTTTCTAAATAGTCAAATGGCCGATACAGAAAAAAGAAAACATTGAATAAAGTGCAGCACTTAATCAATATGATATGAAAGGGCCAGATTGCTTTCATGTTGCTATAGAGTGTTGATGTACAATACTGTATCACACGAGAGGGAGTGCTGTTATACTGAATATCAGCACGGCTGTGATTCGGTCGTAGACAATCACATACACATGATATTCAGTATAACAGCGTGACCTCGAGTGTGATATTGCTTTTATACAACAGTTCTACAGCGCCATTTATTAGTTAACAGTAATAAGTGAAAACAGATTATGATTTGTTTGTTTTTGCTCCGCCAACAAAAAATAGTTCCGCAACTGGACTGTTGCCTAGTAACCTGAACACAAACATCTGCAGGCTAGCTACTTTGTATTAATGGTCATTTCGGAGTGATACATATAGTTAAAAATCCCAGTGCTGTTATACTGTATATCAGCACTCATGGAATGCCTCTTGTCCAATCAAATTACTTAGTCGGAACTAACTGTTGTATAAATATATATATGTATATATGTGCAGGATGTAGCCTGGATGCTAACGTCTAACGTATGATGGTAGTCTAACGTGAGCTAATCCCGGTGTCGAGGGCAGGGAAGAGGCAGAGGTGTCGTTTATCTAACAGCTTTTGAGGAGGTTGTGTGTTGCCGACTGACTCTGATTAGAGATCTAATTAGAAACCGAGTGTTGTGTTTTTCCATTAAGCCCCGGCAAAAGGCAGAGAGAGCACTTGGCTTTAAGCAGTCCCTGCTGCCAGCGCCTCTCGTCAACTCCAAACCTCCTTTTTTCTGTGTCAGCGAGCCTTCCCTCCCCGCTCCTTTGAGGCCCCGGCAGTTCACTGGATGCCAGGGACCCTGAGTGAAGATAACACTCTGACAGCGCTCCAGCCAGGAACCTGTGTGAAGATAACAGAGTGACAGCGTTCAAAGCAGCTCTCTTCATGTTGTATCTGCAAACGTGCACAGACCTGCTACTCGTATTATCTCCTCGCAGTTATGCGTTTACCCAGGCTCGAGCCTGTCGTTTGATGTAGCACTAGTAAATCGCTAATTGGCAGCTCGTAAAAGGATTAGAACTGGATGACATTTGTGCGTTTTGGAAAGGCAAGCTTCTTCTGCTTCATCTGTTTAAGAGAGATTTTTTTTATTTGTTTTCGTTGAAACCCCCACCGCAGAAATGTGTTTTTTCATTTCACCACTTTAAGAACTGAAGAATTTAAATGACTGTTATTGAGAAATCATAGGCTGGTGGTGGTAGGTGAAGTAGAGATGGATATACTGTTAAGATGAGAATTATATTTTGGGGGACAAAAAAGCCAAAAGCAGAAAAAGCAATTTACTTCATCATCAGAACTGTTACTTTCAACGAAGGGTACTGACATGATTTAAAAAATGTCTATGATTTACGGTACTTATTAATGACCATCACGTCTTACTCACAGTGCTTCCATGTTGTTTCCTCTCGTCCCTCCAGCTCGGCCTCTGACCCGTATGACGTTGACGTCCCCCACCAACGTGGCGCGGCCCCAGAAGCGTAAGATGACGGTGGCCACGTGTGTCTCGGCCAACGGGAAGCCTCCCAGCGTGATCAAATGGGACACCAGGCTGAAGGGCGAGGCCACCTACCAGGAGACGCGGAACGCCAACGGCACGGTGACCGTGCGTAGTAACTACATGCTGGTCCTGAGCCGTGAGACGCACAAACAGAAGCTCACCTGCATCGTCACCTACCGCAACGAGAGGATCACAGACAGCGTGGTGCTCAACGTGCAGTGTAAGGACCTGTCTGTCTGTCTGCCTGCCTGTGTGTCTGTCTGTCTGTAAGAACCTGTCTGTCTGTCTGTCTGTCTGGCTGGCTGTGTCTGGCTGGCTGTCTGGCTGGCTGTCTGGCTGGCTGTCTGGCTGGCTTGGCTGGCTGGCTGTCTGGCTGTCTGTCTGTCTGGCTGTGTGTCTGGCGGTCTGTCTATCTGTCTGGCTGTCGGTCGGTTGGTCTGTCTGGCTGGCTGTCTGGTTGGCTGTCTGTCTGGCTGGCTGGCTGTCTGGCTGGCTGGCTGTCTGTCTGGCTGTCTGTCTGTCTGTCTGGCTGGCTGGCTGGCTGGCTGCCTGTCTGTCTGTCTATGTATCTATATATCTATCTATCAATCTATCTATGTATCTGTCTGTCAGCCTGCCTGTCTGTCGGTCGGTCTGTCTCTCTGTCTCTCTGTCTGTCTGTCTGTCTATCTATCTATCTATCTATCTATCTATCTATCTATCTATCATATTACTGTCTTAGTTAATATCAGCACCCCTATTCATTAGACTACTCTGCACTCCATATTACATAGTTAGCCTAATTAATAATAATGAAGTCTTTCTTAACCACATGGATATGTTTTACTATTATTAATTGATGAAACTATATGAAGGTCTATTAAATATGAATGACCGACTAGCCAGATGTTGCTACAGACGACGTGTTTGCCTCAGCGGGGGGTGTAGCTGTGTGTTGTTTCGTGATTGGCTGAGTTACTAACTGTCACACATTGACATCATCAGTGTTCGGGGGCCCCCGGCCACCTCGCGTGCCTGGTCTGTTCCGCCGCTGGGGCACCTGCTAGGCTAGCCTAAGGCGGGGCTATTATGGTCTGTGCTTGGTTGGCTGGGCCGCGTGTGCTGGTGGTGGGGCGGGTCGGGTGTGTGGGGCGGCTGGGGTCCCCCGGGGGGGTTGGGGGCCACTGCTGTGCGCTGGTAGGCAAACTGGTAGTAGTCGCTCTATGAGTAGAGGGCTGCAAGGGAATTTTACTGGATGCACAGTGTACAGGTGTACAGGTTTACAGGTTTGTTACCTTTGCCTGCTTGCGACTCTGTCATCATGTAAAGAGCATTGAGTCGCATCTTGTGAGAACATACGAATAAAACTTGATTTGATTTGATCCTCTCTCCCCTGCAGACGAGCCTGAGGTGAAGATCGAGGGCTTCGATGGGAACTGGTACCTGAACCGCGAGGACGTGCAGCTCACCTGCAACGCCGACGCCAACCCCCCGGTCACCGTCTACCAGTGGAGGCTGTGAGTCTGACACATGTCTCCTACACCGGCTTAACACCAGAACAGCTGTGCCTTTTTCACCTACTACTATAAGAGCCGCCTCAGGGGTCAAATAACCATAGTCTTTACAATGGGAAGCTGCTATTTACACACAACGACCACCAGTTGTCCGCTTGTAAATTAGCCTGCTTCCTACACAGAAAAAAAACTGCAAAATAGCTTCAAAAAATTGTACCCACAGGGGTCAAATGAACCCCCCCCCATGGCTGTTCTAGTGTTAAGTACATTAGTGGTTATCGTTGGACGGAAATGTGTTTTAAAAGTGTTCTATTGCTCTTGAAAGTTAAATGAATGCAGAGTACTAGTTTGTATGTGAGTTTAATCATTCTCCGTTCTCCAGCTGTGTTTTAAAATCATAGGTTCCCTTACTTCCTCCTTCTCAAAGCGCTTTGAGTTGCATTTCATGAACGAAAGGCGCTATATAAATAAAGCGAGCTAGGTTAGCATAGAGGAGAGGTTCAGAGCTAGGTTAGCATAGAGGAGAGGTTCAGAGCTAGGTTAGCATAGAGGAGAGGTTCAGAGCTAGGTTAGCATAGAGGAGAGGTTCAGAGCTAGGTTAGCATAGAGGAGAGGTTCAGAGCTAGGTTAGCATAGAGGAGAGGTCCAGAGGTTCAGAAGTTCAGAGCTAGGTTGAGTTAGGAGCAGAGGATGGATTAGGCCTGCATACTAGGGATGGACGGTTTTTCGGTTAAACCGAAAACCGGGGTTTTTAAAAATAGAAACGGTTTTTTAGAAGAATAAAATAGAATAAGAATAAAACTGGAACATGTCACATGTTTGTCGTGTGAGAAAATAACAATGATACAGTCTGAATCTGCCGCGCAATGAGTGAGAGGTTTGGTCAGTTGTGAAGAATAACTGAGGATTAATATCTAATTGGGATTATATTTAAGGGTAACGAATCACTCTATGGGAAAGATAGTTGCCTTCAGTTATTGGTAGATAGGAAAGGTTTTTTTACAATTACTCACTTACATTTAATAAGATCATTTTCGCTGCTCTCTGTAAAGCGCATTGGGTCACTTTTGTGAGAAATGCGCTATAGAAATAAAATGTGATTTGATTTGATATCAATCAATCAATCAAACTTTATTTATGTTCTATAGCACAAATCATGCATTGAATGTAACTCCAAGTGCAGTATTTACTAAACCACAATATAATAAAACAAGAGCTATACGGATCAAGAGTGTTTGTGCACAGCGCCACTGTGTGTGAAGGCGCTACTGAAAGTGATGACAGAACGCATGTCTCAGAAGATACGCGGTCACTTAGTGACGCAAAGGTAGTTCTGTATTTATCTCTATCTGTATTAGTACATTTATTTTGAAAGCTCTATTTTGACAGCTCTACCATGGGCACTTTTATTTTGATGGGGCATTCTTTGTTGATTGACTTACGACAGTTCAGGACGAGTCAGTCTCGCGGCATGTGGTTTTTATGAAAAGCTTTAAGTATGTTCACTGCATAATTCTAAGTCTAATATTTCAGTGATTATTGAGCAGTATTCAAATATTTAAATACATTGAGCAGCAGCTGAAACTTTGTCTAAGAACCAAGATATTGAGAAAGCAGTTCATTCAATGAAGACGCTGTTCCAAGAGATGATCTTCCGTGCAGGCGTGCACCCTGGATCAGTGGAGCTGGTGTGTTAAGTGTTCATGTGTTTTCATGTATGGTGTAGCTTACAAAAGTCTGCCTTTCCACTTATATTTGTGAAACTAAGTAGCCTAAATGTGTTGCGACTGTGCTTACGGTGTTTTAATGGTGTTCGACATGAGTGTATTGTAGCAGTAGGGCTCAATTATTTGAAATTGGCGCTCTTTTTTTTTTAAATTTTTTTTTTTTATTATTTTTTTAATGTATTTTTCGGTTAACCGGAAAACCGCGGTTTTACTCTCTGACGGTTTTTCGGTTTCAATAATTGGAAACCGTCCATCCCTAACCATTGAGCTGACATCAGTGCTTTGCCTTTCAAATGATTTGTGCAAATACAGTACATAGCTGTGTGTCAGGGGGGGCGGGGGAATATGAACTTGTTTTCAAGGCCTCTGGGGGGTGGGGGGGGGGGTTGATCCACTCTGACTAATCGCATAAAGGTTAGTGTAGCGCACACAACCCTGCCACACCATTGAGCAGTGTGACATCATAAAAACGCAATTAGCATGTTAGAAAACGTCAGTTTTAACTCGTTTTAAGCGTCCTTGGGTTTTATGAAAGGCGCTATACAAATCCAAGTTATTATTATTTGAATGGGTTTTTGCAACCGGTATATATCAGTTACCTAAACTGTGTTATAAGCCCCTCAAAAAAAGTTCGGAAACGCTTTTTTTGTTGATTATTCCTCCCCTTTAATACAGGGTATCCGCGGTGCCTTGAAAAGTATTAAAAGTTGATCAATCCATTTTGGGAAAATAAAGACCCTTAATAAGTATTAAAAAGTCTTATCACAATTTTATGAGGTCTTGAATTTTGTAGATATTTTTCTAATTAGTCTCTGTCCAAAGAGTTTGAGTCCTAAAAACGTTTTGTAAAAGTTCGTGAATTTATTAGTTTTATTAAAAAACAAAGATGAACCGGACATTCTGTTGTATGATAGTGGTCTAGTCTATTGCAAACTAAAACTGTTAAGTTAAAGGTGTCACTGATGTAAACGGTTACAGCTCCAAGTGGCGGTGAGGTCTGGAAAAATATTTGCAAGGTCTTAGAAAGGTATTGAAATTAACCTCAAGATTCCTGTATATACCCTGTAATAATACCAATTGGTATTGTATTTTATATCGTTGGAAAGCCTGATTAGTCACCTTTACAACAAAAAATGTTTGGCCGCTACCCACACGTTTAGCTGTGTTACTCATTCCATGAATGTATGATCCTTACAAGTTGTACCTCATTGTAAAGGTGACCAATCAGGCTAAAATCCAACGATATAAAATACAATACCAATTGGTATTATTAAAGGGGAGGAATAATCGACTGAAATAACGTTTCCAAACTTTCTTTGAGGGGTTTATATAACTCTTTAGATATGTAGGAATCTTGAATGATTTTCTCAGTGTATCCGCTGTTAAAATGAGGGAATTAAACATTGAAATAGAGAGGTAAAGTGTAGCGATTTGTCCTATAATTGCCGGGTAGAGAAATGGAAATGGATGTGGATTAATGGTCCATTGTGCCTCGCGCCGTATCTGCGCCACGGGCCGCTGTTAATGAGCAAGATGAAGTTTCCTGTTTCTACGTAGACGACTGCTTTCTGCTTTCGGGGCAGAAACACTGATACCAGGAGAGGCTATAGGAGACGGAGATGATACTGCTTTGGTATTTTATCAGAGGGAGAAGAGAGAGAGAGGCTGAGATGAGAAGAGAGAGAGGAGAGAGAGGAGAGGAGAGGAGAGGAGAGGAGAGGGGAGGGGAGGGAAGGGGAGAGAAGAGAAGAGAGGAGAGGAGAGGAGAGGAGAGGAGAGGGAAGGGGAGAGGAGAGGGAAGGGGAGAGGAGAGGGAGAGGAGAGGGAAGGAGAGAGGAGAGGAGAGGACAGGGGAGAGGAGAGGAGAGGGGAGGAGAGGGAAGGGGAGAGGAGAGGAGAGGAGAGGAGAGAGGAGAGGAGAGGAGAGGGAAGGAGAGAGGAGAGGGGAGGACAGAGGAGAGGGGAGGGGAGAGGAGAGAGGAGAGGAGAGGGAAGGGGAGAGGAGAGGAGAGGAGAGGAGTGGAGAGGAGAGGAGAGGAGAGGAGAGGGGAGAGGAGAGGAGAAGAGAGGGGAGGGGAGAGGAGAGGAGAGGAGTGGAGGAGAGGAGTGGAGGAGAGGAGAGGAGAGGGGAGAGGAGAGGAGAGGACAGGGGAGAAGGAGGAGAGAGAGACAGTGATCTGGGGAGACGAGGCTGTTGGGATGACAGATAGGAGGGGACGGCCGTGGCGGCGGCGGAAAGGAGACGTCAGATCTGTAGTGAAGGTTCCCCTGGGCCCCGCCGAGGTCACCAGGCCTGACAGAACCTTCCAGAACAGTCAGCGTAACACACACACACACACACACACACACACACACACATATACACATACACACACACACATACACACACACACACACATATATACACACACACACACACATATACACACACACACACACATACAAGCATACACACATACTGTATACACACATACAAGCATATATGTACACACACACACATATACACACACACACATTTCTATACACACACACACACACAGAGACACTGACACAGACACACACACACACGCACAGACACAGAGACACTGACACAGACATACACACACGCACAGACACAGAGACACTGACACAGACACACACGCACACACAAGCGCGCACACACACACACACACACACACACACACACACACACACACACATACACACACACACACACACACACACACACACACACACACACACACACACTGTCATTCAAAGAGACATCTGTGGGGTGGCTGTGTCTCAGGAGGTAGAGCCGCCGTCTAACGATCGCAAGTTTGGCAGATCGGCGGTTCGAGCTCCGGCTGGCCACATGTCGAGGTGTCCTTAGGCAAGACACTGAACCCCAAATTGCTCGCAGTGAGTGGGCCGGCGCCTTGCCTGGTAGCTTGCCGCCGTTGGTGTGTGTATGTGTGTGTGGGTGGGTGAATGAGAGGTCGTTGTAAAGCGCTTTGGAATAAGGCGCTATATAGTCAGTCTGTTTACCATTGACGTCTCAAGACACAACTAAATATGCATCATTCTCAGCTTTCTACAGTGTCAGTTGGGGTGTGCAGTCAGCAGTCAGCTAGCTGTTTGTTAGCCGCTAGCTGTTAGCAGCGTTTGTAGCTGTGGCTGCGTTTAGAGTCACTTTTCTCCCATTCAGTGTTCGAGGTGTACCGACATTGAAATACGCCTGTTGTGTTCAATCCTTCTCCGATTTCAATGTACGATACATAATTTGAAATCTTACAATCTGTAGTTTAAGCACATGTAAAAGAAACAGAAAAATGACTTCGGCTACTGGTTGCTTTTTTCACCATCAGCTGTCACATTTGGTATAAGCACACAAGCAACTGAATGTTGAATTGTGACTTAGGTTGTTTGCAGGGCCTTTGCGAGTATATTAAGCCTGTTAGAAACATCAACCTCTCAATCTGTGAAGAACGCTCCATACTTAGCGAGCATTAACAGTTTAAGATCGTCACAATCTTCACACGTTCATGTTGTTCTTTGAAAACGCCGAGTTTATAATCTACCTTCTTACGTTAATCATTCATCGTGCAAAAGAAAGTGATTCACTCCCTCTACCATGGAAGAGCCTCAGCGTATACCTGTTCACAGCAGCTCACGTGTAGCTTGCTGTGTGGCGACTGCTCCACAATGACCTGATTGTGTCAGTTCTTTCTAATGTCATTTTCTCTTTTCCTCTCTTTCTTTCGCTTGTAATAAATGAAGCGTTTCATTGTTTTTAACGTGCTGGTTGGTGCACCGGCACGACTGTGCTGCTCAGATTGAGGCCAGGCACCGGGAGTTTAAGGGGGAAGTGTTTGCAGCCTCCAGTTTGTTTATAGAAATCAAGAGCAGATCATTATGGGTCTTAAACCTTAGCAGCTGCAGAGTAACGCACGGCAGCTTAATAACTGTTGTCGGTCTGGGAAAGAGTCCAATATTATTATAGCCCTCGTCGTCTTACCCCCACTGTAGCTACCTCCCCCGCTTCTAAGACGGCTGTGAAGCTGTCTAATAGCTGCTAGGATCCAGTCGATAGTAAATGTCCTATTTTTTATGGATATATACCTCTCTCGTTCGACCCTTAAAGGCACAGTAGAAAGGTAAAAAGTCTCCCTGAGAAGAAAAGCCGGTAAAAATAGAATGGAGCTGTCAGCGACGATATTATTTCTAAAAAGTCAATATATTCTTTTTTTTTCTTCCAGTTGCTAGGCTAAAAATAAGTGAGGCATTTTTTTATTATTAAGCCACAAATCTCCTCAAAATGCTGCTTTCCATTGTTGCATAGTAAAAGGTTGCTTAAAGCCAGATGTTTGAAAAGAGAATGGCTTGCCTTATCAGATAGATTTGGCAAAGTCAAGTTTATTATAGCAGCACAGTGGAAATGGTTTAAATGTCAGGTTATTTTAACAAGGACCAAGCAATGGGACCAACTCCTATCTGCTCTCACATCGTCATCACACATTCTCTCTTAGTGCAGAGAAACGTGGGAACTGTTTTAGCGCAGTCTGACACGAATAAGCTCAAGTTGATTAACTCATCACTCATAGTGTAAATTGTTTATAACATCTGAGGCCGTATTTCCCCTGTGGATTTACCTGCCCAGGGACTGCTGGTGTGATTTAGCTACCCAGCTAATTCAGGGAGATTCAATGACCATGTCCATTGTCCCTTTTACATAAACTGTTAAATAAATTGGTGTCATATAATTGACAGATGATTTTACAGTAGCCAAACTGTTTATTTTTTATTTTTAGAGAACTATGATCAATTCCATTTTATATATAGATTTTTTTTTTATATACCGGTACATGTATATACAGTATATATGTGTGTGTATTGTTGGGAGGGGGTGAAGGGGGGCTGTTGTGCCTCCCCTTGTACTCAGACTTGTTTTGCATATCACCTGTTAAAAAAAGCGATTCTGGTGACCTTTGATGTCAGAGTAGCGTAGTGGTTATTCTAGTAGTGGTTAGTGTGAGTGAAGATGATGACATGATGGGGTCTCAGGTAAATGAGACAAGGCCTTACCTGAGTGGACCCGTCTGGACCTGATAAACACCTCTGCCCATGAGAGCGCTGCATAATGTCAGTATCGATCCCAACCCTCTCCGACCTGCACTGCAATCTAGCAGGAGTCAACACGCCCCACCACACAAGAGCCTGTCCACACGCCCCACCACACAAGAGTCTGTCTACACGCACCACTACACAGAGTGATTGCATAGACGAGAAGCTTTAGAAGGAGCCTAACAGTGTGAGATCCAGACTACCAGAGACACTTATGTTCTGTATGACAACTTCATCATAGGTTGCGTCACAATAGGCTGCCAGATCCATATACACTTTATTGGAAAGCTGATATCTAATCGATGACAGAATGAGGCTAAATTATCTGGAAATGGTATGCTGTTGATCTGTCGGAAAATGCATACAGTCGTTGTATATTGTATTAGAGATATTAATAGTAATAATAATAATAATATCTTAGATTTATATAGCGCCTTTCTCAGACCCAAGGACGCTATTGAGAAGATGACATGTTGGATTCAGTGTTTAAAGCCCCCACCTAAGAAACCTGGGTGTGATGTTTGATCAGTCTACGCATCTGGACAAGCGTGTGAAATCTCGGACCCGTACCTGTTTCTTTCACCTCAGAAATATTGCAAAGCTCCGGTCCATTGTATCCCACGCTGAATTAAAAATGTCTGTACATACCTTTATCTCATCCAGACTTATCTACTGTAACTCACTGTTTACCTGCCTCAACAAACCATCTGGTAGCTCAACTCCAGCTGGTCCAGAACGCGGCCAGTCATGCCACATCACCCCCATCCTAACATCCCTGCACTGGCCACATCACCCCCATCCTAGCATCTCTGAACTGGCTCCCGGTGCAACTCAGAATCCATTTCAAAGTGCTGGTATTCGTCTTCAGAGCCCTCCATGGCCAAGCCCCCGCCTACATCTCCCATCTCATCCACCCCTACGCATCCAGCTGGTCACTGAGGTCCTCTGACCAGGAGCTCCTGGTCGTACCCAGGACCAGACTAAGAACTAAAGGGGACAGAGCGTTTGAGGTGACGGCCCCAAGACCCTGGAACGCCCTCCCCCCTGACCTGAGAGACTCTGGAACGCCCTCCCCCCTGACCTGAGAGACTCTGGAATGCCCTCCCCCCTGACCTGAGAGACTCTGGAACGCCCTCCCCCCTGACCTGAGAGCCGCTCCCTCAGAACTAATTTTAAACGTCAATTAAAGACTCACCTGTTTAGTCAGCTGTAGCCATCTTATGTTCCTGTTTATGTTCTGTTTACGTTGTCCCTTTGGGGTGTTCCTCCATTTTTTCACCCATGTTATCCCTTATTTGTGTAAAGCACCCTGTGCATCCGTGCTGTGAAGGCCGCTATAGAAATAAAGTTTTACTTACTTACTTACTTTAAAACGTTACACACACACGATAAAAACATCCAATAAAGCGATGGGTGAAAGATGTGACGAATTGTAACCTATCGTGAGCTTAGAATTATAAGGTTCTATCTCCTTTTAGGGCAGTTCAGAGATATTGAGCGTCAACGTTTTTACATTCCATTATGTTTTGTGAAATGGAACCTTTGTATTTTATTAATTACTAACAAAAAAATATCAACATTTTAGAAATAACACCACACAGGCATTAATAAACACCTAATCGATCAGATTATGTAAAAAACAACATTTTGACCAAAAATGGAGATAGAACCTTATAATTCTAACGTCACGCTATGTTATTTAATATAATTAATCTGATCAAATAACATAGACTGTAAGTCTAATAAAAGCCTAGTATTGGGCAGAAGAAAACCTATTAAAGCACCCAAGAAAGAGCTAAAACTAAAACAGACAGTCTTCCTGGTGTAATCTATCTACATTATAACCCTGCCTTTACATTTGATTTAATTTAACAATTATGTCAAACTTGAACAGTGGTGAGAACATGAGGAGGTCATCAGACCATCAGCGCCCCGTGGTTAACACACGGGTGTGGGAAGGTGAAGGGAATTCAACATCGCTGAACAAGTTGTGCGTACTCTGCATAATGCACCATAGGCATCTTTGTCCCAGCATGCAGTAGTGGCATGGCAGAAAGCAGGGTTCCCGCGCTGGTCTTAAAAAAGCCTTAAAATCTCAAATCCAGCAAACCATATTTCAAGGCCTAAAAAGGTCTCGAATTTCAGTTATTCGGTCTAAAAACGAGGTGCTAGGTCTTAAAAATGAGATCCTGCAAGGATCCTGCAAGGATTCACGTGGAAATTAATCAAGTTGGAACCCCAAAAAATGCCAATTCGCTTCCTTTTTTGTCTGTATGGCAGTGAAATCCCTAATTTCATCACCTCGAGGATGACAAAAAGCTATCATACGGTGTCCCGAATAGGTCTAAAGTTCTATTCAAAGAGGTCTAAAAAAAGGTCTATAAACGTCTTAAATCTGACTTGTTGAAACGTGTAGGAACCCTGAGACAAAACCATCATCTTCTTCTCTGTCCAGCCTGTCTACACTTTCTATTATGTCCCAATCCAACTGAAACCCCCAAAAACTTTAAAGAACTACTTTATTCTGTGACCCATAGGGCCCTATTATGCACTTCATCAATAAGGCGAGGCGGTAGATCTAAACTTAAGATGTGGAGGCGTGGTCAAGGCCACTTTGCTATTATGCGTGCGGTAGTGGGCGCCTAAAACCCGGCGCTAAGCAAAGAAATTAGTCATGGGTGTGTTTTGGGCGTCTTCTCAATCAACCCAATCAGCGTGCCAGGTGCCATTCCCTTTAAGAACCGGCTGCGTTGAGTCATTAGCGCTATGCTATTATGGAAGTCCTGAGAAGGAGGTCAGCGCGCTTCTCTGCCTCTCCCTTCTGAAATAAAGCATTTATACTGTGACCGTAATTGACGTCTTGCCGTGGAGCCACGTGCGTGTTCATGTGTGCCCACATGCATGCGCAAACCGCGGAGGCGCGCTCGTGTTTCAAAACGTGCATGAAGTCTAAACTTAAGAACTTTTCAAACCACTTCTTAGCGATAGGAGCAAAGTCAGATCGCATAATAGCAGGGGCGCCTAGTGCACTTCATTAACATATGAACACTCCCACAATGAGCAATATATGCACGGGAGTTTTACGTCTTATGTGTGGGCGCCTATCGACACCTGCATAATAGCAGTAGCGCGTATGAAGCGCATAATAAGGGTGCCGGTAGGTCTTAATCTGGCGGTGCGTCTTAATTAACACTTAAGACGGCAAGTTAAGAAGTGCATAATAGGGCCCATAGACTCATAGACTCAAACCAAAGTGTATCTATTCATGTCGGTTATCATTATCAAAGTCGACTTGTACTTATTCATGTCAGGTTTCCGCCTGCTTGTCTGTGCTGTGGCGTGCTGTGCATAACGAGAGACTGTTTGATGAGACGACAAACAGTATGAGAGGATATTTAGATAAGGAGGATATTTGTAGAAACACACTTTGGTCTCCATTAAGATATTGATATCCTTCTTCTCTCTTCATGTCGCTATAATTCACGACTTGATCTGCTAATCAACTGTTTTGGGCCAGAAAACAATCTGGCAGGCTGATTAAGCTTGGCTCTGCAGTCATAAACTGTGATGTTTATTTTGGTGTTGATTCTGTTCAGCGGGAGCACAGGCCTCAGATCAGCCGTGAGTCATCTGGACCACAGAAGGAGGGGCGTCTCACAGCTCTCGCCTCCATCTGACGCTGGCTCCTGACAGCACGACACACGTCTGCACCATTACTATCTGCTAGTAGAGGCTTTGTATAAAGATAGTTGACATTAGGGATGAAACCTCAGCAAATATGTTCAAGTCAAGACTAAAAACCCGTCTTTTTTGAGTAAATAATTAAATTCTGATTATATAATGATTGGAGCACTTTGAGCTGCAACGTTTGCAGGAAAAGCGCTATACAAATAAAGGTTATTACCATATATATATATATATATATATGTTACGGTACATGTGGGAATACGGTACATGTGGGAAAACTAGGATTAGGATTAGGTGCTACGTCCACTTGGTACATGCTGGCATGTCTACCCCTAACCCTAACCCTACCCCTAATCCTAACCCTAACCTTAACCGTAGCACCCTAGCACCTAACCCTAGTTTTCCCACATGTACCGTTTTCCCACATGTACCGTAACATATACATATACTGTATATATACATATATATATAATAAAAACATTTAGAAAAATGTCCTAAAGAAACTTTGTGGGCTTGCTAAGTCTTTATATGGAAACGGTTGGATTGGCCCGTCACATGTAAATGATAGAAAGAGGATGAGTGTTTTGACTATAGTATAATAGGGTTAGGGTTAGGTACTCTTGGTAGTAGGTAACATAGGCACGGCTGTTCTAGTGTTGAGTTTAAAAGACAACCTGTGTCAAGCCACTCTTCACCTGGTGTGTAGCTAACCCTAACCCTAGCTAGGTGTCTCTTCACCTGGTGTGTAGCTAGCTAGCATCACCTGTTAAGTTACTACTGCTGTGATTTACATCTTCCTTCTTGTTTTGAGGCAGAAGCTGAGAGCCTCCTGACTGTTGTTGTAAATGTCCTAGTATCTATCTATCTATATTCTATATCATTTGATAGTTTTGACCAAATACAGAGTAAAAAGACACAGCAGGTCAGAGTTGAATATGTTCACGGTTGAGCGATGGCGTTCACCTCTGCAGAACAATCGTAGAAAAGGATCAATACACAAACACACAAACATATCGCTTATGATCGTGATCTAGCGTTGGTATGTTAAAGACTTCCTCCCTTAAAGGTCACTGACCTGATTACAGGACAGCGCAGGTCTGGACGTGAACTGTACACCTTAAGATTCCACAAACTGACAACCAGCTCTCTTGGCCTGAAGCGGTCATGGTTGTTGATGGACATACTGGCGGTTTGTAGCTTCTGCATTTATCCCCTTGATCAGCTGCCTCAACTGACAGATCAGCTGCCTCAACTGACAGATCAGCTGCCTCAACTGACAGTTGCCCTGTCTTCGGGGTTCAGCCAGGTGAGCTGTGTCAGAGTTTTTTTTTGCATTTTGTTTGACCTCAGGCGTCAGCTAGCTGGGCTGTTAGGACCTGTTTGGGTTCGTATCACTTTGTCTGAACTTGAAGGACGACGGGAGAAACTTAACCCGAAACATTTTAAATTATTCCTGCTAGGGTTGTTGGTGGGGGTTGTTGGGGGGGGGGGGGGGGGGTTCCTGGTAAGGGGTTGTTTTTTGCTCTGGAGTTTCTTGGGTTTGAATGCCATGAGCCATGATGTTTGAATTTGCTTTTTCTTCTACACACCACTTGGGAGATGAGGCTGTTATTGTGGTCGGGAGTAATTCTATCCTTTCATGGCCGGGGTTTAACGATGGCCTCTCTCTCTCTCTCTCGCTCTCTCCCCACTCTCTCTCTCTCTCTCTCTCTCTCTCTCTCTCCCCACTCTCTCTCTCTCTCTCCCCACTCTCTCTCTCTCTCTCTCTCTCTCTCCCACAGCTTGAATGGCTCGCTGCCCAACACCGCGGAGATCAAGAACAACTCTCTGTTCTTCAAGGGCCCCGTGACCTACGACCTCTCGGGCACGTACGTCTGCGACGCCACCAACGGCATCGGGACTCGCACGGGGCTGGTGGAGGTGAACGTCACAGGTAAGGTTACCACCACGATGCTTCTTTCTTTCTTTCTTTCTTTCCCTTTTTGGCTTTTGCGGGAATGTGTTTCTAAGAAACCGGCATGCGCTAATGCGATTGCAAAATAGAGGGGGGGCGGGGGGGGGTTCTGGAAATGTGATAGTGACATCAGTGGCTTTGTCCCAAACTGACCCAAACCCACTCTGCCGCTGGTTGAGTTGCTTGAGGCTTGTGTTGTGTTGTGTTTGGGATGTGGTGTCGTCGACCTGCCAACAACAAGGCACTGCGGCGTCAGTCTCTCGGCGCATTCCTCATTGTCATATCACAATCACAGCTCCAGCGCAGAGGCCCCCCCGCATCCTGACACACGTACAGGAGCAGGATAACACACGCAGGCCTAGTCGTCTAGCCCCCCCCCCCATCCCAAAACACATGAATGATACGGAGGGAGGAGGAGGGGGGGAGTTTGTTGTATTGTATTGATCATAGTTTTTCCACAACATTCTCACGTTTCTCAGAACAGCCGTCTTATAGCGTCTTTGTAGTTAAATATCACTCGTCTTTCTATGTCTCTTCTTATGTCTTCTGGAGGGTGGAGGGGGGGGGGGGAACAGAATGCAGAAGGAAACTGACACAGTTCCTTTGTTGTCTCCCCGGCGGTTGATTGTTCTCACACACCACTTTGCGGCGGTCTCGCTGGGGTCTGAGACGTGAGGGGAGGCAGGCAGCCATCAAAGCTCTCGCTGCCGCGTGGCCCAGATCTCACCGTGCCGTTTCACGTGTGTGTGTGTGTGTGTGTGTGTGTGTGTGTGTGTGTGTGTGTGTGTGTGTGTGTGTCTGTGGAGGAGATCCTTGCTATCGGTACCAGATGTGTGTGGAGACGAGAGGCTGTCACCGTTTTTGCTCTGGATTGACTGGATAGGTGTTCTACTGCTTGGTTCTGGGGTGGGGTGGATAGGCCTTCTACTGTTTAGTCTGAGGTGTGGGCTGGATAGGTGTTCTACTGCTTGGTCTGGGGCTGGGGCTGGGCTGGGTTGACTGGATAGGCGTTCTACTGCTTGGTTCTGGGGTGGGGTGGATAGGCGTTCTACTGCTTGGTCTGGGGCTGGATAGGCGTTCTACTGCTTGGTCTGGGGCTAGATAGGCATTCTACTGCTTGGTCTAGGTCGTGGGCTGTTCCAACACGCAACACGCTTTGCATGTTGACTCATGTTCTGTTTCTGCAGCCACCCTGCTTGGGGTGATAACAGCCGTGCCCTGCGCTATACACTAGCGCTCTGCATTGTGTGTTTCTCTCTCTCTCTCTCTCTCTTTCCGCTGGGTGTAGGGTAGCAGGGTAGCAATCTTCTCTTGTTCTGGCTCAGCCAAGGACCAGGGCAACGTGTGGGATGCAGTGATGTCATCTGCTGCATTGTGAGGCCGACTGAATGAGATGCTGGGCTTAGCAACGTGATGACTGAGATATGAATGGAACATATTATAGCTGCTGCCTGCCTGTGTGTGTGGGGGTGGGGGGGGGGGGGTGTATGGTGTGTGTGTGTGTATGGTGTGTGTCTATGGTGTGTGTGTGTGTGTGTGTGTGTGTGGGGGGGGGTGTATGGTGTGTGTGTGGGGGGGGGGTGTATGGTGTGTGTGTGTGGGGGGGGGGGGGTGTGTATGGTGTGTGTGTGTATGGTGTGTGTGTATGGTGTGTGTGTGTGTGTGTGTGTAGTGTGTGTGTGTGTGTGTGTATGGTGTGTGTGTATGGTGTGTGTGTGTGTGTATGGTGTGTGTGTGTGTGTGTGTATGGTGTGTGTGTGTGTGTGTGTGTGTGTGTATGGTGTGTGTGTGTGTGTGTGTGTGTGTATGGCTGCTGCTTGTGTCAACCTGCCTGTCAAACAAACACGTTAGGACACACACCGACGTGTCGACTGTGTGTGTTTCTGTCTGTGTGTGTGTGTGTGTGTGTGTGTGTGTGTCGAGTGAGGTCATTTCTACTCTGTCATTGTATGTTTTAACACGTTTCATAACAGCGAGTGTGTGAACAGTACTATATGTATGTGTGTGGGTAAGGTATGTTCGTGTGTGTCTATAGCGTACTGTGTGTCTGTGTGTGGGGTGAGTCAGTGTTATGTGTAACCTTGTGTGAGCAGAATGTGTTTGTTATTGTAAGCCGACTGTAAACTGAACATAATACACAAGACAGACAATCAGTCAGCGTTTTACTTCATCCATGTTCATATTCCTGTGTGTGTACGTTTCCGTAATATTATATTAATGGGCGCTTAGGTGGCGTAGAAGACTTGGACATATCCTGTCTCTCATCCCTTCTCTCTCTCACCCATCCTTCCTGTCAAACCTCTACTGTCTCTATCCTCCTCTCTCTCTCTCACCCATCCTTCCTGTCAGTCTCTACTGTCTCTATCCTCCTCTCTCTCACCCATCCTTCCTGTCAAATCTCTACTGTCTCTATCCTCCTCTCTCCCTCTCACCCATCCTTCCTGCCAATCTCTACTGTCTCTATCCTTCTCTCTCTCTCACCCATACTTCCTGTCAACC
Source organism: Nansenia antarctica (assembly GCF_963989245.1). Classification (NCBI taxonomy): domain Eukaryota; kingdom Metazoa; phylum Chordata; class Actinopteri; order Argentiniformes; family Microstomatidae; genus Nansenia; species Nansenia antarctica. The sequence goes on from NC_137674.1 coordinate 86,819,045, forward strand.
TCTACTGTCTCTATCCTTCTCTCTCTCACCCATCCTTCCTGTCAGTCTCTACTGTCTCTATCCTCCTCTCTCTCTCTCACCCATCCTTCCTGTCAGTCTCTACTGTCTCTATCCTCCTCTCTCTCTCACCCATCCTTCCTGTCAAACCTCTACTATCTCTATCACAATAAAAAGAAAAATATGAGTGGGACTGCACACAAAGAAAAAAATAACTTTAAAAAATATATATTATATTAATAATAAGTATAAGTGAAGTATATTGAATAGACTTTAACAGGTAAGGCAGTGTTAGTGACCTGACTTTTTGGAGTTAGGAGTTGCGTCACTTTTTGAAGTCATTAGATGGGCAGAGTCACTACCCATCTTCCGTCGTAGACTGAAGACCTCCATCTCTTCAGGTTACACCTTAACTGCTCCTCCTGAGACATCTTCTGCCCCTCAGCACTGTGTCTCCTAAAGACACCCGCTTTCCCCTCTACTGTGTCCCTAAAAACATCTATTGCCCCCCTTGTACTGTTTCTCTGTTTCTCCAGTGTAATAAAAAAATAAAGAAATTGGTTTACAAGAAGGTGATAGGAGAAGGTTTTTCCTTCTATCAATGGCCTCGGGCCTGAGCTGGATTACTCATCCTGCTACGACTGGTGGATTGATGATTCACTTGCTTAGTATTCAAATGTATTGATTGTAAGTCGCTTTGGAATAAGGCGTCTGCTAAATGCCAAACATGTAAAAATGGACAGATAAAAACCGTTCTGTGCCATTTCCTGGGCTCCCACATTTTCCAAAGGGTCCCATTCAGGGGTCCCTGGGTAGATAAGATATGCAACCAGTTTCCATAGTAACAGCTGACAGGGTAAAGGAGCAAGGCTCCTCCTGTCTCTGCTGATGGTGTGAAATCCAACCCCATCCTGTCTTGTAGTGGATTGTCAGCATAACGCTCTCACTATTGTTTAACAACTGTGTGTGTGTGCGTGTGTGTGTGTGTGTGCATGTGTGTGCGTGTGTGTGTGTGTGTGTGTGTGAGAGAGAGACAGGGTGTAGCCTACTTCTCTGAATAGAATAAAAGAATAAAAGAATAAAAGACAGAATAGTTTAAGACTTCAGTCTGTTTTGTGGGAGGAGAGGCGTTATGAAGTTGTTGAATACCGTACGTCTCTGTGTGTGTGATGATACGGACATAATGAAAAGACGCTCTCGTACAAGCGACCTCGTGGGACGGCTTCACTCCGGCTTAATTCTTCTTTCATGTGCTTTTGCGCAGCCTTGCCCATTGTCTCTGCCTGCATAATGACCCGGCGGTGTAGGTAAAGCAGTGTGCTAGCAGCTCGCTTGCTAGCTGCTTCATTAACTTCAAACATCATCTTTGTGCCTCCCAAACAGCCTTGGCTGTTTCGTGTCAGATTAGAGACCCTCTACTGGGCTCCCTTTCAGATTAGAGCCCCTCCGCTAGCTCTCTTTCAAGGTTGCGGCATCTCTCTCGGTCCGCAGGAAGTGCCTAAGTGCCGCACCACCGCATTAAAGCATTAAAATGGAAGGTGGCCAAGGCAATAACTGCAACACACATTAGTTCTTAAAGCTCTCACCTACTTGTAATTACTGGCTTTTCTGCTGTTTTAGAGGTGTCTGGTCAGGGGGGTGCAGGGGGATATTGCTCTACAAAATCAATAAGGTATTATACGTTATATTTTAGGAGGATTCATAACACACTGGGTACGTTGGGAGGGGCGCGCGGAGGCGAATAAGAACATGTAACTAATTTAAGTTCTTCAGAGCAGCTCTCTTGTTTGATTTAATACCAGTGTTTCTCTCTGGAGATTCAAACTCAGAACCCTGCCAGAAGCTGCCAGAAGCTCTCTCTCTACGTTGGCAGTAGTTTCGCTTTTGATTGACGTGAC